>NC_030819.1:6898586-7201617 GCF_001704415.2 Capra hircus
TTAGACCTAGTAAAGCCAAGAGCTGCACCTCACATTCAAGTACTTTGATGTTATTTATGAAACAATTGTTAATAATATCATGTTAAAACCAGATTTTGACTACAATATAGAGAAATCTACATTTTCCATAAGCTCCCCATACCTCTCTATGCACCCTATAGAGAGCCACTCAGCTAGTTTTAAATGAATAGAAGATTCTTCCTCTGAAGTGCAAAGGATGATATGAACCCAACTATCAGATTTGCTGGAAATATTGCGTATTTGAAGACATCAGATATCTAAGTTTCTCCTTCCAACTTGAGGATTGTGAAATAAGTCAGACAGAGAGACAAGTATCATATGATATCACGTATGTGTGAAATCTAAAAAATTGACACAAATGCACTTATTTACCAAACAGAAATAAACCCCAGACATAGGAAACAAATTTAAGATTACCAAAAGGGGAAGGGAGCAGGGAGAGGGATGAGACAAATTAGGAGTTGGGATTAACAGATACACACTACTGTATACAAAACACATAAACAACAGGCTGTATAGCACAGGGAACTATACTCAATATCTTATAATAATTTATAATCGAAAAGACTTTGAAAAAGAATATATATATACATATATGTAAAACTGAATCACTTTGAAATTAACACAACACTGTAAATTAGCTATACTTCAATTTTTAAAAAGGAAAAAAAAAGAACAACTTGGGGACAAGTAGAGAGATCCTCTCTACTGGATAATATGAGGGCTGAAATCTACATCCTTACTGTGACTATTAAAAAGCCTTTACTCATCACAAAAAGTGATGATTTCCACATTGAAAAGAATAAAGCTGAAATAGAACTATCATTCCATGTCCCCAGGTCATTCTGTAATTAATGTAAGGCTGCAAACAGCCCAAGGACTAGGCATCTTTTTGTAGACCAGGTATTTTCTTTTTTTTTTCTTTTTTTTTGCAGTCAAGAAATATCGCTGGTGACAGCATGGACATTCCCATGCCTCTCATCAAGCAGCCACTGTCCATCAGTAACATAATTAAAGAGTCTCCCTCTCCATCAAAAGACAGCCAGAATTAGTTAGAAAACACTCTCCAACACTAACAAATAATTTCAAGTAGAAGAAGGGACAACAGATGTTGAGATGGAGAAAGGAGGAAAGGGAAGTGAAAAATGAGAACGCAATAGATTAAAGGACAGAAGCCAGGCTCCAGATTGGGCTGAAGAACTGTCAGTCTCTTCCCCCTTTATCTTGCTGAGTGAAAATAAAAATATCTACAAGCACATTAACATTCCTAGAACAACGATTATAATTATGGCAGCAGCCTCAAATTTCCACCCTCTTCCCCTGAGGTTTCTGAAAATAAAAATCCACAGACACAAAACATGACATCATTAACAGCCTGCACTGTGTAACTGCTGGACATAGCAGGTTTCCCCAGTAACTTCATACATCACGGAGCCTGTGTCAAGATAACGTTTGGATATCGCCAAATTAATTTTTTAGCCTTATCATTGTAAATGTATGTGTCTACTCTCCAACCATGCAAGCAGCAACAAGAAACAGATGAATTGTTCAGATATTGCAAGAAACTGCTTTCTCACGAAGACAACGGTGATATTTTTGAGGAAGCAGGATGTTTGTAATAAGGGGAGGAAAGAAAGTGAAAGTGTTAGTTGCTCAGTCATGCCTGACTCTTTTGCGACCCCATGGACTGTAGCCCCCCAGGCTTCCCTATCCATGGGATTCTCCAGGCAAGAATACTGGAATGGGTCACCATTCCAGTCTCCAGGGGATCTTCCTGACCCAGGGATTAAATCCAGGTCTCCTGCATTGCAGGCAGATTCTTTACCATCTGAGCCATTGCAATAAGGCCTGGGTTCAAATATCCATCCTCCCATATAAGTGCTCTGTTTAGGGGAGCAAGTTCATAAAACCAATAGGGGTTCCCATTTCCCCCGATACAAGGATCCTTCAGAAGGTTGGATATCAGTTAAAGTCCATGAAAATTCTTTAAGAGTAATAAGTTTTCATACGTGTCACTGGACTCCAAGTGTCTAACATTAGGAACTGCGTCTTTCCATCCTTTCCAATGATAGCTTCCCTGATTGGGGCTTCCCTCAAAGCTCATTTGGTAAAGAATCCACCTGCAATGCAGGAGGCCCCGGTTTGATTCCGGCATCAGGAATATCCACTGGAGAAGGGATAGACTATCCACTCCAGTGGGTAGGGTAAGCTTCCCTTGTGGTTCAGCTGGTAAAGAATCCAGCCTGCAATGCAGGAGACCTGGATTTGATCCCTGGGTCGGGAAGATCCCCTGGAGAATGGAAGGGTGACCCATTCCAGTATTCTTGATCCCTGGGTTGGGAAGATCCGCTGGAGGAGGGAAAGGCTACCCACTCCAGTATTCTGGCCTAGAGAATTCCATAGGCATGACTGAGTGACTAAGCACCATCCTTTCCAATGCACTCAATAACACATCACGTATTTAATGAGTAGATTAATTATTTAAGTGTTGTCTGATCCTGTCATGGGCATTATACTGGCCCCAGAAGGCTGCCAGCCAAGTAGACCCAGGCTTCAGTGTTCAAAGCCAAGCCAAGAATGGCAATTATCCAAAATAGAGCCACCGGTGAGAGCAAACCCATGTCAGAGGGTGGGTGGAGAGGGGCCAACAGCAGGGACAAACCTGTCATCTGGCCCCAGCGGACAGGGCAGCACCTGACGCTCAAGGCCGTATCCAAACATGCAGGAGTTCACAGCACGGGCATGGAGAGGGGAAGAAGAATGCAGAAGCGAGACCAGAACTATTACAAGGATGCCCAGGGCACCCTCCCCCCAGCTGGGACGACACCCCAAGACCCGTGGGATTCAACCTGAGTTAAAGTCCCGGGATCAAGACAGATTGCTGGTCAATTACTATCTGACAGTATTTGCAGGGGTGAACACAGTGCATTTGAAAGGACATGGATGGGTTTTCAGCCAGACAGAACCAAGTTCAGATCCAGTTCTGAAATTTACTAGACATGTGACCTTGTGTAGGGTCCCCAACCCTTGAGAGTATCAATTTCTATTCCCCTATAAAATTAGGATAATAAGTCCTTCCTCTCAGTGCTTTTGTGGGAATTAAATAAAACCAAGAGTCACAAAAGGTCTGAAATAACGGGTGGCAAGCACACAGCAAACACTGACTTCCTCCTCCGGCTCATTTCTGGACCTCTCTCTTGGCTGAGTATTTTTTATTAGCAACTTAGTAGCCTCATCAAGTTTTTAGTCAGAAGTGCTTTTTGAAAAAGATTAGACTTCAGTTTTCTTTTAGCCTTATTTCAATACTTGATTCTGACGTAAACCATGATCACCATAACCTCTGATTCCATTCACGGAGAACAGCACAGGATGCTGGAAAAAGATTGACTAGACTCCTCAGTAGTCAGCTTCGACAACAGCAAACAACCTGCCTCATGCTCACTAAATATGCCTCGGTATCGATGCCAAAGAGTAGAAGCTTCCCTATGAACTAGTACTAAAAACAATTTTTTTTTTCCAGAATGTGAAATCTTGAGATTGGCCTTTACAGGTGAAATGCAAAGAAATCATAAGTTGACAAATAAATATTAATTTATTAACTTATTCAACAAATGTTTATTGAGCGCACCTACTGTATGCCAAGCATTCAGCTAAAAGCTCAGGACACGGCATTGGAACAGGTTGTAGGCTATTTACCAGGGTAGCCTGCATTTTAAATGAACTTTGTCTGGGCTGCATGATAAAAAACTTTAACGTTTCAGTAATTTCACAAGATCAAGATGTATTTCTCAGTCAGTCAGTATCTGGCAGCTTTCCATGCTTGATGGCCCCCTCTTCCAATGGTTAACACATGGATCCAAGTTCCTTCCATCTTTTTGTGCCTTTATCTTAAGCACGTGGATTCCAGGGTCTTTAAAGGAAGAGAAGTGACAATTTCAAAAATATACTAACAGTCCATGTAACTCGACAATGACAAAGCAAACAACCCAATCAAAACATGGGCAGAAGACCTAAATAGACATTTCTTCAAAGAAGACATGCAGACGGCCTCGAGGCACACGCAAAGATGCTCAACATCACTAATTATTGGAGAAATGAAAGTCAAAACGATGATAAGGTTCCACCTGACACTGGTCAGAATGGCCATCATTAAAAAGTCTACAAATAATGAATGCTCAAGAGGGTGTGGATAAAGGGAACCCTCCTACGCTGTTGGTAGAAATATAAGTTGGCACAGCCATATGGAAAACAGTATGCAGACATCTTAAAAAAACTAAAAAATACAATTACCATATGACCCAGCAATCCCACTCTTGGGCATATATCTGGACAAAAGTCTAAATTCAAAAAGATACATGCAACCGTTATGTTTGTAGCAGCATTGTTTACTATGTATATAATGGAATACCACACAACCATAAAAAGAATGGAATACTGCCATTCACAGCAACATACAGGGACCTAGAGATTATCACACTAAGTGAAGTAAATCAGAAAGAGAAAGAAAAACATGCTGTGACATCACTATATGTGGAATCTAAACTGTGACAAAAACGAACCTATCTACGGAACAGAAACGGACTCACAGGCGTAGAGAGTGGACTTGCGGTTGCCAAGGTGGAGGGTGGGGTTGGGAGATGCAAACCATTATGCAGAGATGCATCAACAAGGCGCCACCGTACGGTGCAGAGAACTGTACTCGTATCCTGTGATGAACCACGTGGAAAAGAATACAGAAAAAAGCATTAACGGAACTGACTCACTGCACAGCCAATATTGACACGACGCTGTAAATCAGCCACATGTTAATAAAGAGGGAAAGAAAGAACAGCAAGTAGGTGATCAGTAGCCCAGTCTAGAAGTGGATTTCAACACTTTACCTGCATCCCACTAGCTGAACCCAGTCATACCACCCCCAACTTGACAGCAAGGGAGGCTAAAAATGTAGTTTTCCTATATGCCCAAGAAGAAAAAAAGTTACAGTGGGATTCAGAGAATATACAAAAGTACGCCTATTATTTGCAGACTACTGTACATAGATGCATTCCCTTCTCCAAGCCCCTTCCAGGAGCTTCCAGTTCAGTGAATGATGACAAATATATACACACATAACTGATCAGAGATACAGTGTTCTTGCCTGGAGAATCCCAGGGATGGCAGAGCCTCGTGGGCTGCCGTCTGTGGGGTGGCAAAGTCGGACACGACTGAAGCGACTTAGCAGCAGCATAGCTGACATACGATATTACCGAGGGTCTGAGCTCTGGAAATACCGAGCCCCTGAAGCATATTGTAGAAAAAAAGGCAGTGAAGAAAGGGATGCACTTTTACAAGTAAATATGAGGAAAAGAGTTCCAGGTGGAGAAAGAGCCTGAGGAAAGGAAATATTTAATAGATGGCGGGGACCCCAGTGTGGCTGGCGCGTAACTCGCGTGACGAGGTAAAGTTTGAAAAGTCAGGGAGCAGGCAGAAGCAGAGGAAGAGTGTTTCAAGGATGCAGTCAAGAGAAGGCGAGGGTGGGATGATTTGAGAGAATAGCATTGAAACATGTATATTACCATATGTGAAATAGATCACCAGTCCAAGTTCGATGCGTGAAACAGGGCACTCAAAGCTGGTGCACTGGGATGACCCTGAGGGATGGGATGGGAGGGAGGTTCAGGATGGGGGACACATGTCCACCTGTGGCTGATTCACGTCAATGTATGGCAAAAACCACCACAACATTGTAACTAGCCTTCAATTAAAATAGATAAATCAATTAAAAAAAAAAAAAAGAGGCACTGAGGTTCTAAACTGAGGACATCCCCTGGCCACTACTTGATTTCACGCTCCTTGAAAGTAAGTACCATGACTTCATCAACTCCTTTTCTTTTTAATTTTGCTTTTAATTTCCCTCCATGCCTACCCAGGGCATAGAGGCTCACTTGGTTGGTGCTGATTGACAGAATGGCTGCCCAGGTAAACAGTAGACATCAAAAGGACACTGATAACCACCCCACAAGTAGGGGATTCACGAGCAAACATTAAGGAGAGGGACAAGGAGCAATTGATGTATACCATCCGCCTTTTTAGAGCTGAGGCAACACATCAGTTGTTCAGCAAAGAAAGAGTAAGATCCATAGGCCAAGGTCCAAGAAACGAGAGTGCAGTCTTCCCCTTCTGTTTACCCACCCCATGGGGCAGGAAGGGCCTTCGCTCCAGTTTCTGGAACAGCTGAGCTCTCATCTGCCTCTACTGGTTTCCAGCCGATTGGCCTCAGACCAGCCAGGTGCCCACTCCACGTCTTCATCCAGACACAGTGATGTTGACAGCTACATCCCTGGGATTTTCAGGAGGTAAAAGAAGATGGACATAAAAGCTCTTTGAAAAGACTGGAGTCCTAAATAATATATAAAGTGCCCATTTTAATGGAAAGTATGGCCTTCAGGTAGAAAGCGCAAAAGATGGAAGCGGGACACTGGTTAAAAGGAAAGCAGGTAGGACAAACTGAAAAAGTGGCATTGACATATATACACCATCATGTGTGAAACAGCTCGCAAGGGGGAAGCTGCCATATAGCCCAGGAAGAATAGCATTGAAACATGTATATTACCATATGTGAAACAGATCGCCCAGGAAGCCCAGCCTGGCACTCTGTGATGACAGAGGGTGGGATGGGAGTCAGGAGGGAGGCAGAAGAAGGAGGGGATACATACATACATATAATTATGGCTGATTAGCGTTGTTGTATGGCAGAAACCAGCACAACATTGTAAAGCAATTATCCTCTGAATTAAAAAAAAAATTAAACAAAAATAAACAAAAATTTTAAAAGAAAGAGAAATGAAATCCAAGTTCCTATCTCACCAGCCTGAAAAACACACCCCATGCTTGGCCTGTCCATGGTGCAGGCTCCAAGTGCCAGCTGATTTGGATAGAGAGCATCCTCATGGGCAACAGAACCCATCTCAGACCCAAAGCAGCTTCTGCCATGGGCTCTGGGCCGGTGATTAGCTTCTCTTCTCCAGCACCCGAGGGACTGGCTAGTACCACACTGTAGGGCAACTTAATTAAAGAATGAGATAAACAAAGCAGTGCCTCTCTCTCCGAATCACGCCAAAGTGTCACGAAAAATAAAACAATTAAGCAGAAACAAAGGCCCCGATAAAGTGTTCAAGCAGAACAAGTTTATATGAAAACATAATGAAGGTTTATGATTACAAATCAAAAGGCCAGGAGGCAGCCAGCCCTCCATGGCTACCCTCATCAGGCTCACCTAGAATGTTATAGCACTGAGAAGGGAAAGAGAAGAATTATGCAGAAAGCTCAGTATGCCACCCGTGAGTCCTGCGTTGACTTTCCCAGGAGCTTCCACAGGCTCCATCTTGTTTAATCCTTCCAGCAACCTCCTTGGAGTGGGTATTAGCTTCGTTTTTCAGAAAAGGAAACAAAGGCTCAGAGAATTTATGTGACATGCCCAAGTTCGCAGAATATGAAGTAGCAACCACCAGAACTAAAATCCAGATGCTCACCTCAAAACCTAGCCCTGTATCCTGGTTGTAGGTTGACCTCCCTCCGCTCCTCCTCCGCTCCAGTCTAACTGGCCCCCTTGATGCGTTCTGTCTCTATGACTCATCTTTGAGGCTAACGTTTTGAGAAGAGAAGAGGAGATGAAAAATGGAAACGCTGTGACCTACCCTTCGTAGTTTGAACTCTAAGCGATTCTTATAGAGGAAAGTTCAGAATGGATGCTGAGTCACTCAGTCGTGTCCAACTCTTTGCGACCCCATGGACTTTAGCACACCAGGCTTCCCTGTCCTGCACCATCTCCCCGAGCTTGATCAAACTCATGTCCACTGAGTCGGTGATGCCATCCAACCATCTCATCCTCTGTTGCCCCCTTTTCCTCCTGCCTTCAGTCTTTCCCATCATCAGGGTCTTTTCCCCATGAGTCAGCTCTTTGCATCAGGTGGCCAAAGTATTGGAGCTTCAGATGCTATTAGCACACATTTCTAGGCAAGCAAGGTTGTTAAATGTCCTACCAGGGGTGTTGTCCACTCCTCCCATTGAACTACCACCAACTTTGCATGTGAGGTTATGGCTTCTTCTGTTCTGAGTATTGCTAATATGGGGGGATTTAATCAGTGATAATGGATGCATGTGAGAGTAAAAAATCAAGAAATACCAACCCCAAAGGTGATATAACTTGTGAGCTTAGAAAACACCCTGAGTTCTAAGTTCTGTTGTTGCTGTTTCACATTACAGGAAATGGAGAAGAAATGTGAGACCCAAGACTCTAAACTCCTATAAGGGGAGGGGTGGAGGGCAGAATTTGAAGATGGAGATAGGTTGAGAATGAAGGGAAAATCCTATAAACATGGACACCCACATCAGCCAGGACACGAGTCTCATAACCAGAGAAGCAGGGCTGTTGACAGCAACACTCGAGAGCATTGGAGTCCACGTCAGCTTAAGTGGGGACAACCCGAAGTTTTCCGGAAACGTCAATGCGAGAACATTGACATGTGGGTGGTAACTTACATGGGAAAAAAGGAGCAAAGGTGAAGTCAGAAAAATAAGAAAGGCTCCAATTCAGACAGAATATGTGAATGCTCAGTGACCAAGGAGGAAAAAAAAAGAAAAAAAAAAAAAAAAACAATGAAGGGTAACAGGACAAAGCAACTAAAGAAATGGAGAAACAAATCCAGACCAAGCATCTTTCATTTAAAACCTGACTCAGTCGGAATCCCAGAAGGAAATGAATGGCACACTGACACTGGGGGAAGGGTTTATTAAACTCTTCAAGGAGGGTTTATTCAAAGAGCTCTTACAAGCAGGGAGGCAGGGCACTGGGAAATCACACGAGTGTGGAATCTCAAGACAGGTACAAGCTAAGGCGCTGTCATCACCGAGAGGTCTGAAGGGCTATGAGCAGAGAATACAGACCAGATCCTGGAACACAAGGCTTACAGGTGGAGCCTTGACTTACAGGTACAGCTGTGATCTCTGATTGAGGTTACCCTGCAGGGAGAGTTCTGGGGGCTCAAGACCCCAACCACACCCCCTTCTCTGCTCTCTGATCTCCTCCTGGGGCTGCCCATTGGACAAACCAAGCAGAACAAGACACTGAAGCTGCCGCTGGTGTACTTCATACAAGTCAGCCACAAGGCTAAGAAGAGATGCCCGCACAGGGGTCAAAATCAACGCCTCTGATCCAGGCTAACCTTGGTACAGAGAAATCAGAGTCTCAAGCCATGACATCTGAGTGCCAAGAGAACATGGAAAGACTAACTACACTTCAAAGCTCTGTGTGGGGACTTCCCTGGGTGGACCAGTGGTTAAGACTTCACCTTCTATTGCAGGGGCTGTGGGTTTGATTCCTGGTCAGGGAACTAAGATCCCACATGCCTCATGACCAAAAAGGCCCAAAACATAAACAGAAACAATATTGTAGCAGATTCAATAAAGACCTTAAAAATGGTCCCCCTTAAAAAAAAAGAATCCTTAAAAGAGATATTTTAAAAACAGTCCTGTACGGAAGCATGGCAAACTGATTTCATTTCGCAATCAGCTACTCCTCCAAACAGATGCATGTCATTTGCTTTTGGTGTCTGTTATAAAGAGTATTGATACCCAGAATAGACTTTAATGAACCTGTTAAGGAAAGCATCAAAATATCACCCAGCAAAACATTCAGCTCCTTAATTAGTAGTCACACACAAAAAATAAATAAAGAAAAGTTCTAATGTGTTTTCACCACCATGAGTTACAGAGCCCTCATTTCAGCCAAAATGGAAAAATCAGGGTGTTGGCAGCCGGACTATCATGCTGTCGGGCCAGCCACTCTCTGGGCAGCCCGTCTAGAAGTTCCCTGCCCAAACTCATTAATAAGCTCTCTTGCTAAACATTGAACTTGCCCCAGTCCATCTCTCCTAGTCAATTGAGGCTTCTCTTTGGAACATGGCATGCTGAGGTTTAGAAAATAAATACCAGCATTTTTTACTTTCTCACCTGCCCGCCAATTATGAACGCTGTAACTGCTGTCCTCTGTGGTCACAATTTGCTTCTGGTGATCCTGTACTTCTCATTTATTAAAGACTCTTTGATTTAGAATCTAATACTAAAAAAGAAAAAAAAAAAGAAAAAAATGTTTTCCTACCTACAGCATCAATTATGTAGATTGGCTTTTCTGGAGGTAGAAAACCAACGAGACATCATCAGTATTCTTGGAATTTCTAACTTCATTCATACGGTTACCGTGATCGTATGACTTATTATTGGTGAGCCGAGGCCGATGAATTCTCCACAGGCTGTCAGTAATTATCCTCGAGTATCTGTGATGAGGATGCAGAAAATTGCTATTTTGTGCTGACTCAGGGAGTGTGCGAGCAACCTCCCTCTCCCTTCTCCAGGCTCCGAGATTTCACCGTGATCTATCTCAGCTGATTCGCTCAGGAAAGTTCTATTAAATTCCAAATGATCTCATCACGCGACTGATGGTATATCAAGATATAAATAAGAGGATATATCGACATGATGTATTGGGTGCATGTCACCCCCGAGGAAGAAAACGTGAAATGAAACCCCAGGATGATCTAAGTATTAATAGCAACCCCAGTGAAAAAATCTGTCAGGGGATTTCTGCAGCTGCCTCGTCTCTTGAGGCCACAAAGGCAAGTTCTGCTGGAACATGAGAGACCCAAGCACAGGACAGTGATCCCCATGGCCCCGCTGAAGGCTGGACGCTTCAGATGCCAGTGACCACAACCCACATGGTTCTGGACAAAGCAGGAAAGGAAGTGATTGGAGATGTTCGCACCGCGGGAACAACAAAACTCACATGAATAACTGTCTGTTGTCCTGCACACCTTCAAGAGGCCTTGTTCTGTATGTATCAGTCTTTCTCTCACTTATCATGGTCCTGCCCATCCCTGAGGCATGAGGAGGGGAGCCCTGGGTGACCAACGTGTGGTTGTTGAGGGTGGGCACGGTGGGTGAGCCTCAAGGAAGGGGATGTTCCGAGGAGACCGGCAGGAAGGAGAACAGGGGTAGTCAAGATCAGAAGAGGTCCCTGGGGCTTCTAACCCCACAAGGCCTGTAAGCAGCCCCTCCCCAGACAGAGGCATCAGAGTTCTCTGGGAGCCCAGGGAGTTGGGGAGGGGTGAGAGCTGAGAGGAGATGCTCTGAGAGCAGAGAGGCCTTGTATCCTCCACGAAAGGAGTTACACTTCCATGGGGAGTCTTAAAAAAAATGATAGAAATGAACTTATTTACTAAACAAGAAGAAAGGCACAGACATAGGAAACAAACTTATGGTTACCAAGAGGGAAGGACGGAGGGATAAACCGGGAGATTGGGATTGACACATACACTCTGCTACATATTCCCTGGTGGCTCAGATAGTAAAGCGTCTGTCTACAATGCGGGAGACCCAGGTTTGATCCCTGGGTCAGGAAGATCCCCTGAAGAAGGAAATGGCAATCCACTCCAGTACTATCGCCTGGAAAATCCCACGGACAAAGGAGGCTGGTAGGCTACAATCCATGGGGTTGCAAAGAGTCGAACAGGACTGAGAGACTTCACTTTCACTTTCACTATACACTAAAGAGATAATAATAAGGACCTGTTGTCTAGCAGAGGAGCTCTATTCAATACTCTATAGTGGCCTATATAGGTAAAGAATCTTTTAGATTTTTCTTTAGTACGTGCACAACTGCGTATACTTCGGTGTATGCATAACTGATTCACTTTGCAGTGCACCTGAAATTAACACAATATTGTCAGCTATGCTCCAGTAATGCGCATGCTTCAGGCTCAGTGGCTTCCATCATGACCCCATGGAGTGTAGCCCCAGGCTCCTCTGTCCGTGGGATTCTCCAGGCAAGAGTACTGGAGTGGGTTGCCATGCCCTCCTCCAGGGGATCTTCCCAACCCAGGGAAGGAACCCACATCTCCTGCATTGCAGGCAGATTCTTTTCCCATTGAGCCTACCTGGGAAGCCTGATGAAATGCAATTAAAGAAAAAGACTTGTTATATCATTCCTTCTTCTTCAATCGCAGGAGAGGAAACAAAGATCTGAGGCCTGGAGACAGTGGAGGGGCGAGATAGCTTCCCCAAGGCTGGAAACCTGGGGGAAAGGACCAACTCCTTTCAAGGATCATTTCCTTGGCTCACTAAAAACAAATTAAACAAACAGCCACAAGAACAAACAAACCTCATTTTATTCTACTTCCTTTAGCCTTTCCGATAAAAATTCAAAATCTACCGAGCAGGCCTATATCACCGCGTGGTCCTTTAGCAAACAAGATGCAAGAGCTGTGCACGTGTTCGTGGGAATGGACAGTGCTCCTTTCTCATTTATGGGGCTTGCTGTTCTTAAATGATTAGTCCACTTTCGTGCGGACTGTGTATTTAAGAAGTGATACCTGATGAGTCTCCAGACCTGATGTAAGAGGCACCCTGGCCTCTCCATCCCACGCAGAGGAGAAAAAGAAGACCCTTCTCTGGGGCCCCTTCCTACCTAGCTCCATTCACCCCCCAGTGTTTTCTGAGAGGGAAGGGCGTGTGTGCACACGCTCAGTCCCTCAGTCATGTGCGGCCCCATGGACTGTCCAGACGCCTCTGTCCCCGGGATTTCCCAGGCAAGAATACTGGAGTGGGCTGCCATTTCCTTCTCCAGGGATCTTCCCCAACCAGGGATCAAACCCGAATCTCCGAGGTCTCTTGTACTGGCAAGCGGATCCTTTACCTCTGTTCTACCAGGAAGACAGAGAGGGCAGGGGCGTTCCCTTAAAAATATTTTTATATATTTTTCCCTAACAATAAAGGAGACAAGGCTGAAACACCTGGGGAAAGAGAGTCACAACCACCAGCCAATTTTGATACAAGGGGAGGTGTGTAGATGCGTGACCACGTGGCACATCAGCTCAGACGGCAGAGCAGCAAACTGTCCCACAGATCGACGGGACCCCAGAGGAGGCCCTCTTTATGCTCTGTCTTCAAGGACAAATAGGACTTTGCCAAGCAGCCGTGGGGAGGGGGAACAGGGATGGGGGGTGAGGTCCTCCAGGCAGACATTTCTAAATGGGAAAGACCGTGGACATGGGAGAGACCGTAGTGTAGAAGTTAGGACGTGAGCACCAGGCGCTAGCGGAAAGCGTTGGGGGTCCAGGCTGGCTGGTGAAAGTCTCTGTGTTCTAGGCACATTCGTCCCCCAGGATGGCTGTAACACAGTACCGCAAGCGAGGTGGCTTAAAGCAACAGAAGTGTATTTGCTCACAATCCTGGAGGCTGCTGCTGCTGCTAAGTCGCTTCAGTTGTGTCCGACTCTGTGCGACCCCATAGACGGCAGCCCACCAGGCTCCGCCGTCCCTGGGATTCTCCAGGCAAGAACACTGGAGAGGGTTGCCATTGCCTTCTCCAATCCTGGAGGCTAGAAATCTGAAATCAAGGTGCTGGCTGCCCTTCTTCTCTCTTCTCTGCTCTCCTGCGCGCAGCTGAATTTGCTCCTCACCATGTCTTCTCACAAAACTTTCAGAGTCAAGTGATCCCTGGCCAAGAAACAAAAGCAGAGTTGTTCCATTTCCCAATGTATTCGAAGAAAAACCGGTCATAAAATCAGGTCCAGTTCCAAGGATGAGATGTTTGGATGGCATCACCAACTCAATGGACATGAGTGTGAGCAAACTCCGGGAGATACTGAAGGACGGGGAAGCCTGGTGTGCTGCACGCAGTCCATGGGGTCACGAAAGAGTTAGACATGACTTTGCGACTGGACAGCAACAACTCCAAGAGAAGACACTGGAGAACCAAACTGGGTCTATCAGGAGCCTCGTGTACAAAGTGGCACACATTTTTGCTGCATCAAGATCCCTTGCATCTTAACTGAATCACAGAGCATCCCTGCTGTCTGAACAGCTCATGGGAGAAATGGAATGTTTGGCTCTTGGTGTTTGCTCACTAGTGTTCTTGTGGCTCAGTAATAAATACGTGAAAATTTTTGTTGGGGAAAAAAAAGGTACTGTGCTCCTCCCTATCAGAGGCTCTGACAGAGAAGCTCTTCCATGCTTCTCTCCTGCTTTTCGATGTTTGCCAGCCATCCTGGATGTTCATTGGCTGTAGCCACATCCTTCTTATCCCTGTCTCATCTCCACAGGGCCTTCTCTCCTCTGTGTTTTTCTCTGCCTCTTCTCATAAGGACAAGAGCCACACTGGATCAAGGGCCCCCTGCCCCCCAGGATGACTCCATCTTCACTGATATTTTCATGATGTCTACACTGACTTAATACCAAATAAGGTCACATTCATAGGAACCATACCTTTGATGGGGACCATTCAACCCACCACAGGGCTTCCCAGGTGGGTCATGGGTAAAGAATCCTCCTGTGAATGCAGGAGACTCAGGTTCGACCCCTGGGTAAGATCCTCTGGAGAAGGAAATGGTAACCCACTCCAGTATTCTTGCCTGGAGAATCCCATGGACAGAGGAGCCTGGTGTGCTGCAGTCCATGGGATGGCAAACAGTTGGACACGGCTAAGCGACTCAACAACAACAAAAATAACAACTCACAGGGTAACTGGTGTAAGAAAAACTGCATGGACAAGTTAGACAAGATTTTGCAAGAGAGATGAGATCAAGTCTCGTCTTGCAAGATCAAGACTATTGAATAGGTGGGAGAGATCAAGCTTAGCTCCACTGAAACACAAGGGATGCTTTAAGCACAGGAGTAAGCTGGTGGAAAAATACTGAAGAACATTATTGAGGAGTTTGGCTAATGCGATGAAGAACATTATTGAGGAGTTTGGCTAATGCGATGAAGTGTCTGTGCTGGCCGATTGTTGCTGATGGAGCTTACACTCATACCCACCCACAGAGACCAGTAGATGGGGCACTAGCTTTCTTAATAATTGTATTCCAAGGGATGGCTCCCAGGTCCTTGCGAAAGACATTGCTGGGTTGTAGATTTACATCCCAAAGGGGCAAGACAGAATGAACAACTGCAATGTTCTCAAGGAAATGCTGTGAGAAAAGGGGGGTCAGGAGCCTGAAGTCAGGAAGAAGTAAGCTAAGGAGAATGTTAGGGCAACCTTGGTGTTGGTGGTGGTGGTTTAGCTGCTCACTCGGGTCTAACTCTTTGTGACCACATGGACTGTAGCTCGCAAGGCTCCTCTGTCTGTGGGATTTCCCAGGCAATAATACTGCAGTGGGTTGCCATTTCCTCCCCCAAGGGATCTTCCCAACCTAGGGATCAAATTTATGTCTCCTGGTTGGCAGGTGGATTCTTTACGCACTCACCAGGAAAGCAAGGCGATCCTGGTCACTGGTTAGTCCCAGAGGTGAAAGCGTCAATGACGTACAAGTGCATCCAGTAGAGACCCCACTCCCTCTACCAGCCTCAGCCCTTGAGCAGCCCTGTCTATGCCTTTCAGTGTCTGCTGACACCCAAGTCTTTATGTAGCTGTTAGAACCTGTAAGAAATTTGGGAGAAATTCTAAAGACAGGGTGAAGCTTAGTTTATAAGGGGATGGAAATAAAGGCAAAACAGATAATTATGAGGAGCTGGAATATTCCATTGCTTTTTATTTTTTTTGGCCCCACCGAGCGGCTTGTGGGATCTTAGTTCCCTGAAAGGGAAGAAACGGGTCCCGGCAGTGAGGGCCCTGAGCCCTAACCACTGGACCTCCAGAGAATTCCCAAACATTTAATTGCTCTTTTTTTTTTTCAAGAGCTGGAATATTCAAAAGCAATGTTAGAGGAGACAAGAGAAGTCCAAAGCACGTCTACAGTGCCTGAAATGGTCTCAAAAATGAGCTTGATTTGATGTGGTCCCTTGTGGGCTTGAACTGCTCTGGAGACAAAGGCCAGTCACTTTCCAATTCTTTGAGGGGTTGAGGCAGATGCCTTGGGAAGTGTCCGCCCACAGCTTGAAAACCACAGCCACATCTCCCTTTCACTGTCCATGTGCAGAGCAAGAGAGCAAGCAAGTGGGGCTGGGAAAAGCAAAAAAGGAGAGATGGCCGCCTGTCACTAAATGGCAACTGGAGTGGCTGTCTTTCCAGATTAAAGAGCATCACACGCTCACAGACATCTTCAGCCGCTTTAGATAAACTCAGGACGCCCCAGGGACCATGCATTCATGACCACATGTTGTCTTTGGTCCACAGATTTTAATCTTCCTCAATTTAAAAAAAGCGATGCTATATGCTTGGCAAAGAGGTCCACTGGGACCTGAATGAATAAACAATCCTCTTGTCCTTTTCTGCTTGAAAAAGAACTCTACTGGGAAGCATCATAGAAGACCTAGAGACAGCAAGCTGGCTGATGTTCCATTGTAACCAGTGTGTTTCTAGGGAGGGCTAAGGCTTTCAGCAAAGGGTTAGCAGACTTTTACAGGAAGAGCCTTAGAGTAAGCACTGTTGGTCTTGCAAGGCCCCGTGGTCTCTGCAGCTGGTCCTCACTCTGTTGTTGTCACACAAAAATCTTCATCAACAATGTGACAATGAACGGACATGATTATTCCAATGAAATTTACTGACACTGACGTTTGATTTTCACATGCAATATTATCTCTCTTTTGCTTTTTTTCCAATCACTTAAAAATGTAAAATCTGTTCTGAGCTTGCAAGCTGTCCAAAAGCAGGCAATGAGCCAGGCCTTCCCTTGTGACTCAGTGGCTAAAGAATCTGTCTGCCAACGCAGGAGACACAGGTTCGATCCCTGCTCTGGGAAGATCCCGCATGTGGCAGAGTAACCAAACCGGTGAGCCACAACTGTTGAGCCTGCACTCTAGAGCCCAGGAGCCACAACTACTGAAGCTTGCCTTCCCGAAAACCCATGCTCTGCAGCAAGAAAAGCCACTCCAATGAGAAGCTGGCATACCACAACAAAAAGCAGCATACCCCCCAACACCGCTCATTGCAAACAGAGAAAAGTCTGCACAGCAAGAAGACCCAGCACATCCAAAATAAATAATAACATTGTTTTAATTTTTTTTGAAAAAAGCAATGGGCCGGATGTAGCCCTCAGGCTGTAGATTTAAACCCCCGGCTAAATGAAAAAAGTATTGCAAATCTCACCTATGCCCAGAGCATCTCATTTTCTTATTTCTCATCAAAACATGAGCCACTCATAAGGGAAATGTCCTAATAGCCATGTTTACCAAAAGAGAAAGAGGCAGGTCCTAAGATGTTTTTTTTTTTTATCAGTGTTCTTGCCTCCTAAGGGCTTAATACTGCAGAAATCATTAATGAACACACTCACCATGTGTTGACTGAGGGCCTCTGAGCCAGATACAGCACAAGACGCTGAGCACACAGATAGCAGAGGCCCAAACCCTCAGCCTCATGGAGTCTACTGCACACTGCTGTCCTTTCACCGAAGTGAGCATTAGAGTCACCAACGAGGCTCTCAAAACCACAAATACTGGATATTTCTCAAAACGCTCCTCCTCCACCCCCAGATCAATTAAACCAGCATCTCTGAGGTGGGGCACAGCCATAAAGAAAGTGATAATTGCTCAGTCATGTCTGACTCCTTGTGACCCCATGGACTGTAGCCCACTAGGCTTCTCCATCCATGGAAGGTTCCAGGAAAGAGTACCAGCGTTGGTGGCCATTTCTCCCTCCAGGGACCTTCCCGACCTAGGGCTGGAATGTGCATGTCCTGCATTGCAGGCAGATTCTTTACCATCTGAGCCACATCTTTGCTGCCAGATCGATTTGCTTTTGAAACCTTCCACTGCCCACATGGCAGCCTTGGGAGAGGATTTAATTGCTTTGCAGTGGCCTGGGCATGGGTAGTTTTTAAAGTTCTCCAGGTGATACTAAAGAGCAGGCAGAACTGTGAACATTAGCCTAGAGTTTCTAAGTAGGCAGAGCTGATTCATGCGACTCCTGGGGTCCACCAGTCATGCCATCACCTGAAAACTGCTCGGGGAGGAGACCCCCTACCTCTGCCCTGGCCCACACCCCCAGCCTGCTGGTGACTTCACCTGAAGTCAGAATGTTCTAACCTCAGCCGGTCCTTCCAGTCCCCTGGCTGTCCGTACCCAGGTTCAAGTCTCCCAGCTTCTCACCTTGAGATCCAGTTTTCTCAATGACTTCCCTTGCTCCACAGACCATAGCTCAGTTTCTTCTTTTCCCCAAAATACAACCTTGAAAACACAGCCTTCTTACTACTAAGATCTGTGCAGAGCGGTGGTTCTCAAAATGTGGTCCCTGACCCAGCAGCATCAGGATCACCTGGAAACTGATTAGAAATGCATATTCCTAGCCCCACCCCAGACCCACCAATCAGGAACTCATGGTGGGTCCCAGCAACGGGTTTTCTGTTTGTTTGTTTGCTTTGATTTTCTTTCAAAGTATAATTTTCAATGTTATATTAGTTTCAAGTGTACATAAAAGTGATTCAGTTATGCACATATATTTCTATTCTTTTCCAGATTCTTTCCCATTATAGGCTATTATAGGATATTGAGTAGAGTTCCCTGTGGTATACAGTAGGACTTTGTTGGTTATCTATTTTATATATAGTACTGTGTATCTGTTAACCCCAAACTCTTAATTTATTTCTCCACTCCCACCCCCTGTTATCCCCTTTGGTAACCTTTTTTTTTTTTTTGTATCTGTGAGTCTATTTCTGTTTTGCAAATAAGTTCATTTGTGTTATTTTTTAGAGTCCACATATGAGTGATTCATATGGTATCTGTCTTTCTCTGTCCGACCTACTTCACTTAGGGTAATAATCTCTAGGTCCATCCGTGTTGATTCAAATGGCAGTACTTCATTCTTTTCTATGGCTGAGTAATACTCCATTGTATATATGTACCACATCTTTTTCCACTCATCTGTTAATGGACATTTGGGTTGCTTCAATGTCCTGGTTATTGTGAATAATGCCACAGAGAATGCTGCTGCTGCTAAGTCACATCAGTCGTGTCCAACTCTGTGTGACCCCATAGACGGCCTCCTACCAGGCTTCCCCGTCCCTGGGATTCTCCAGGCAAGAACACTGGAGTGGGTTGCCATTTCCTTCTCCAATGCATGAAAGTGAAAAGTAAAAGTGAAGTCGCTCAGTCGTGTCCAAGTCTTAGCAACCTCATGGACTGCAGCCTACCAGGCTCTTCCATCCATGGGATTTTCCAGGCAAGAGTACTGGAGTGGATATGGGGGTGCATATATCTTTTAGAATTGGTGTTTTTAACAATCCCTCCTGGTGATTCTGCACTTTCAGTTTTGAGAACCAATGGCACAGAGGAATGAAGAATACAGTGAATTTTGAAGATGTCACTAAATCAGTTAGCGGTTGGTGGGTAAAAAATTAAGCAGTGGAGTAAAGTTTGAGGAGCTAAGTGTCTCAGAATTTTAGCTTTGGATCCCTTAAGACACTCAAATTTGAAAGATGATAGAACTCTTTCAGACTTGAATCCTGCCTCTTGCAACATCATGGATAAACCTGGAGAACATTACATGTCTGAAATAAGCAAGACACAGAAAAACAATCCCCCTTCACTTACAGGGGGGGAATCTAAAAAAGTCAAACTCACTGAACAACAGCAAAAACAACACAGTAACAGAGTCGAACGGTTGTTTCCAGGGACTGAGGGGTGGGAAAAAGGGATGTCAGTCAGTGGGAACCAACACTCAGTTATAAGACAAACAAGTTCTGGACGCAACATGAATAGCATGCGACTGTAATTAACCACACTGTACTGTGCGTCTGAAGTCCTCTAAGATGATAGATCTCTGATACTGTCATCACACACACCTACACACAGTGGTAGCTATGTGAAGTGACAGATATGTTAATTAGTTTGGTTGTGGTAATCATCTCACAATATGTACATATATCAAAACACCAGGCTGCACGCCTTAAGCATGTATAATTTTTATTTGTCAACCGTACCTCAATAGAGCTGCAGGGGAAAATCAGCAGAGTCCTTTCAACCAAAACCTGCAGCTCTTGGGAATGATATCTGCAGAATTAGAATGTTCTCTTAAACTAGATTGCATAAAGCATCTCACAAGGACATTTCCATCATTTCTAGGTCACCTGCATAGAACTTAATTGGAGAATGGAAACCAGAGCCGTCTCTTGCTTGCTGGAAAATCAGAACTCCTGTGACAGGGTTTGAAGGTGGCAGGTGAAGCAGGAATCAGTCCATGACATCACCTGTAAAGCTTCAGAGAGTTCGGCCAGCAAGGAGCTAGAAAACTGAAGGATAACCCATCTGCCATGCTAGGTGGGGCCTATCTGATCGTGGTATTTCGATCTGCTATTTTCAGAAGCTCCGTTAACTTTTGTTTTCATTGCTCACCTGTTCTTACCAAATATGGAGGCCTCAGATTGACCCAAGTATACAGGGTCTAAATAGCCGTCATCAGTGATAAACAACGCTGGCTGCTAGTTAAAGTGGTAAGGATGGATTTTAAGCTGTAATATAGTGCTGCTCTAAGGAAGAGACAGACATCAGCGTGGACTTAACTCCAGTTTGTACACAGCAATGGAGCATTTTCTTTACTGTTTTCCTTGAACTTTTTCCTTCGCATTGGATCATAGCCAATACTGTGTAGTTTCTGGTGGACAGCACGGGGGGACGGCCCTAAATATACACGCATCCGCTCTCCCCCAAACGCCCCTCCCGTCCAGGCTGCGCATAACGTTGAGCGGAGCTCCCTACGCTCTACAGCAGGTCCTTGTCGGTTCTCCGTTTTAAATATAGCAGTGTGTACATGCCCATCCCACACCCCCTAACTACCTCTGCCCACAATGGGGCATTTTAGAGGGAAAAGGAGATTAGGGTGGGGGACCCACAGGGGCTTGGGAGGAGCAAGGGAAGTGGGAACCACGACTGTGTGGGCAAGGAGGCGAGAACCACCTGGACTAGGCCCCTTCCTCCCGTCCCACGGAGGCCAGGACACAGGGCCCTGTCTTCAGATGCTCAGCTGAGGTCGCCTGTTTCTGCATTTGGAAATATAGGAGGCCCGTGTCAGCGTGTGTGTGTGTGTGAAGAACAGTGCAAACTTTTCTCAGACCCACCTGAGAAATGGTATCAAGCGAAAATCAGCCCAGAAAAATTAAGACGCCTCTCAAAGACATTTTTACCTCAGAGAAAGTGGAGCACCACCCACGGCCGCTGCCACCCAGGAGAGACGTTGTTTGGAAAATGAGGCTGCGCCTTGAACCTCAGAAGGAAGGTTCACAGAGGCACTTCCCTTTTAACTTCAGTGAGAGAAACACGGCACTAAATATTCCAAACCGATGCTCTGAATTTGTCAGAGAGACCAAAGGGACGGCAGACGAGTTAAAGGCACGGTCATCCAAACACAGGAGACGGCAGGAAGCCTGTCTCCTGAGGGGGAAAGACTCTTGAAACACAATCCTCGCACAACAAATATTATTAAGTGGCAAAAGCAAACACAGTCAAATGCAGGTGGAAAATAGATTCTCAGCTGTAACCAGGCTAGGAAAACAGGACAGACAGAGATCTGCAAGAGATTTCAGCATATAAGCAGAAAGGCAAGAAGGAAACAAGCCCACAGATGCTGAAGGTATAGCGTGAAGAGGCAGCCGGGGTGTGCCATGAGTGGAGCGCAAGGAGAGGAAGGAAAAACTTGCCAGATTCTGAGCCTCATTCTCTTGTTTCTATTAAATTCCCTTCAGAATCAAAGTTATACATTCAGAAGAAGAGCAGGCTGAAGAAGATATAGCATGTGACCTCCCTGGTGTTCCAGTGGCTAAGACTCTAGGCTTCCATCACAGGTTCGATTCCTGATCAGGGAACTAAGATCCCACCTGGTGCATGAAAAAAAGTAAAACTGTTTACAAAGTATATAACATGAATAGACGTATAAAAATGATTTTTTTTCCAAGAAATTAAATTGAAATCAAGATTCTCGCTGGTCTTTTTTCAGCTCACGTCCGGTCCATGTTAGAGAGAAACCCATAGAAGTGTGGACATGAGTTCTGATCATTGCCCAACACATCACCACCTCTGAGTTTCAAGGATGCTACAAGTGAAAGTCAGTGAGCCCCAGAGAGAACTCTCCACAGTTTCGACAGCTACAAAGGGCAAAAGATGACCTCACAGCTGGCGCCTTGAATATTTTTCTGACTTGGGGCAGGGCGGTACCCAGGGAGCTGGCATGACTAGAAGTAGGGATACAGATGCTGAGCAAGGCCCCGGCTCTGCCACGTCAGACACCCAGATGCCCACGGAGTTCTGGAGAGCATGTGGAGCCCAGTGGTTCTCAGCAGTGGAGTTCGGATCCCCCAGGGGACAGCTGGTGATGTCTGCAGACACTTTAGTCACACTGGAGGAGGGTGACACCGACTTTCAGTGACTAGGCGTCCGACAGGGCATGAGACACACCCCCCACCACAGATTCATCCGGCCCCGAATGTCCCTAAGCCTGAAGCCATGGTGTAGACCAAGAAAGGAAAGCGCTGCTGAAGAGTGAAAAGGGCTCAACTTGCAGCAGAAGGATTTGTATTAAGCAGCGGAGGATGACGGAGAAACCACAAACTCATCATCAGCCTAGTTTCTGAAGGTCAGGACAGGCAGTTACGTTCTGAGAGGAAAAGAGGATGGAGGCCTGGGAACAGGATGCATAAGAAGAGCCATTCAATGTTTTCCACTCGATTCTTAATGAGTTGCACAGGGTTGTACTGGGCATTTGAGATTTCTTATGAACTAAGGTGGGCTTCCTAGTGGGTCAGAGGGTAAAGCGTCTGTCTGCAATGTAAGAGACCTGGGTTCAATCCCTGGGTCAGGAAAATCCCCTGGAGAAGGCAATGGCAACCCACACTAGTATTCTTGCCTGGAAAATCCCATGGACAAAGGAGCCTGGTGGGCTACCGTCCATGGGGTCACAAAGAGTTGGACACGACTGAACGCCTTCACTTTCACTTATGAACTAAGATATGCAAATAGTGTAGAATGAAGGGGCTGGCCTGAACCGCTGTGTAAGCCACATAAGACAGACTGCTAGGGAGAAGACAGCAGCTAATTGAATTAAAAACGCCTCCGTGAGGTATCCCCTCAAACCAGTCAGACTGGCCATCATTAAAAAGTCTACAAAACAAATACTGGAGAGGGTGCAGAGGAAAGGGAATCCTCCTGTGTTGTGGGGGGAGTGTAAATTGGTGTGGCCACTATGGAGAACAATACAGAGCTTCCTTAAAAAACTAAAAGTAGAGTTACTATATGATCCAGCAATCCCACTTCTTTGCATGTATCTGGAGAAAACTCTAATTCAAAAAGATACGTGCACCCCAATGTTCATTAATAATAATAATACACGAGGGAGCTTGGCTGAGATGACAGAGTAGGAAGACTCTGAGCTCACCTCCTTCCAAGTGAAAGTCACACAGTCATGTCCGACTCTTTGTGACTCCATGTACTATACAGTCCATGGAATCCTCCAGGCCAGAATACTGGAGTGGATAGCCGTTCCCTTCTCCAGGGATCTGCCCAACCCTATAGTAGCACTGTTTACAATAGCCAAGACATGGAAGCAACCTAAATGACCATCAACTGAGGAATGATGGTCACTTCATTTCACTTTCACTTTCCTGCACTGGAGAAGGCAATGGCACCCCACTCCAGCACTCTTGCCTGGAAAATCCCATGGACGGAGGAGCCTGGTGGACTGCAGTCCATGGGGTCGCGAAGAGTCGGACACAACTGAGCGACTTCACTTTCACTTTTCCTTTCATGCATTGGAGAAGGAAATGGCAACCCACTCCAGTGTTCTTGCCTGGAAAATCCCAGGGATGGGGGAGCCTGGTGGGCTGCCATCTATGGGTCGCACAGAGTCAGACACGACTGAAGTAACAGCAGCAGCAGCAGTGTGTCCCACTAGTGGATTTTGTTTATCAGGCTTTAAACGGTCTTTCTGAAACTCTCTGGGTAACTAGGCTTTTTTGTTCTGTTTTTAACAAATTCATGTTCACTGATCCATAGATGTTGTGATAGCATCATAAATCCCTACAATACCAGGCGTGCTTTCAGAGATGTTATTTTTGGTTGCTCCCTATATTCTCATCTACTTTGATGTGAGGCAAAGCCTTTACACAAATTTCAAAGGGCTACAACATTAAAAGGATTACAATGGCAAAATGTCAACAACTTTGCACAATGAACTGAGAAATTTTTCTGAAAACTGCTCTTTATCAGAAGAGCATAGATGTCTAGTTATCCTAAATCTGAGCCAATCTTCTTGCAATACTGTCCTTAAGAGCTATAAAGGGCTCTTTTGTTCCATTACAATGGCTGGAACAATTGAAAAATCAACTTGGAAATGACATCTCAATAAGTGAGTTAAACATGAAGGAGGGTGGCATTTAGTAAGGCTAGAGCACCTGTAGACTGTCATCATCTTTCCAAATCCATTTACCTGGATGTTCATTTGGATTGAACCACCAGTAAATGCCATATAGACCCAGAGATATCCTGAAAAATTACACTAAAATAAAAGATGGCTGCTTCAGTTTCTGTCATAGTCTTTTCAATAACTGTAAAGCTGCTACTTTTTTGAAAAATTTCTTAGTTTTCATCAAATGCTCCTGAATGTCACTTCTTATAATCATTAACCTCAATTTTCTTTTAAAAACAAATTCTAAGAAATGCACATAAGTATGCCTTGGGAGGAGCTTCCCAGATGGCTCAGTGGTAAAGAAGCTGCTTGCCACGCAGGAGGTATGGGCTCGATCCCTGAGTCAGGAAGATCCTCTGAAGAAGGAAATGGCAATCTACTCCAGCATTCTTGCTGAGAAATCCTATGGACAGAGGAGCCTGGAGGGCTACAGTCCATGGGTTGCAAAAGAGTTGGACACAACTTAGCAAGTAAACAAAAACATGCCTTGGGAATTCAGTTTTCATTTCAGGTGACCAGACAAAACCTACAAAAATTTTAACGCTTGTTGCAATCTGAAACTAAACAAATTGATTTTAAATGGAAAAATTATATCCAGCCTATAACATATACTCAATAAATTTTAGTATCATCTATTCAATAGTCTATTTCAAATTTGCATATGATCTAAGTAACTAGCAAAAGACCAACAATAATTATCTTAAAATACTTCAAATCTGCCATTCACTTTTATATAGAATGATTACCATATCCTTTAAATATTAATATTCACATAAATAAATTCATATATAAAAACCTTTCAGGAAATGAACAGAAGTATTATATTAATCAAATGTGTAATAGAAAAGGATTAATATATTTCCTATTTAAATGATGCTAACAAAAATTCTTTGGAAAGGTCTACAGGCCAATTGATAAAAAGTCAAAATTACAATATGCTAATTTATATTTAGTACTGGTCTGAACTTCTTGATTTTCCAGAAAGCAAAAGGAGAAAAAGTAAAGAAGGAGAAAACCAGTATTCCAGAAGCACCCACCACGTCCCAGTCCTTTATGGATGGTCCTATGTTTGGTCCTTTGGGCATTCCTGGTGACTCAGTAGTAAAGAATCCACCTGCCAAAGCAAGAGATGTGGGTTCGATCCCTGAGTTGGGGAGATCCCCTGGGGAAGGAAATGACAAACTACTCCAGTATTCTTGCCTGAAAAATCCCTTGGGCAGAGAAGCCTGGAGGACTATAGTCCATGGGGTCACAAAAAAGTCTAATGGTAACCCACTCCAGTGTTCTTGCCTGGAGAATCCCAAGGACAGAGATGCCTGGTAGGCTACAGTCCACAGGGTCACAAAGAGTCGGACACAACTGAGCGACTTCACCTACTTACTTACTTACTAACTAAACAAAACAGGGCTTTGTCCTGTCAAGTTATTTCATTGCAAGCGGAATGTCATGGGATAGACTCTTACACGTGAAAATCTAGGCATATCACAGTAACTTACCCAATTTCTGACAACTAAACTTGCAGTAAATACAGTTTGATTTTCCCAATGTCATACATTTCTGATGATCTCACAGTTTCCCAACAATCAGTGGAAAATAACTCAATTTGGTTTTATTTACTCCATCATTTTTCAAATTAATTTGGCCACAGAACCTTCTCATCTTTCTACAGTTAGATGTTGAAGGGCCAATGAAATACACTAATCTTTCCAATGTGGATAAACTGAACACATTACTGGAAAATGGAAATCATACAATATGGCAAGGGCACTCAAGTCTCTAGGAAGGGACCTGGATCTAGTATAAGGTGACATTTCACCTCTTGGCTGTTTCATGTTCTCAGACTCTCAACTGTTTCAAAGAATTTGCAGTAAATTGTTGTGGCCTAATTAGCTACTTGCTCTAGTAATATTTGCAAATTCCCTGGTGACTAAGATGGTGAAGAATCTGCCTGCAATGCAGAAGACCAGGTTCAATCCCTGGGTTGAGAGGTTCCCCTGGAAAAGGGAATGATAACCCTCTCCAGTATTCTTGCCTGGAGCATTCCATGGACAGAGGAGCACGGTGGGCTAGAGTCCATGGGGTTGCAAAGAGTAGGACACTATTGAGCAACTAACACTTTCACTTTATTTCATGGTGAGAATTCTCTCCTTTAATGCAGGTATAAGGCCTAAGGAAGGAATTATAGGGCCCCATGGAGTAACCAACCTTTCCCAATGCACCTCAAACCCCAGCACCCTCAGGATTACTATTCAACATATCTTGGGTCTTTGGCACCCTTGACCCAAATGCATCTTCACTCCCTCTTTACAGAATGTGAATAACAAGATGCCACTTTCCACAGAGGTAAAGGAATGCTTAACAGTTAAGTGAACTGTTTTTAATGCAAACAAAGATGCAGAAGAGGTCTAAAGATGTAATGTGCTCCTATCTGGTAAAGTCATTGATTTTAGTTAAAGTATAAGTTTCCACTTTAAAAAAATAGCATGAACAGCGAAATGTGTAACTTAGTAAATCTAAAACACATTCTATGAAAATGACTTTTTTTATTAAATGAGGAAGAAACTAAAAATGTCTTTGACTATTATAAGTTTGCTAAATTATGATATGGTTACCATAAATGCATGCTTTGGGTTTGTCAAAGTGAATATTAGGAAGCCAGAAGTGCTTTAAATTGAGATAATCTTCTATTTTCTTCTTTTTGCATTGTCACAAAAAGGTCAGCAGAATGAGCAAGAATGTGTTATGCAATTTCACCTCCAATATTATCATAAATTCTTATATTTGTAGGGTGTCTTCCTCTGCATTATTCTGTGTGAAATACTGTGTTAAAACGTGACTCTGAAAAATTCACATCAAAGCTTTTTAGAAACTGAAGGCATTTACAACTCTCCAAATATGTACTTATTTTGCAAAATTAAAAACATACAGTTTTTCTAAAATAATTCTTTACTCAAATACTTTCTTATGGGCCCAACCTCTGCTGAAGACACTGTAGGAAGAGATGCACATTTGAGTATGCAAAACATGGTCCCTTACAGAACTTACAATTCAATTTTGAATTAAAATAAGAAGAATGAAGATGGTGGAACCTGTAATTACAGGGTAGATCCTTGATGTTCATGACAGAGATATCCATCCGGAGAACCTCATGGATGCTAAGTTATCAGGAGGTCCCTGAAGCCTTCTGGTGTTGGAGGGAGTAACATAGCAACAAAGTGGCTCTCAGAAGCGACACAGAAAGAAGAGAAATGGTGAACAGCATCGCCACAAATGCCCAGTTTTAATTGCTCAATCGTCTCCAACTCTTTATGACCCCATGGACTGTAGCCCACCAGGCTTCTCTGTCCCTGGGATTCTCCAGACAAGAATACTGGAGTGGGTTGCCATTTCCTCCTCCAGGGGATCTTCCAGTACCCAGGGATTGACCTCAAGTCTCCAGCATTGGAGACACTGAGCCATCAGGGGTAAATGAGTTTTGTCTAACCTGAAGGAAAGGAAGTAAATTTGAAATTCATACTTATAACTATTTTCTGTCTTATTTCTTTCTGGTATTTCTAACAATATGAAAAGAAGCACCAATGCTTCTGTTTAGACTTTTATTCAAAACGAGTCTTCTGGGATTTGCTTGGTGGTTCAGTGGCTAAGACTTCGACTTTCAGCACAAAGGGTGTGGGTTCCATCCCTGGTCAGGGAACTGAGATCCCGTACACCTCATAGCCGAAACACCAAAGCATAAAGTAGAATCAACGTTATAACAAATTCAATAAAGACTTTAAAAAATGAATCTTCCATTCCTGGTCTTTTTTTTTTTTCCACACCAGGACATCTTGGGGCCCATTGAATTCATCTGGCCGATCCACCAGGTTTCTAATTTTCTTCACTTTATTCTGGAAATCTCCTCCCCAAAGAAAAATGCACAAACAAGTCATATGTGGCTCCATGTGAAAAGAAAACTTCTGAAAAAACGATTTAAATGTCTGATTGATTTTTTTTAATCCATGGTGGCCTCAATCTGCTACCAGCTTACAGGAGCAGAAACTTTAAAAAGGTAAGAAGGTGAATTTTCAGACGCCTGTCTGATAAAGGCGTTCAAGCATGGTTTGCAAAAAAGGTGAGAACTAATCAAGCAAGGTGATCTCATTCTAAATATACTTTAATTTATGAGGTGTTAACAGCATGGGAATTAACCTATGAAATAGCTGCTCACTTTATTAAGCAAAGTGGATCAAAATGTGCCACTCTCATTATAACAGAAAAATGAAATACATCATACCAAAGGCGACTAAGCAAGGGCTAAGGTGGATTTCATAGGAACAACATGCCTACTGAGTGTCCAGCCCATCTCAAGTTCAAGATACTAAATCAAGAACTAAATTTCAGACTGCTTTTTTCAGTCTTCATGCGCATACATAAGAAATTGTTTTCTGCTTCTATTCTTCAATTTTCTCAGCTATTCGCTGAGGAAAATTCTATTCCACTACTTCCCAAGGGGTAGCTTTTGGATTTATTCATGTCTGCAAACTGCTAAACATTATGATTTTTTTCTAGTGTGTCTGGGACTTCTCTGGTAGCTCAGATAGTAAAGAACTCACCTGCAATGCAGGAGACCTGGGTTCGATTCCTGGATGGGGAAGATCCCCTGGAGAAGGAAATGGCAACCCACTCCAGTATTCTTGCCTGGAGAATCCCAAGGACAGAGAAGTATGGTAGGCATGGGGCTGCAAAGAGTCAGACACGCAGAGCAACTGACACTTTTCACTTTTTACTGTGTCTATAATCTCATAATATTTGAAACTTCCAAGTCTTTCTCTCATACATATGCATACACAAAAATCAATGCATCTGAGTTTCACTTATAACTCTCCTAAAAGGTCACTTGAATGCATAGCTCAGTGTTCTGAATATCATTCCATAAAATCTGGGATTCATCATGAATTTTTCTATCAGAATTTATATGAATGAAAAAAGCAAAAAACAAAAAACAAAAAAAAATCTGAGCAAAGATTTGGAGATGGGAGTCTAAAAGTTCTGCCCCCTTCGTGAAGCCTTTCCCAATTAGTTACATTAAAGTGATGTCTCCCTCCTTTGAAATCTTCTAGCAGTTAATACCTGTATTATTCATTTATCTATTTATTTTATACTGCTTTTTTGATAGTTCTTCTAGTCTTTCTATTTAAGTATTATTTTAATATTTCAGTGTTACATTTCTCCATGCTTTCAACTTGTTTAACCAGATTTTTAACCTTTACAAGATAAACGACTAAAATGTAACATCTATGCAATTCCTTGCCCATTTAGGTGTTCCGAGAACTATCTGGAATATTGCAGCTATTCCTTCCAAAAATACATTGACTAGATTTTTTGATCTCAGATACATTGTTGGAAAAAAGTCTATAGCTGACATAGCTAATGATATTAAAGCAACTACATCTTCCAAAAATATTCACTACAGCCTGAATAAGTCAACCTGTGAGAATACAACTTGCACACAACTGAAGATATAAAAGCTGTACATTGAGGAGGATTCTAGAAAATAGGAGAGTAGGAACCACCTGAAATTTATCTCCCCACCTGAATGACAATTGTTCTGGCTGAATATGTCCACAATAACTATTTTGGAACTCTCAAGTCTATTAAAGGCTTGAAAATTCCATGGTGAAGCAATAGAAGACATCCCATTTGGGAAGGAAAAAATAAAATTATCTCTGTATGCAGATCATATGATCTCATGAGGGGAAAACCTTAAAGATCTCTCACACACACACACACACACACAAAACTGTTAGAATTAGCTCAACAAAGTGTGTGTACACTAAGTTGCTTCAGTCGTGTCCGACTCTTTACAACCCCATCAACTGGAGTCCTCTAGGTTCCTCTGTCCATGGGATTCCCCAGGCAAGAATACTGAAATGGGTTGCACTACCCTCCTCCAGAGGCTCTTCCTAACCCAGGGATCGAACTCACAAAGCAAAGTAGCAGCATGAAAAGTTAACATTCACAAATCACCCGCGTGTCTGAACACTAACAACACAAAATATGAAAAAGAAATCATAGAGATGATTCAATTTCTAAGAGCATAAAAAATAATAAAACACTTAGGAATGAGCTTAACCAAGGAGGTGAAAGACTTGTGCAATGAAAACTACAAAACGTTGCTTTAAAAAACTCAGTGAAAGCATAAATAAAGAAGCACATCCCATGCTCATGGATTAGACGACTCAGTATTAAGATGTCAATACTACTTTTAAGCAAGCTACAGATTCAATATAACCCTTATCAAAATTTCAGAGACTTTTTTTTTGCAGAAACAGCAACACCCACCCTAAAATTCATATGGAATCTCAAGGGACCCTGAATAGCCAAAACAATCTTGGAAAAGAAGAACAATGCTGGAGGGCTCAGACTTTCTGGTTTCAAAACTTACTACAAAGCTACAGTCATCAAAACAAGGAGTTACTGGCATAAAGACAGAAATAGAGAACAGTGGATTAGAATACATGGCCCAGGAAGAATGAGTTTTGACAAGGGTGCCACGATCATTCAGTGGGGAAAGGACAGTCTTTTCAATAAACAATGCTGGGAAAACTGGATATCAACATGCAAAAGAGTGAAACTAGACTCTTATCTAATACCACACACAAAAATTAACTCAAAACTGATCTAATAATTAAATGTAAGACCTAAAGCTATAAAACTGTTAAAAGAACAAATGAGACAAAAGTTTCACAACGGATTTAGTCATGACGTCTTGGATATTGATACCAAAGCCACATGCAGCAATAGCAAACAAAGACAAATTGAACTTCGTGCAAATTTTAAAATCTTTATGCTTCAAAAGACACTATTAGAGTAGAAAAGGCAACCCACAGAATAGAAGAAAATATTGCAAGCTGCATGTCTAATAAGGGATTAATCCCAGAATAAAATGAGATTTTCTAAACACAAGACACCAGAAAAACAAACAAGCCAATTAAAAATCAGGCAAAGGACTTGAACAGGCATTTCTCTAAAGAAGATATACAAATGGTCAATAAACGGATGAAAAGAAGCTTCAGATCCCTAATTATCAGGAAAATGCAAATCAAAAGCTACAATGAGATATCATCTCATAACAATTAGGATAGCTACTACCAAAAACAAAACAGAAAATAAGTGTTTGGTGAGGATGTCGAGAATCAGAACCCTCGTGCCCTGCTGAGGGGACTGTAAAACGTACAGGTAAGGAAAATGGTATGGCAGTTCTTCAAAAAATTAAAAATAGAAATACCGTGTAATTCAGCAATTCTGTTTCTGGATATATACCCAAGAGAATTTAAAGTAGAGTCTCAATGAGATGTCTCTACACTCATGTTCCTAACAGCATTATTCACAATAGTTAAAATGTGGGAGCAGCCCAAGTATTCATCCACGGATGAAAGAACAAGCAAAACGCAGTGTGTGTACTGTAAACACTAAACAGCCCCCAAAGGAAATTCTGACATACGCTATGGCATGGATGAGCCTTGAGGATACTGTGCTAAGTGAAATAAGTCAGTCACAGAGGGACAAATATTGCATGATTCTACTTATATGAGATGCTTAGAGTAGTCAAAGTTATAGAGACAGAAAGTAACTAGCGGTTCCTCAGGGACTAGGGGTTATTGTTGAGTGGGTATAGAGCTTCAGTCCCACAAAATGAAGCTATGTAAATGGATGGTGGTGATGATCACACAACATTGCGAATGAATTTAACACCACTAAATTACACAATGGTTCACTTAAAAATGGTTAAGAATTTTTTCTGTTAAAAAAGAAAAAGAGCTGTAGATTGAAAAGCAGAAAGATGTAGAGGGCAAAGTATGCATTTTGACCTCAGGAAACCTTAGGTTCAGTTTTCTGGTGCTCTGCCTATAGCTTCTGTGACTTTATGTAAATTGCAAAAGCTATCAAGAGTTCCATTTCCTTCTATGTGTAAAGCAAATGATAGTATCTCCTTCAAAAATTAGGTGAATATTCAACAAACACACTTAAAACACATGGATAAGACAGAATGCCAAGAAACTGTTCATAGTTACAAGGGCTCTCACTGAACACCGGCAGAGAACATCTGTCATTAGCTAGATGGTCTCAGGGACAGGAAAAACCTTGTAACTGAGAGTATTTTCTTGTTCAATTTTTTCAAAGGAAACAGAGCATTTAGCCCAATTTCATTAGTTTTTTAAACAAACTCCTCTGCGTGCATTTCCATGGACCAGCTCCTACTCATCTACTTCTGCTGTCCTCTCACTACGCTTCTATTTATATTTTGTTTTATTACACATATGCGTTTATGCAGCTGCAAAATGTTTTAAAAGTTATCCAAGTACAGGAACAAACCACATTAGCTAAATGTTGGACATTGACAAATTTCTTTAAGAATTACCCAGTCCAAATATTGTTTTTTAATCAATAAGCAAGAGAAGAAAAGTTAAATGCAAGAAGTCAACTGATTTTGGTTTTCAATTTTATTTATTATTTTTTTAATTGGAGTATAGCTTTACAGTGTTCTTTTAGTTTCAGGTGTAGTGTAAAGTGACTCAGTTATATATACATATATAGTTTATATATGTGTGTGCGTATGTGTTTGTGTGATGGTGGTGGTGGTTTAGTCGCTAAGTCATGTCAGACTCTTGCGACCCTATGGACTGTGGTCCACCAGCCTCCTCTGTCCATGGGATTTCCCAGGCATGAATACTGGAGTGGGTCGTTCTCCAGGGGATCTTCTCAACCAGAGATTATATATAGTTTCAGGTATACACCAAAATGATTCAGTTGTATAGTTATTTTTCACTTATGAGTTGATTATTATGTCATTAAGCAGAAATCATGTAATTCTGGCAGTGGCTTACAAAAGAAAATATTTGCCCCCATTAAAGCAAACAGGATCTTACAAAAGCATTGATGTAGAATAGGGATATAAGAAAAGGCCATAAAGAGTGATTTTCACTGGTCTTCTCTGAGCCATGCATCTCCCACGAATATCATGATTTTCTCATTTCACTGAGTTTAATGGGAAACGAAAATTCCTGCAAAGACTCAGATTTTCATCTTACCCCCGCCACTTCATGAATTCTCTTAGCAGCTTGGACCATCCAGTCTTGCTCGCAGGGAAATAACCCCCCAAGTCACAGAGGTCAAAATTTTGACCCACACCTCTTGCTTCACAGAAGAGACCCCACTGCATCTGGCCCACAAATTAGTGTTTTTAAAGTCCTCACCCTCCCCCAAACACATTAAGTTTTAAAATTGTGACTGAGTCATTTCTTTGAGACATTTTCAGAAAAATGCTGATCCTAACAGATTTGCTTTCAAAAAATCTGGATATGATTTCCATAACATTTTGAGGGCAAGATGCCAAACACTCAGAACTATTGAAGATAGTGTAAATGACCAAGCAGGGGAACAGAAAATATTATCAGCTATAAAAGTCACTGACTGGGAAAGTTTCACAGTTAACTCTTGCATTTCTTCAGCCATGGGCTTATCTACATCAACGTTCTCAATAAATCTGATTATCATTTGATTTTAAAAGGAATCATGGTGTTATTTGGAGAGAAGAGTGGTGTTACCCTTGTTGTGGGCAAGAAGGTCCTGTGACTTTATTTAAGGCATCTCCACTTGTCTTTATCGGGTTGCTATTTGTCTATTTAGGGGGTGGGTAAGCTTTGAGAAAATTACTGAGTCATTTGCTCATGCTCTGTATGCTTCTGATATATGTTATAGCAAAAAAGAACCACTATTAAGTGCTTTTCTTTAATAAGCAAGGATGAGATCAGGCTCAGAAGTAACTTTATTTCTCCAACACATTGATATTTACCAAGTAAAGCAGTATTCATCTATTAAATTGAACAGATGGTAAAATAGGCTAGAGATAGGAATGTTTCAGGTATATATCAACCTAAGAGATGTACTGAATCCTATATGTTTTAAAATTCATACCAAATCCATTACAGGTGGTAATGATCTAGTGTATAGTTCACTTAGGCTCCTTGCTTCTTTTCCTCTGTTTTCCATCTTTAAACTATTTGCTACTTAGTATATCCTCTTCCAGACAGAGGATAAGAGAAGGAAAGATGGGACCAAAATAACCTCAAATTTTACCACCGTAATGGATGTACCAAAAGTCTCTAATTCTTATAACGGAGGTAAAATATACTTACCGAAGATAAATTGGATGATTATCAGTGGGATTCCACGATTCATTCTATGGCTCGCTCCTTTGTGTGATACTCAAGTTTTCATAAATAAAACTGTGACGCCTGAACAGATCTGTTAATAATTTGTTTCATTTGGATGTCCCATCAGTTCCTTTAGATTTTGCTTTTCCTACCCTGAAAGTTGCAGCAGAGAACTCCCCTCCTTGATTTGTTCTTCTCTTTGGGCTCTGGAACAGATGAAGCAGAGCTATTCAGTTTTTACCACGATAGTCACTGATTTTTAGTTTGATTTCCCAGATTCCACTTCCTGAGGAACCTGTTACGAAGTCCCATGTACGTCTCTCTTTATCGTTATGGGTTAAGAAATCTACCAGGTGTCAGTTTGAGAGACAGCATTACATTTTTCTAACTAAGGAATTCAGTCTACGTGGGATTTAGATTTACTTGCAGGAAGCGTGCATAAAATGCAATCAGTTGAAATGTGTGTGTGTGTGAGAGAGAGAGAAGACAGAGTTAAGCAGAGAAGCAGAGACAGAGGGAGGCAGAGCCAGAGCAAGCCCTGGAACCCCATTTCCTGGATGCTGATCATTTCACACGTCTGTTACACCTACCGAATTCCCATCCAGAAGCTATTGACTTTACAGACCATTTTCACTGATATCCAACAAAAACAAATTACAAACCTATAAAGCCTTTTATGGCTTTAAGGCACGTTTATGTATGTTACCTCGTGTGATCATTACAACCACCATTCCATAAAGGTAGGAGGACACTCATTAACCTATCAGCTCCATTGGAAAGAAACTTTTTCCCAAACTTCTTAAAAAAAAAAAAAAAGCAGTTACCATGGGAAGCATTATTTGTGGTACAGTCTGTGGAAATGTCAAAAACGTTGTTTAACTAAAAATATATAAGTTGCTGAGAAGCCTGTTTAAATAATTCCTCCTTATATTGTATCTGACTTTTGTAACCTTGTAAATGAAATAGAGTTGACCCTTGAACAAATGGATTTGAATCACATGGGTCCACTTATATGTGGATTTTTTTTTCCCCAAAGGTAAATACTATAGCGCTACACAATCCCGTGGTTGGTTGAATCCCTGGATGTGGAACCATGCTTACAGAGGGGTGACCAGTTCAAAAGGCTAACTACGAGTTACACGCAGATTCTGACTGCTCACAGGGTGGGAACCCCTAACCCCCATCTTTGTTCAAGGGTCAACTGTAGACTCAAAGTTTCAAATCAATCATTTTCCAGAGTATCTTCCACAATTAGAAATGTTGTTCTTGTCCTTACAACTAACAATCTATGTTCATAGAGAGATGACAAGCTTGGTCTGAAATATCTAGACTAACCTCATTCACACTATATTTACAGACTATTAATTCCTCCATTTTAGGCTATTTTTCAAAGCAATAATAAAAAATTCAACTCAGTTTTAAGCAGGCAGTTATTTTAAGATGCAAAAGTTCTATTTTAAAACATGACCCTAGCTTTTTTCAGTCTTGTATGATGTTATTTATCACAAAAGAGTCATAAACTGCATGAAAATTTAAATTGTGATGAATTACTTATGAGATTAGCAGATTTCAAGTATTAATGGACTAAATTAAAGGTCATAACTTTGTGATCACAAAGTGCCTTTCACATATGTGATTAATAAAAGAAGCTATTTGGGACTTATTCTTTTTACTAGCCTCCCAGTGTTAGATGGTGGTATCTATATCACAAACATGATAGATATTCTTAATCAGTGATACTAGAATTCTCATTAAGTACTCATTAAATTCCTGCACCTTAGAATAACCTTGAGAAGCACATTAGACACTAATGAGTGTATGCTTTCACTGTATCATCCTTATTAATGATAATGGAATTTATATGCATGCAGTAAGCAAAGACGGTATAGATAAACTATAAAAAGTAATAGCAATTAGAACTTCATATCTCAAGACCAAAATAAAAGATATATTTGCTGATTTGTTAAAATAAAACTCTGCATAAATGTCACACATGGGGTAAAAATTTGTTAAAAGAGATAACCTTCAGACATTAAAAAAATTAAATGTTTGGCAATAAAAAATAAAGACAAAAAATGAAAAACTACCTGAGTTTTTCAGAACAAGGATAATTTTCCAAAAAAAGTGGGGGGAGGATAGTTTTGGATTCTGTGAGCTGTTAGTCAACCTTTAAATAGCAATACAATTGATGAATGAATAACCTAGGAATCTCACCACTGCCCTTTCTGGTTTTTTTGGGTTTTTTTTTTGTTTGTTTGCTTATCATTGGTCTTGTTTTTCTTATTTAAAATATTCCCATACTCAAAAATGCCTTGCTATGAGGAAAGACATTATATAGGTCTAATAAACCATGAGTCAGAGGTAATAAGAGACTATTTATTTCTCCTTGATTTTGAACACAAGTAACTAAATTGTGTTCATCAATGACAGGGCAAATTATTTTTCAAGTTAATCTACAATTGAGATTTCATAAAACTTGTGATGGTCCTACTCATGAATATCATTGTCTTTCAGGAATTTCTTTTGCCCTGCTACCTAAATTGTCCTAATGTACTTAAATTCCATTTCTTCTTGAATCTTCTTTGGAGATGAGGAAAAAATAAGGTCACTATCTTGAAAAAGTAGACTCTTAGATCCAAAAGAGTTTGAAAAGATCAGCTACCTGCCCTGTAGAAATCATTCCTCTTGCACACCGTGAGCACTTGAGGAGCGTAGTAATCCAAAAGGGAGCCCGTTCCAATTGTTAATACATTCTTTCTTTTAATTAGCTGAAATCTTCTCTGTGGGTAATTTCTGCTCTCAAAGCCTAGGTCTGAAAGCTGAATGGAGTAAGTTTTAATTCCTCCTCCATATAACAGACCTCAAACATAGGAAGGCTTGTGTCTCTTTTTCCCCACTGAACATAAACGGCACCTTCAACCATCGCTTATGTTAAGACGAGGATCATTACCCACTGACCTCTCACAGAGATATCGGAGAGAGACTCTCCTGTTTCAATGAGACACCGAGAATGAATCAGAGTTTGCTGGTGTGGGTTTAGTTGTGCTGAGTGCAAGGAGCCTTTTATCCTCTGTGAAGAGGGTACCATTCTTCAATTAATGCAGCCGAAGATTCCATTAGATCTTTCTCTGGCCTCATCACCTCGGATAACCCTTCATGTCCATGGATGTATTACCAGAAGGGAATTGAGAGAAAGTTTTAACAGAGCATCTAATCTGCCCCCGCCCCCGCCCCGACCCATGATCAAATAGCAGCACTTTTATAGCTGGTTATCTGGAAACCTTTATAAATGGGTCATTAAGAACACTGCAGTTTTTGAGCCACTGAAAAAGGGGGGGGTGTAAAAAATTATCCAAACACTTCTTCATCCATTCCTGTCCTCGCAAATTCAGAATTTAAATCTGAACCCCAGCCATGTGTCCGGCTGGAAGAGCCTGCCCAAATCTGAAGTCTCAGGCTTCTCTGATAATATAAGCAAACCACCAATAATGAACGGGGCAGAGCAGTCCAGTGACAATTCATAGCAGTGATGTGAGAGCACAGACCAGGAGCGCCCAGCTGAGCCTAAGCCAGATGCAGGCCAAAGAGGTGTCACCGAGAATCCTACTCTGGGCTGAATTTTAAAGGGAAAGTGAGGGTTTGGGTGGCTCCCTCTCATTGGTGCCTGAGAACAGTGCCTCGGCCCTGAAAAATAAAGGAACATGAAGGCAAAAATAGTACAAATTTAAGAGGCAGATGATTTAATTCATTGATGCATGGATTGATTAACTAATTAATTAAAAATAAAGACCATTTTAGGAACATGTCCGTCAGGAAGACGGGCGTCTAAACAAGTCATTGAGAGGTAAGTTGTTCGGTTAATTTACATCTGGTGTTTGTCCAGGTAGAACAAGAAAGGGGACTAAAGAAGTCAGTAGTGGAGAGAGAAACATGAGCAAATGACTAGACGAGAAAGAACCAGGTAGTGCCGCTCTTGCAGAAGTTCAAACAGGAAAGACAGAAGGGAAGAGAGGTGTAGATGAATTTGAGAGATGCGAGGAACCAGCAGACGTCAGAGGTAAGGGACAGAGCTCATGCTGCTGCTGCTGCTGCTGCTGCTAAGTCACTTCAGTCATGTGTGACTCTGTGTGACCCCATAGTCAGCAGACTGCCAGGCTCCTCCGTCCATGGGATTTTCCAGGCAAGGGTACTGGAGTGGGGTGCCACTGCCATCTCCTGACAGAGCTCATAAGTCCTACATTTCTTACTTGGACAACTGTGAAGAGGAAGATTGAAATTACCTTGAAGATTGAAAGAGGCACGGCAGAGTTTGAAAATGGAAGAAAAGAAAGAAAAAGTGAAGTCACTCAGTCATGTCTGACTCTTTGCGACCCCACAGACTGTAACCCACCAGGCTCCTCCATTCATGGGATTTTCCAGGCGAGAATACTGGAGCGGGTTGCCATTTCCTTCTCCAGGAGATCTTCCCATCCCAGGGATTGAACCCAGGTCTCCTGCATTGCAGGCAGACGCTTTACCACCTGAGCCACCAGGGAAGCCTGATGGGGAGGATGACAAATCGTGTTTGGTTTTGATTAAAATGAAACAATGCCCTTTGCAGCACAAGGATGGATCTAGAGTTCCTCATAATAAGTGAAGTCAGACAGAGAAACACAGGGGTCATTTGTTATTGCTTATATGTGGAAACTAGCCAATCTGATCACACAGAGCACAGCCTTGTCTAATTCAGTGAAACTAAGCCATGCCTTGTGGGGCCACCCAAGACGGCCAGGTCATGGTGGAGATGTCTGACAGAATGTGGTCCACTGGAGAAGGGAATGACAAACCACTTCAGTATTCTTGCCTTGAGAACCCCATGAACAGTATGAAAAGGCAAAATGATAGGATACTGAAAGAGGAACTCCCCAGGTCGGTAGGTGCCCAATATGCTACAGGTGATCAGCAGAGAAACAACTCTGGAATGAATGAAGGGATGGAGCCAAAGCAAAAACATTACCCAGTTGTGGATGTGCCTGGTGAGAGAAGCAAGGTCCGAAACTGTAAAGAGCAATATTGCATAGGAACCTGGAATATTAGGTCCATGAATCAAGGCAAATTGGAAGCGGTCAAACAGGAGATGCCAAGAGTGAACATTGACATTCTAGGAATCAGCGAACTAAAATGGACTGGAATGGGTGAATTTAACTCAGATGATCATTATATCTACTACTGCAGGCAGGAATCCCTCAGAAGAAATGGAGTAGCCATCATGGTCAACAAAAGAGTCTGAAATGCAATACTTGATCCAATCTCAAAAACCACAGAATGATCTCTGTTCATTTCCAAGGCAAACCATTCAGTATCACAGTGATCCAAGCCTATGCCCCAACCAGTAATGCTGAAGAAACTGAAGTTGAATAGTTCTATGAAGACCTACAAGACCTTTAAGAACTAACACCAAAAAAAAAGATGTCCTTTTCATCATAGGGGACTGGAATGCAAAAGTAGGAAGTCAAGAAACACCTGGAGTAACAGGCAAATTTGGCCTTGGAATACGGAATACAGCAGGGCAAAAGCTAATAGAGTTTTGCCAAGAGAATGCGCTGGTCATAGGAAACACCTTCCAACAACACAGGAGAAGACTCTGCACATGGACATCACCAGATGGTCAACACCAAAATCAGATTGATTATATTCTTTGCAGCCAAAGATGGAGAAGCTGTATACAGTTAACAAAAACAAGACCAGGAGCTGACTGTGGCTCAGATAATGAAATTCTTACTGCCAAATTCAGACTGAAATTGAAGAAAGTAGGGAAAACCACTAGACCATTCAGGTGTGACCTAAATCAAATCCCTTATGATTATCCAGTGAAAGTGAGAAATAGATTTAAGGGACTAGATCTGACAGACAGAATGCCTGATGAAATATGGACGGAGGTTCATGACACTGCACAGGAGACAGGGATCAAGACCATCCCCGTAGAAAAGAAATGCGAAAAAGCAAAATGGCTGTCTGAGGAGGCCTTAAAAATAGCTGTGAAAAGAAAAGAAGCGAAAAGCAAAGGAGAAAAGGAAAGATATTCCCATTTGAATGCAGAGTTCCAAAGAACAGCAAGGAGAAATAAGAAAGCCTTCTTCAGCGATCAGTGCAAAGAAATAAAGGGAAAGAACAGAATGGGAAAGAATTGAGATCTCTTCAAGAAAATTAGAGATACCAAGGGAACATTTCATGCAAAGATGGGCTCGATAAAGGACAGAAATGGTATGGACCTAATAGAAGCAGAAGATATTAAGAAGAGGTGGCAAGAATACACGGAAGAACTGTAGAAAAAAAGATCTTCACAACCCAGATAATCACGATGCTGTGATCATTCACCTAGAGCCAGACATCCTGGAATGTGAAGTGAAGTAGGCCTTAGAACATATCACTACAAACAAAGCTAGTGGAGGTGATGGAATTCCAGTGGAGCTATTTCAAATCCTGAAAGATGACGCTCTGAAAGTGCTGTACTCAATATGCCAGCAAATTTGGAAAACTCAGCAGTGGCCACTGGACTGGAAAAGGTCAGTTTTCATTCCAATCCCAAAGAAAGGCAATGCCAAAGAATGCTCAAACTACCACACAATTGCACTCATCTCACACAGTAGTTAAGTAATGCTCAAAATTATTCAAGCCAGGCTTCAGCAATATGGGAACTGTGAACTTCCAGATGTTCAAGCTGGTTTTAGAAAAGGCAGAGGAACCAGAGATCAAATTGCCAACATCCCCTGGATCATGGAAAAAGCAAGAGAGTTCCAGAAAAACATCTATTTCTGCTTTCTTGACTATGTCAAAGCCTTTGACAGTGTGGATCACAATAAACTGTGGAAAACTCTGAAAGAGATGGGAATACCAGACCACCTGACCCACCTCTTGAGAAACCTATATGCAGGTCAGGAAGCAACAGTTAGAACTGGACATGGAACAACAGACTGGCGCCAAATAGGAAAAGGAGTACGTCAAGGCTGTCTATTGTCACCCTGCTTATTTAACTTCTATGCAGAGTACATCATGAGAAATGCTGGACTGGAAGAAGCACAAGCTGGAATCAAGATTGCCAGGAGAAATATCAATAACCTCAGATATGCAGATGACACCATCCTTATGGCAGAAAGTGAAGAGGAACTAAAAAGCCTCTTAATGAAAATGAAAGTGGAGAGTGAAAAAGTTGGCTTAAAGCTCAACATTCAGAAAACGAGGATCATGACATCTGGTCCCATCACTTCATGGGAAATAGATGGGGAAACAGTGGAAACAGTGTCAGACTTTATTTTGGGGGGCTCCAAAATCACTGCAGATGGTGACTGCAGCCATGAAATTAGAAGATGCTTACTCTTTGGAAGGAAAGTTATGACCAACCTAGATAGCATATTCAAAAGCAGAGATATTACTTGGCCAACAAAGGTCCGTCTAGTCAAGGCTATGGTTTTTCCAGGTGTCATGTATAGATGTGGGAGTTGGACTGTGAAGAATGCTGAGTGCAGAAGAATTGACGCTTTTGAACTGTGGTGTTGGAGAAGGCTCTTGAGAGTCCCTTGGACTACAAGGAGATCCAACCAGTCCATTCTGAAGGAGATCAGTCCTGGGTGTTCATTGGAAGGACTGATACTGAAGCTGAAACTCCAATACTTTGGTCATCTCATGTGAAGAGTTGACTCACTGGAAAAGACCTTGATGCTGGGAGGGACTGAGGGCAGGAGGAGAAGGGGATGACAGAGGATGAGATGGCTGGATGGGCATCACCGACTCTATTGACATGAGTTTGAGTGAACTCTGGGAGTTGCTGATGGACAGGGAGGCCTGGCGTGCTATGATTCATGGGGTCGCAAAGAGTTGGACATGACTGAGCGACTGAAATGAACTGAACTGAACTGAACTGGTATGTGGAAACAAATAAACAAACAAAAAGCTATAAAGAACTTATTTATAAAACAAATAAACTCACAGATACAGAAAACAACTTTATGGTTACCAAAGGCGAAAGGGGTGAGAAGGATAAATTAAGAGTTTGGGATTAGCATATACATACTAGTTACCATATATATAAAATATTAACTAATAAAGACCTACTGTATACCACAGGGAACTATACTCAATTATTTATAATAATCTATAAGGAAAAGAAACTGAAAGAGAAACAACACGCACACATACACACATATACCCAACTGAGCCAGTTGAAGGGCAGCAAGGAGTCATTCTATTTTGCTGAGAAGGAAATGACAAAACACTCCAGTATTATTGCCTGGAGACTTTTATGGACAGAGGAGCCCGATGAGTCTACAGTCCATGGGGTCTCAAGGAGTGGGACACAACTGAAGTAACTTAGCACGCACGCACACTTGATAAATAAGTTATAGCTCAAGGGGCAGGGGAGGGGAGGGGTACGTAACTTTCCTGCAGTGGGAAATTTAAGTTCTAATCTCACAGCTACACAAAATGAATGAGCATCCGTGTCGGCAAATGTCTAAGTTTTAAATTCCTGATATTGCATTAAAACAGAGATTCACATCCTTAAACCCAAACTGTGGGCCTGAAAGAAAGAACACTTGCACAGCACTGTTCCGTGTTATCTTAACTAAAGTTTCATGGATTGAACTGAGCCCTGCCCAGAGATAAAGCAAGAAGAATTAATTGGTGATATTAAGCATATGATTGGCGCAGGGCCATCTCCAGTAAAAGCAACCAGCAGTAAATATTTCCACAGCTACAAGTTGACTATGAAACACACAGGTAATAGTTAAGTTTGGTTGTTGTCTTAATTTTCCCTCCACTGGAAGAGAGAAAGAGAGAGAGCTGGTTCGTGGCATTTTCTGACAGCTGAGCTCACCCCAGCCCGCCTGCCAATACCCCCTCCACAATCGGCACATTTTTCTTCTCAGACACCGACCACTAAGCTCTGCTGGAGGCTCAAGGGTCTGGCATAAATTCAGCAGTTTCTGCTGCCACAACAGGGAACCTCATCCAGGTCCTTGCCACCTCCCTTCTTGAGCCACCCCACCCACTGACTTCCTTGGCCGACAGGTGAAACGGCCTGGCTCCACACACAACCAGGGCACCATAGATTAACCTCTGCATTTCTTTGCCTTTCAGTTTAGCTGGTGGCCTTTGGTTGGCACTTAAGTGTGCTTCTCTCTCTGCCAGAGGGCATTGCTTTATGCAATTTTTATTTGCGACATCAGCCTGACAAGCATGTAAGGATGCCTCATTACTTCTTTCTCAGCTCATCAAGAGTGTGCCAAGTACTCCCAAATAGAATTGCCTCTCTAGCCCACTGGCAGCTCCGCATGCAAGAACAGTTCCTAGGGATCGAGCAAAACGTTCAACCAAAATTCCCTCTTATGAAGACAAAACGCCCAGCCTGAACAAGAGCTCAAAATATAACCTAAAACTCGGTCGTTGCCTTTCATCCAAGCCCGCCCAGCCTGCATGAGAAGACATCCAAGAGACAACCAATAAATTGACATCATCTTTTGAGTTTCCAAGTCTGAGAAAAGAAAGTGGCAGGAAGCCAGGTTTAGGTTAAAGCCTAACGGCTGATCATCCACAAGTTTAATTTTAAGGGGGGAAAACATAGCAAAGGTCATAAATTATTTCCTGAAATTGCTCTGGACAAAGCACAATAGGATATCACTACTTCAGTTCATGCAATCCCTTTTATGCCAGCTGAGTACAAACCAGAACAAACCAACTTTTCTCTTGGCAAAGCAGGTCTTAAAGGAATTCAATTGCTGCTTACCGCTCCCCCATCTGCTTTGATCAGGAAAGCTAAGGAGCTGCCTGGCCTGCCTCGTTCTCAGCAGACTTCTTAGCCCATCTCATGCAAGAGAAAGGCCCAGTGGAGTGAACACATTGCATAAGAGACGGAGACAAAGTTGCCCAGGGACAGTCAAGGAGGATTCTATGGCCTCAGCCAGCCTCACACTGCAAGTGGACCCAGGCTTCCCAGGTGGCTCAATGGTAAAAACTTGCCTACAATGCAGGAGACACAGAAGACTCGAGTTCGATCACTGGGTCAGGAAGAGACCATGGAGGACGAAATGGCCCCACTCCAGTATTCTTGCCTGGAAAATTCCATGGACAGAGGAGCCTGGCAGGCTACAGTCCATGGGTCTGCAAAACAGTCAGACAAGACTGAGTCAGCAAACAGCCATGAGTGACCCAAATCCCCCAGGAGCCAAACAAGTACATGTCTTTTTGTTTTTATCTTGGGAGAGTTAAGAAACATTTTCCAGGCAAAAACCACTACAATATTGTAAAGTAATTAGCCTCCCACGGACGGAGGAGCCTGGTAGGCTGCAGTCCATGGGGCCGCTAAGAGTCGGACACGACTAAGTGACTTCACTTTCACTTTTCACTTGCATGCCTTGGAGAAGGAAATGGCAACCCACTCCAGTGTTCTTGCCTGGAGAATCCCAGGGATGGGGGAGCCTGGTGGGCTGCTGTCTATGGGGTCGCACAGAGTCGGACACGACTGAAGTGACTTAGCAGCAGCAGCAGCTAACCTCCAATTAAAACAAATTAATTAATTTAAAAAATAAACTTTCCATATCTTTGAATTTAAAGACCCTGTTGGAGGCTTCTGCTTAGTCTCTTCCAGTTTAAGTGTCCATTCATCTCTGGGAAAACATGGGTGCATCCAAGTTTTGGCAACTATAATAAAGCCACTGTATGCATCAGCGTGCGGGTTTGTATGAATAGTTTCAAATTTCTGATGAACACAGTACACAGTCCATATATGTAACACAACCCAGTGAGCTAGGTAGATGATCTTTGGTACTATATACCTGTCATCTCTAGTCTCAGATTCAATTTTGTCTTTGGATGAACTTCTAGGACTTCTTTTGTCAGGAAAAAATAACTTTAAAACCCCAAACTTATCTTTTTGTCTATAGCTGCCAGTAAACATGAAGCTAAAGTAAATAATTAGTTGTAAATAAGAATACATTTCTACTTTCTGGAAAGAGCTACTCCCTCTGATCCTATTATTCAACCCAGTTGTCCTTCTTTCCATGATGTTCAATGTTATAAGCCCCTCAAATCCCTCAGGAAGAAAATTAGCAAAGAGTCTAGGGAAAGATATTTGCTGCAGTGGTTAATAATTTGTTAGGTATTTTCAGAAGGTTGAATTAGGGCTCAGTTCAGTTCAGTTCAGTTGCTCTGTCGTGTCCGACTCTTTGCGACCCCATGAATCACAGCACACCAGGCCCCCTGTCCATCACCAACTCCCGGAGTTCACTCAAACTCACGTCCATTGAGTCAGTGATGCCATCCAGCCACCTCATCCTCTGTCGTCTCCTTCTCCTCCTGCCCCCAATCCCTCCCAGCATCAGAATCTTTTCCAATGAGTCAACTCTTCACATGAGGTGGCCAAAGTACTGGAGTTTCAGCTTTAGCATCATTCCTTCCAAAGAAATTCCAGGGCTGATCTCCTTCAGAATGGACTGGTTGGATCTCCTTGAAGTCCAAGGGACTCTCAAGAGTCTTCTCCAACACCACAGTTCAAAAGCATCAATTCTTCGGCGCTCAGCCTTCTTCACAGTCCAACTCTCACATCCATACATGACCACAGGAAAAAACATAGCCTTGACTAGACGGACCTTAGTCAGCAAAGTAATGTCTCTGCTTTTGAATATGCTATCTAGGTTGCTCATAACTTTTCATCCAAGGAGTAAGCGTCTTTTAATTTCATGGCTGCAGTCACCATCTGCAGTGATTTTGGAGCCCCCCAAAATAAAGTCTGACACTGTTTCCACTGTTTCCCCATCTATTTCCCATGGAGTGATGGGACCAGATGCCATGATCTTCATTTTCTGAATGTTGAACTTTAAGTCAACTTTTTTACTCTCCACTTTCACTTTCATCAAGAGGCTTTTTAGTTCCTTTTCACTTTCTTCCATAAGGGTGGTGTCATCTGCATATCTGAGGTTATTGATATTTCTCCCGGCAATCTTGATTCCAGCTTGTGTTTCTTCCAGTCCAGCGTTTCTCATGATGTACTCTGCATAGAAGTTAAATAAGCAGGGTGACAATAGACAGCCTTGACGTACTCCTTTTCCTATTTGGAACCAGTCTGTTGTTCCATGTCCAGTTCTAACTGTTGCTTCCTGACCTGCATACAGATTTCTCAAGAGGCAGGTCAGGTGGTCTGGTATTCCCATCTCTTTCAGAATTTTCCACAGCTTATTGTGATCCACATAGTCAAAGGCTTTGGCATAGTCAATAAAGCAGAAGTAGATATTTTTCTGGAACTCTCTTGCTTTTTCCATGATCCAGGGGATGTTGGCAATTTGATCTCTGGTTCCTCTGCCTTTTCTAAAACCAGCTTGAACATTAGGAAGTTCACGGTTCAGGTATTGCTAAAGCCTGGCTTAGTGGCCACTAATACAGAAAATACTCCTTAACCTCTGCAGCCTGGAAAGTGTTTTGCTTCATCCTTAAAGATCACTCAGAAGAGATGCAAATCTAGCTCCCAAAGCCTTGGATGGTAGCGTAGATTTTTACCAAAATTGTCTTGCGGATACCAAGCAAGGTGAGACAACACCATCGGTACAGAGCAAAACTTCCATAAACTCAGATTTATGCATCAGAAGAATTGACAGCAAACAGCTCAGTGGCGGCCAGGAGGAGACACCCCGCATCTGAGGTCAGGGGTGGTGGCCGAGAGGAGCTACCCTGCGTCTGAGGCCAGAGGTGGCAGCCGGGAGGAGCCACCCCATGCTGGAGGCCAGGGGCGGTGGCCAGGAGGAGCCACCCCGCACCCAAGGCCAGGGGTGGCGGCCGGGACGAGCAACCCGCAGCAACCCGTCTGCTGCGCAAACCCAGAAGGGCCTAGAGGAGCTATCCCACATTGAAGGTCAGGAAGGGTGGCGGTAAGGAGATACCCCTCATCCAAGGTAAGGAGCAGCGGCTGTGCTTTGCTGGAGCAGCCGTGAAGAGATACCCCACATCCAAGGTAAGAGAAACCCAAGTAAGATGGTAGGTGTTGCACGAGGGCATCAGAGGGCAGACACACTGAAACCGTACTCACAGAAAACTAGTCAGTCTAATCACACTAGGACCACAGCCTTGTCTAACTCGATGAAACCAAGCCATGCCTGCAGGGCAACCCAAGATGGGCGGGTCATGGTGGAGAGGTCTGACAGAATGTGGTCCACTGGAGAAGGGAATGGCAAGCCACTTCAGTATTCTTGCCTTGAGAATCCCATGAACAGTATGAAAAGGCAAAATGATAGGATACTGAAAGAGGAACTCCCCAGGTCACTAGGTGCCCAATATGCTACTGGAGATCAGTGGAGAAATAACTCCAGAAAGAATGAAGGGATGGAGCCAAAGCAAAAACAATACCCAGTTGTGCATGTGACTGGTGATAGAAGCAAGATCTGATGCTGTAAAGAGCAATATTGCATAGGAACCTGGAATGTCAGGTCCATGAATCAGGACAAATTGGAAGAGGTCAAACAAGAAGTGGCAGGAGTGAACGTTGACATTCTAGGAATCAGCGAACTAAAATGGACTGGAATGGGTGAATTTAACTCAGATGACCATTATATCTACTACTGCAGGCAGGAATCCCTCAGAAGAAATGGAGTAGCCACCATAGTCAACAAAAGAGTCCGAAATGCAGTACCTGAATGCAATTTCAAAAACGAAAGAATGATCTCCGTTCGTCTCCAAGGCAAACCATTCAATACCACAGTTATCCAAGTCTATGCCCCAATCAGTAATGCTGAAGACGCTGAAGTTGAACGCTTTTATGAAGACCTACAAGACCTTCTAGAACTAACATCCAAAAAAGATGTCCTTTTCATTATAGGGGACTGGAATGCAAAAGTAGGAAGTCAAGAAACACCTGGAGTAACAGGCAAATTCGGCCTTGGAATGCAAAATGAAGCAGGGCAAAGACTAATAGAGTTTTGCCAAGAAAATGCACTGGTTTTTGCAAACACCCTCTTCACACAAGAGAAGACTCTACACATGGAAATCACCAGACGGTCAGCACTGAAATCAGATAGATTATATTCTGTGCAGCCAATGATGGAGAAGCTCTATACAGTCAACAAAAACAAGACCAGGAGCTGACTGTGGCTCAGATCATGAACTCCTTATTGCCAAATTCAGACTCAAACTGAAGAAAGTAGGGAAAACTGCTAGACCATTCAGGTATGACCTAAATCAAATCCCTTATGATTATACAGTGGAAGTGAGAAATAGATTTAAGGGCCTAGATCTGATAGATAGAGTGCCTGATGAGCTATGGAATGAGGTTCGTGACATTGTACAGGAGACAGGGATCAAGACCATCCCCATGGAAAAGAAATGCAAAAAAGCAAAATGGCTGTTTGGGGAGGCCTTACAAATAGCTGTGGAAAGAAGAGAGGCGAAACGCAAAGGAGAAAAGGAAAGATATAAGCATCTGAATGCAGAGTTCCAGAGAATAGCAAGAAGAGACAAGAAAGCCTTCTTCAGTGATCAATGCAAAGAAATAGAGGAAAAGAACAGAATGGGAAAGACTAGCGATCTCTTCAAGAAAATTAGAGATATCAAGGGAAAATTTCATGCAAAGATGGGCTCGATAAAGAACAGAAATTGTCTGGACCTAACAGAAGCAGAAGATATTAAGAAGAGGTGGCAAGAATACACAGAAGAACTGTACAAAAAAGATCCTCATGACCCAGATAATCATGATGGTGTGATCACTCAGACATCCTAGAATGTGAAGTCAAGTGGGCCTTAGAAAGCATCACTATGAACAAAGCTAGTGGAGGTGATGAAATTCCAGTGGAGCTATTTCAAATCCTGAAAGATGATGCTGTGAAAGTGCTGCACTCAATATGCCAGCAAATTTGGGAAACTCAGCAGTGGCCACAGGACTGGAAAGGATCAGTTTTCATTCCAATCCCAAAGGAAGGCAATGCCAAAGAATGCTCAAAGTACCACACAATTGCACTCATCTCACATGCTAGTAAAGTAGTGCTCAAAATTCTCCAAGCCAGGCTTCAGCAATACGTGAACCATGAACTCCCTGATGTTCAAGCTGGCTTTAGAAAAGGCAGAGGAACCAGAGATAAAATTGCCAACATCCCCTGGATCATGGAAAAAGCAAGAGAGTTCCAGAAAAACACCTACTTCTGCTTTATTGACTATGCCAAAGCCTTTGACTGTGTGGATCACAATAAACTGTGGAAAACTCTGAAAGAGATGGGAATACCAGACCACCTGACCTGCCTCTTGAGAAATCTGTATGCAGGTCAGGAAGCAACAGTTAGAACTGGACATGGAACAACAGACTGGTTCCAAATAGGAAAAGGAGTACGTCAAGGCTATATATTGTCACCCTGCTTATTTAACTTCTATGCAGAGTACATCATGAGAAACGCTGGACTGGAAAAAACACAAGCTGGAATCAAGATTGCTGGGAGAAATATCAATAACCTCAGATATGTAGATGACACCTCCTGTATGGCAGAAAGTGAAGAGGAACTAAAAAGCCTCTTGATGAAAGTGAAAGTGGAGAGTGAAAAAGTTGGCTTAAAGCTCAACATTCAGAAAACAAAGATTATGGCATCTGGTCCCATCACATCATGGGAAATAGATGGGGAAACAGTGGAAACAGTGTCAGGCTTTATTTTGGGGGGTCCAAAATCACTGCAGATGGTGACTGCAGCCATGGAATTAAAAGACGCTTATTCCTTGGAAGAAAAGTTATGAGCAACCTAGACAGCATATTCAAAAGCAGAGACATTACTTTGCCGACTAAGGTCTGTCTAGTCAAGGCTATGGTTTTTCCTGTGGTCATGTATGGATGTGAGTGTTGGACTGTGAAGAAGGCTGAGTGCCAACGAATTGATGCTTTTGAACTGTGGTGTTGGAGAAGACTCTTGAGAGTCCCTTGGACTCCAAGGAGATCCAACCAGTCCATTCTGAAGGAGATCAGCCCTGGGATTTCTTGGGAAGGAATGATGCTAAAGCTGAAACTCCAGTACTTTGGCCACCTCATGTGAAGAGTTGACTCATTGGAAAAGATTCTGATGCTGGGAGGGATTGGGGGCAGGAGGAGAAGGGGACGACAGAGGATGAGATGGCTGGATGGCATCACTGACTCGATGGACGTGAGTCTGAGTGAACTCCGGGAGTTGGTGATAGACAGGGAGGCTTGGCGTGCTACAATTCATGGGGTTGCAAAGAGTCAGACACGACTGAGCAACTGAACTGAGCTTTTTATAGGCAGAAGTCACAAACTCAAAATCAGTGATTGTTCCCTTAGTACACAAAATAGTGACTTGCAAAAACGACGCATTGTGGGGCCTGAGTGATGACCTGGAGGATGAATGACAAATGACCCCCCCAACAGGGCAGCTGCCTGTAGCCCCAATCCACCGCCAGTGTGTGTGGATAGAAGCCCAGCATTGCCAACTCTGCTATTGCATGAGGAGGAAGAGACCCTAGCGTGTGTGATACCTTCCAGTTTTTAAACATTGGCGGCTGATTTTCAAATACCGTACGTTAACGCGTACGTGTGGAATCCAGAAAGATGGTACCAACGATCCTACATACAGGGAAGCAAAGCAGACACAGACGTAAAGAACAGACTTTTGGACTCAGTGGGAGAAGGAAAGGATGGGATGACTTGGGAGAATAGCACTGAAACATTTACATTACCATATGTAAAACAGATAACCAGGGTGAGTTCGAGGCATGAAGCAGGGCATCGAACCTGGAGGGATGGGGTGGGGAGGGAGGTGGGAGGAGGGACACACACCTACAGCCAATTCGTACTGGTGTATGGCAAAAAACATCACAATATTATAAAGCAATTATAATAAATAAATTAAAATAAATAAATTTATTTATTAAATAAATTAAATTAATTTTTAAATAAATTACATAATTTAAATAAATAAATAATTTTTTTTTAAGTAAAGTGCTCAGCTGCTGAGATATATTTATGTATCCTATTTGGCTTGTGGTCAGCAATTTATTTACAACTTCTGTCAGAGAGCATCTTTCCTACTATTCCTCACATTGTCGGTGGTGGTCCTCTCTTCCCATGGGATGTCGCTGTGAGGGCTTGGCCTGGTGGCGTATCCATCCCAGGACTCCTCCCATTTACAAAGCAGGGGGAGCAGAGCCTTCTCTGAAGTTGGAGTGAAAGTACAATGGGTTACCAGGATGCTTGGTGCTTTATAACTGATTGCATGCATGCTCAGTCATGTCTGACTCTTTGCCAACCCAGGGACTGTAGCCCACTAGGCTCCTCTGTCCACGGGATTTTGCAGGCAAGAAATCAGGAGTGAGTGGCCACTTCCTAACTCTAGGGGATCTTCCCAACCCAGGGACCAAAACTTCACTTCTCACGTTTCCTGCATTGGCAGGCGGAGTCTTTACCACTGGTGCCACCTGGAAAGCCCTCAAAATGGATTAAATTTACACACACACACACAAAAAGGAATATAATCGTTTAAATTGTGTCTTCCTTGCAAGAAAGAATTTAGAGCTTCCTTCCTTCGTGTATTAAGGAAATATAGCACAAAGTCTCTAGTCAAATGACCTTAGTTCAAATCTAGGTGCTATCACTAATTACCTATGACTTGGGGGCAAGTTTATTAAACTTGTGTGTATGTTTCCTTGACGCTAATATACAGATAATAATAGCAGCAACCTTAGTGTGTTGTTGTGAGATTCTGGTGGGGATTTCTTGACAAATAGGATATGTTTTACATACTTATGTGCTTTATATATTAACTTTATAAGACAATAGCTTTCCTGGTGGCTCAGATGGTAAAGCGTCTGCCTGCAATGCAGGAGACCCGGGTTCAATTCCTGGGTCGGGAAGATCCCCTGGAGAAGGAAATGGCAATCCACTCCACCACTCTTGCCTGGAAAATCCCATGGACGGAGGAGACTGATAGACTACAGTCCATGGGGTCGCAGAGTCAGAGACAACTGAGCAACTTCACTTTCACTTTATAAGACAGTAAGTATGGCCATAAAGCATCAATTCTTCGGTGCTCAGCCTTCTTCACAGTCCAACTGTCACATCCATACATGACTACTGGAAAAACCACAGCCTTGACTAGACGGACCTTTGCTGGCAAATTAATGTCTCTGTTTTTCAATACGCTATCTAGGTTGGTCATAACTTTTCTTCCAAGGAGTAAGCATCTTTTAATTTCATGGCTGCAATCACCATCTGCAGTGATTTTGGAGCCCAAAAAAATAAAGTCTGACACTGCTTCCACTGTTTCCCCATCCATTTCCCATGGAGTGATGGGACGGGATGCCATGATCTTCGTTTTCTGAATGTTGAGCTTTAAGCCAACTTTTTCACTCTCCTCTTTCACTTTCATCAAGAGGCTTTTTAGTTCCTCTTCACTTTCTGCCATAAGGGTGGTGTCATCTGCATATCTGAGGTGACTGATATTTTTCCTGGCAATCTTGATTCCAGCTTGTGCTTCTTCCAGTCCAGCGTTTCTCGTGATATACTCTGCATAGAAGTTAAATAAGCAGGGTGACAATATACAGCCTTGACGTACTCCTTTTCCTATCTGGAACCAGTCTGTTGTTCCATGTCCAGTTCTAACTGTTGCTTCCTGACCTGCATATAGGTTTCTCAAGAGGCAGGTCAGGTGGTCTGGTATTCCCACCTCTTTCAGAATTTTCCACAGTTTATTGTTATCCACACAGTCAAAGGCTTTGGAGGGAATGATGCTGAAGCTGAAACTCCAGTACTTTGGCCACCTCATGCGAAGAGTTGACTCATTGGAAAAGATTCTGATGCTGGGAGGGACTGGGGGCAGGAGGAGAAGGGGACAACCGAGGATGAGATGGCTGGATGGCATCACTGACTTGATGGACATGAGTTCGAGTGAACTCTGGGAGTTGGTGATGGACAGGGAGGCCTGGCGGGCTGCAATTCATGGGGTTGCAAAGAGTCTGACATGACTGAGCAACTGAACTGAAAAAACTGAACTGAATGGCCATAAATATTAACCTTGAAGTCTTTATTTGATAGAGCAGGAAGTAGTTTCTCACAAGTTTGTTTTCCATAAAATAATTTGTTAAGAATCGATTGATGATAACTAGCAAAGTCACTAGGATTCTGCATAATTTAAAATCTGATGCTTTATAGCTGTTCTGAAAGAAATAACAGTAAATGGAAAATGATGGAAATGGTGATAGATACTTACAGAGAGTATTTTTCCCAGCACAAAAAGTTGATGTCACCATGACTCTGTACAGGGGTGATATAAAATATCAATTCATGAAAAAGGTGATAACAACTTTTTTTAAAGCATTTTGTCAGATACCTCCCTGAACTGCTAAATTGCCTTTCTAGTCTCAATAGCATGAGTCAAAGGCCTCAAAGCTGACATAAAAAAAATGTGAAACAATCCATCTCAGAAGCAGCACCTGATAGGAAAAAACAGGATTTCCAAATCAATTTGTCAGGATCCAATATGGATTAAGCAGTTTATTTGTTTTGACATTTCTCATTTGCTAAGTGCCAGCATGCCAAAGTAATCTTTCTGTGATACATACACAGACCAGAACATTTATTATTATTTATTTAGGGAATTTATAGCCCCTTTCCTTCTAGAGAAGTCATTTGAAAGCAGAAATATTTTGAAATCGGGACTGCAGGTGGTTTCACCTGATAATAGCTTAATCTCATCATTTCACTCCTCCCATGGAAAACTGTGCTCTACCATCTCAGACAAGATAGCAAAGACCTTCCAGATTTATGTAGCAAACACAACTACTCCACTCCGATAGAAAGGCATACAGAGTAATTTGTATTCTAGAACCTTCCTAGTCCAATATACTTTCATCCCTTCCCATTCATCTTATGGTTGAATTAAGGAACATGTAGAGACTTAGAGCAGTGGTAAGGGATCAGTGGCAATGCACTCCAGCACTCTTGCCTGGAAAATCCTGTGGACGGAGGAGCCTGGCAGGCTGCAGTCCATGGGGCCCCAAAAGAGCTGGACAGGACTGAGTGACTAGATAGCAAGAGACTTAGAGACTTAACAGGTCTCTTAAGCAGAGACTATTTAAACTGCAAGAGACAGGGCAAGGCAATGACGTGATCTCTCTTGGTATCACACCAACTTCAGTCTGATTCCTTGTGTGCATGCTCGGTGGCTAAGTCATATCTGACTCTTTGTGACCCCACAGACTGCAGCACACCAGGCTTCCCTGTCCTTCACCATCTCCCAGAGTGTGCTCAAACTCATGTCCATCGAGTCAGTGATGCCATCTAACCATCTTATCCTCTGTCATCCCCTTCTTCTCCTGCCTTCAGTCTTTCCCAACATCAGGGTCTTTTCCAATGAGTCAGCTCTTCACATCAGATGGCCAAAATATTGGAGTTTTAGCTTCAACATCAGTCCTTCCAATGAATACCAGGGCTGATCTCCTTTATGATGGGCTGGTTGGATCTCCTTGCAGTCCAAGGGACTCTCAAGAATCTTCTCCAACACCACAGTTCAAAAGCATCAATTCTTTGGCACTCAGCTTTCTTTATAGTCCAAATCTCACATCCATACATGACCACTGGAAAAACCATAGCCATGACTAGATGGACCTTTGTTGACAAAGTAATGTCTCTGCTTTTTAAAATGCTGTCTAGGTTGGTCATATTAAATCCTTGGTAAGCTCCAAGTTTTTGCTATTGAAATAGTTATAAAAATATGGAAAAATTGTAATAGGCCATATTCTAAGAAATTAAGGATAATAGGATGGAGCTAGACCAATGAAACTGCTGGTCTAAATATGTGTTGTTCTCTAAAACAGAACAGTACATCCTGCTGAGATGGAGGTGCATCTACAGTAATATTGGGGCTGTAGCTGCCAGGCTCCTCTGTCCGTGGATTTCCCCGGCAGTAATCCTGTAGCAGGTTGTCGGTTCCTTCTCCAGCGGGTCTTCAGGGGTCAGGGATTAAACTCGTGTCTCTTGCACTGGCAGATAGATACTTTACCACTGAGCCACCAGGGAAGATAAATATTAATTTAGTTAATCTAAAATTAGAATATGAAGTTTAAATAGATAATCTCTCAGTGACTTCCAGTTAAGAATAATTCCATTACTGTAAGAACATCACCATTCTTTTTCCACTATTGTTTACATACAATGAAACCATATGGAGTTAAACCACATTTAAGACTATTGATGACCTACCATGAATTTTAAAACTTTGTATCTGCAGTCAAGCTTAATGGCATATTTTTACTTTTCTTGTTTCTGTGGACTAGGAAGAAAATTCCCTTGCTTATTCTAAAATTACATTAATATGTAAAAACAAAGAAATAATTGATTGCCTAGAACATATCTGAAAATTCCTCAAATTATTTAGACTGTTTAATTAGGTAAGTGAGCCATACAAGTTATCTTTAAAGAACAAGCTTGAAATATCTGTTAAAGAAAGCTTTCTATAATGTTTCTTTGAAATGAGCCTGACTATATTGGCAAAGTATTATGAAGAGTAAACAAAGAATCATAGAATTTGAGTTTAAAAAAAAATGAGACGAAAGTAGTGTCTATGCTTAGATTTGAGAAAGACTCCTATCATTCAGGTTTAAAAAGGAGACGGGAGAGCTAAGTTGTCTATTCAATTGCTCATATGGAGGAAATTAAGCAGCTAGTTATTTAACAATTCACATCTCTCATTGCAGAACGTAATCATTGATTTTGTTTCTTTTGAAAAACAAATCAATCATTGTTATAAATGAATTTGTTGTCATTATACACAGTCTTCAGTTATATAGCAGGATAAAATTTAATAGGAAAAAAGCATGCAGAGGACCTGCTTAAAAGCAGTCAAGCTAAACTGTGGCTCCAAAACAGACTTTCAAACATACATGACTTAAATAACTGACTCCATGTTTACATTCTCTGTGCCTGAGCAGACACAGGCAAAATGTCGTTCCATTCACTTCAGTTGAGTAAAATCAGAGGTGCAATTGATGGGTTTGCATCTCATCAAGCCCATTACCATGTCGCTTTCCTTATTTGAGAGTTTAACACTGAGATTCTTCATTTTACCAAGTTCACCATTCTTTGGGAATCTGAAGGGAATAACTTCAAAATTTGCTTACCTAGTCCCAGTAAAGGCAAGATTGCTTTGGGGAAAATGTTTCTTAAAATAGAAACTCCATTATTTCCATCTATTGCCAAGTTCACCTTTTACTACAGAGACGAATTCCTGATCTAATTAATCATTACTCCAACTTTCCCAAAAATTAGAAGAATTCTGCTGTTTCTCATGTATTTTCAAAACTTGAGCACATATCCAACTGATTCAAAGAAATTATTTCTGCTGTCTTCTATTCCCTGTAATGAACTGTTTACCTCAGCCTCTGGGTTGAGTCAATCAAAATATTATGAATCACTCACAGTCTAAATAATTTGATTAATCACTTTAAATTTTAAAATTCCATTCAAAGTAAAATGCTTTCCTTATTTTTCTCCCACCATGCGCAGTCTTCCAATTTACCTTTATCTGTTGTAAATCAAGAAATCTGTGGTGCATCTTAATTCATAATATTTTGTTTAGGTCTTCATGTCTAAAGATGCTCTGAAACCATTATCATATCTTAAGCTTTCTTTGTCCAAACTGAGTATAAAATCTTTATGATCTCTTACATAAGTCACTTTTTATGCCTTAACAGATTTCTTATTCATCTTGAACACTCTGTTGGTTTCAATCTTTTTATAAATTCTGAGATACTTTATGTAATACATTAAGTCATCTAGTATTTCTATACTAGTATACATTATATCACGTATACCAAATTCCATGGGGCCCAGTAGGAGATTAGGAGGTGAAAAACTTGAATAGCTATGAGAATGGTACAGAAGACCACCTCTTGGTCCTCTCTCTGCTGTTGCTCTAACCATTGCCACATCAAAAACAGTTGATTTCTGTTCAATGATAGTAAATGATTTGATAATGCACTGGGATTTGACCATTTTCCTGCCACAGTTGTATACAATTTCAACATCCTTTAGCAGCATTAGATATTGGTCCCTATGTCTGTATTTTTGCTTTCAATACACAATTTTCCTGATTTATCAAAACCACTTTGCAATAACTAATGTTACACACTAAAATCTTGGTGGTTTGCTTCCATTTAAGGACTCGTGTGATGAATCTGGCCTGAGAAAGCATTTCTGTTCATCTTCAGCCCTAGTCCTTTTAGGTAATAATTTGATTCTTGAGACATACTGTGCTCAGAACCCAGGTGACAGGTATGGACCTTGAGGAAGTGAAATTGGAGGCCCATCAAGAAGCAATTTCATGTCCTTGAGGCAGCAGGTTTCATCACCTCATCTGCCTCTTGGTTTTGCCAACTTTGATTATAATTCATCAAGATGGAAAGAGAAAAATTTAGACAACCGGGGAAGCCAAAATATAATTAAAACAGGCTGGAGAGTGGATGAAGCACAGGGCCTCTGAGAAAGCATCAGTGGCATCACACGGGCTTTCTTAGGGCTCTGATATTTTCAAAACCCGTCTGTGAACTTGGACGCTGCTCAACATGCTCCTCCCCTGATCAGCACTAGGACATTCAGCTGTAATTCAGAGTGGGTGATGAGTTCAGTTTGAGGATAATGAAACAGGAAACACAGAGTAACAGTGGCTGGAGCAAGAAATACCTGGTTTATTTCTCCTGTGGACAAGGTGTGATGGCTCCACCGTGACTAGGATCTCAGCCATTCCTACCACATGGCCGTGACCTTGCTGACCAAGATGGCGGCATCTGCTCTAGCATCATGTCCAGAAGGAAGGAGCCCGAGGGGAAGAGGAAAGGGCAAGAGTGCATGCTTCCTCCCTCTAAGGATGCTTCCGGAAGGTGCTCACACAACATCTGCTCAGGTTCTGCTCACATCACTTTAAAATGAGTCACTCAGTCTGAAAGTGCCTGACTCTTTGCAACCCTGTGGACTATATAGCTCACCAGGCTCCCCTGTCCATGGAAGTCTCCAGGCAAGAATACTGGAGTGGGTTGCCATTTCCTTCTCCAGGGGATCTTCCCGACCCAGGGATCGAACCCGGATCACCTGCATTGCAGGCAGACTCTATCATCTGAGCCAGCAGGTATACATTATGTTAGGTAGAATTGAATGATATGGCCATACCAGTAGTGAAAGAAATTGAGGAATTTCATTTTTGTCCTGGGAAAATATGTGCCCAGTTAGCCATTCCAAGGATTTATTATTAAAGAAGAAGAGAGAACAGATATTGAGGGGAAACTCCCATTATCTGCCAGAGAACTAATTGTCAAATAATGATTGGAATACTTTGATGACACATGAAATCGGACCACTTCTTCTACTGAGACCAGCTTTCCCTCAGTAGGATGCAATGGATGATTTTGCCGTAAGGAATGGTTGTATGAGATACCATTGAGCACAATATCTAAATTTATCATAGATATCTCAAGTATGCCTTCAGGTCAATCAGACAAAAGGACCTGTGCATAACATTTCACAAAGGAGAATAAAATGTGTATCAAAGTTCACGAAAACTGATTACTTCTATTTAGGCAATGTTTTGATAAACACATAAAAATGTTCCTCTCTTCCCTAGCTGCACTTTAGCATCACCTGGGGAGTTGGTCTTGTTGCAGTTGCTGTTTTTTCCTTCCTTATTGTCTGGTAATTCCTATGCCGAGCACACACCTGAGACCAATTAATCCAGGATCTGGAGGGTACAGAGAAAGGAAGTGGGACCAGGTCTCTGGATGTTTTAAAAGCACCTCCTCAAGCATAGAAGTCCATCCATAGGAACTGCTAATAGGGCCTTAGAATGTAGGCATTAAACAGTGCGGCACTGATGCTTTTAATTGCACTCAAGAGAAAAGTGCAATTAAGAAAATCTGTGATGTGATTGATCTCTCTGTATATCGGACTTTATTTTGCACTAAATAAGTCACTGAGGTCAATTAAACACACCTCTGATGACTTTCCTTTAAAACCCAACATTTCTTTTCCTTCCAGGTTAACTGTATAAAGCAATCCTAATGATAAAATACGTAGTAACAAAATACCCTGGGGCATCCCTGGTGGTTCAACAGTAAAGAACCCGCCTGCCGATGCAGGAGATGCAAGAGACGTGGGCTCGATCCCTGGGTCGGGAAGATCCCCTGGAGAAGGAAATGGCAACCCACTCCCGTATTCTTGCCTGGGAAATCCCATGGACAAAAGAGCCTGGCAGGCTACAGTCCATGGGGTCACAAAAGAGTCGGACAAAACTTAACAAGTAAACAACCATGAAATACTTTTTACATGCAGGAAAAGGGAAGACTTAAGTGCTCAGCATGATAGAAAATATAAGATTTAATTGAGATCCTTTAACGTCCTCACACAAAATTTCAGTTCTACCTGTTGGTACCAGGGGCCTGGGCGTCTCCGAGATAACCCACCGCCCTTTTAGCCAGGAGGCTTTTGGTAGTTCTAGCAAGAAATGGCAACCCACTCCAGCGTTCTTGCCTGGAGAATCCCAGGGATGGCAGAGCCTGGTTGGCTGCCGTCAGTGGGGTCACACAGAATTGAACACGACTGAAGCAACTTAGCAGCATCAGCAGCATTCCTAAGGGAAGGGGACAGGTGTAGGAAGATAAAAACCTTTCCCTATGGGGAGGGAGGTGGGAGGGGGGTTCATGTTTGGGAACGCATGTAAGAATTAAAGATTTTAAAATTAAAAAAATAAAAAAATAAAATAATAATAATAATAATAATAAAAGAAAACTGTCTCAAAAATAAACAAATAAATAAAGCAACACCTGACAAAAAAAAAAAGAAAATTAATGTAAAGCCAATCCCTATAACCAGTATGAAAAAAAACCTTATATTCAAAGCCCAGATCTGCCCTGACTACCAGCCAAACTTCTGTTAATATTCATTGACTCTCCTCAAAGCGAGGTGTCCTCATTCATCCTTGTGGGCATTTGACCAGCAGTATCCAGATCCCCTCTGGCTCCAGAATCCTAAGTTTCTCCCCAGCAGTCATCCTAGCTGGACAGAAAAGTACTAAATCAGATTTCCTGTCCAAATCATTGCCTCTGTCCTCCCCTGACCACAGGTCATGTGAGAATAGCCACAATGACTGGAGGGAAAATCCTCAATTTGAGCCTCTCCCAGGTTCCCCTGACGATGTAAGTACATTAAGTCCAGGGAATGTGGTTGCAGTGCACTTGGGGGTTACACACATAATACAGAACACACCTGGCGTGAGCTCTTCTCTCTGGGATCTCTAGGGAGGACCACAGCTTAAAGCGGTGAGACTTTCCAAGAGGTACTTAGCGGTCACGGGATGCAAAACTTTCCAGTGGTCCAGAGAGCAAAACCGACTTCGGCATGGGTAGGAGTGCTGAGGCCCTAAGGGGATAAATCTCATAAAAATCCAGATACCAAGGATGAACGTGGAAACAGGCCTAGAATGCTGGAGATGTGTGGAGATGAGAAACATGAACTGTGTCTCAGTCTCCAGAATGAAGTGCCATGGACTTCGTTTGCACACTGCAACACCCAGACCTGAGGACGGAGTGAAGATACCTGAGGGTTTCTGTACACAGTCACATGCCACGCGTTAAGGACTCTGATGGAGAAATGACAAGGTTAATGGGGAAAACACTGAGAGTCCAGAGCAGCGCCTATCAGAAACTAGAACACCAGACTACTCAAAGTCAGGGCCAGATGAAAGGAGGATCGGTTATGAGACTTAAGAGAATTAAGATAGATATCTTTGTGGATAGTACATCAAGTATTCTTCCAATTGCTTACCACAGAATCCCAGGTTCGTTTAGGACAGTGATATATCCTGCTAGAAATTCTCAGTCTCACCCCTCGCCTGAGCAAAGGGTGTATGGTTGGGGAACAGGGTCATGAGATAGCTCTGGCCGAAGTGATGCGGACATTAAACCCTGGAGATGCCAATCTCTCCCAAATCAGAACATACAAAAGCCCCTGAAGGAGGCAGGATATTGACGCCTCTTCTTCCCCCAGCCTGGAGTGTGACTACGTTGCTGGAGCTATACAGCCTTCATTTTGCAACTATGAGACAAAAATACAAAAATTGGAAGGCAGGGGTGGGAGAAAAAATGATGGAGGGAGGCTGGGATATGGGACATCACAGAACCTCCAGACCACCCTGGACTTTAAGCTATAAGAGGAAGTAAAGCCCTATTTGATTAAGGCGAATTACAGGCAGACTATAATATTCAATAATCCAAACAGCTCATTAATTACAGTTTAATAAGACTTCATGGCTTCACAGTAGTAAAGAATTGGAAAGCATGGAAAACCTGTACCATAGACCATATCCTGCTTTTCCAACATCTGCTCATTAGGAACCAGTCAAATGTCTCTTGTTGATAATGTCATCTCCCTTGAGATTTAAAACATGAATAAATAAAGTCTTCCAAGAGCCAGATGAACTCAGAGCTTTAAGACACACATGAAGGAATTCTCAGCGTACCCTTATTGAAAAGCAGGGTGTTTCTGCCGTTTCTAGAAACAGAGGGGGAAAGATAGAAGGGGACTAAAATTAGAATCCCGCCAGGGCCCTGACATTTGCGATGATATGAAACTACCAACTGGCACTTGCAAATGACGAGGGACCCGCAGGAGACAAGCACCTCTGTCTGTGCAGCTGGTTAGTTTGAAAGGCAGCACGAAGGCTCAGTGGCTACAGATAATGCTTGAAGAATTTCCGATTAGCTGAAGAGAGACAAATAGGACAATGCTAGTCTTCCGGTTTGTGAGGAGGGATTGAGGCCTGAACACCTGGCTGCTGGAAGAAATAAACCCCCTCGGGGCTGCACTGTACGTGTTGCTCGGAGCAAGTAGCATTTGCCTGCTGCATGGACTGGCCAGACACGTCAATGTGTGCATGAGCCTGGGGATGCCCTGAAATCTAGTCGGTCTGCTAACCGGACGTGGGGGAAAGTGCAAATCAGAAAAGACCCGCTCAGCCCAGGAGTGATCATTTATTAGGAAAACCTGAACTTTCAGAGGCGCTTCCTTGTAGAAACACAGCCTGCGATGCTTTTAAACACACCTCCACCAAGGAGCGTGTCCACACAATCCTTCTTTCCTTCCTGGGAGATGGCTCTTCCTGGCAGATGGCCCCTCAGAGACGCCTGTTGTCAAGAACGCTGGTCAAGAGCCATCCCACCCAGCGGGACCCAGAGCTGACCCCGCCTCACCACTGCTGGCTTAGGATGCAGCAGCCGTACAATGCACAGACTTGCCATTTCATTATAAAGAATATCTTCAAAACCATGTTGATGTTTAATAAAACCAGTAGCTTTCATTGCTTCATCATGAACCTGTTTAAGTGAAACTGAATTTGTCTCTGCTCTCACTGTCGTGATTGTCAGTCCAGGTGGCTGTCAGACACTCTGCTCAGACACCACTGTGGCTTTTGTATCGTGAGTGCAAATGTCAACACAGGCAGGCTTGTTGCCAGTGATAAAATTTGACCTTTCAAGAGAAAAATTGAAATCTTGAAAACTTGCATTGTCAATGGGAGCTTGCCAACACTTAAAGATTTTTCTGATGAACCTAGTTGTGATATTAGCAAATCAGATTTCTTGTGTTAGTCCCTCAGTCGTGTGTGACTCTTTGCTATCCCCATGGACTGCAGGCTGCCAGGCTTCTCTGTCCGTAGACTTCTCCAGGCAAGAATTCTGGAGTTGATTGCCATCTCCTTCTCCAAGGATTTCCTGATGTTGTACTAAAAAATGTGACAATTGGAAGGTCTTCATAACTCTGCAAGTCATTTTTTTCAAATGACCAAAGAATGGTGTTATAAAGCAACGTGAGGCTAAAAGATCTATTCAAAGTGCAAGACCACTGGATTTTATGGTTGCCGCTGTTCACTCACTAACTCCTTGTGACCCCGTGGACTGCAACCCGCCAGGCTTCTCTGTCCTTCCACTATCTCCCAGAGTTGGCTCAAACTCATGTCCATTGAGTCGATGATGCCATCCACCCATTTCATCCTCTGTTGTCCCCTTCTCCATAACCTTGTTGTGTTTTCATATTCCACATTGCAATTAACCTGTAAAAAAAATACCACTCTTTTAAATGTCAAATTTTAGTGTGATGTCAAAGAAGTACACCCACAATTATCTGTATAAAGGCTATTAAAAAATTTCTTTATTTTTCAACTACATGTCTGTGTGAGGCTGGATGTTCTTGATACATTTCAACCAATCTGCATGTGGCAACAGATTGAACACAGACTCAGACATGAGACTCAGCTGTCTTCTATCAAACCAGACATTCAGGAGATCTGTAAAACTGTGAAGTAATGTCACTTTTCTCACAAAAACTTTGCTTTAGGAAATATGGTTATTTTTAATCAGAATGTTAATCATATTAATGAGCTTATGATGGACAGTTTTCATGAATCAATAAATAGATATGTTCAAATTTTGTCAATTTTAATTCCTAAAGCAGTCAATATCAGTAGATATAACCCACAGAAACAAAAGGCCTTTGGGATCCTCAAGAAATTTTAAGAGTGGAGGGCATGGCAGCCCACTCCAGTACTCTTGCCTAGAGAATCCCATGAACAGAGGAACCACAGGGGAACACAGGTGCGGACACAACTGAAGGGACTTAGCATGCACACACAACGGACCCAGGTGAAAACCTTTGAGAGCTACTGACTTAAGTCAAAAAAATGATAAGTACTTGAAAAAGTAGTGTTTGGAAAGATGAGCCTTTTGTGCCTTCCAGAATTCATCCAGGTATGCACAGTGCCAGGCCAAAAAAAAAAAAAAATTAGCCCCAAAGATGTCCAAATCTTACTTTCCGGAACCTGGAATATGTTAGCTTATGAGGTAAAATGAATCAAGATGCTACTGGCTGACTTTAACAAAGGGAGATTATCCAGGTGAAAGAGAGACGTGGAAGGGCAGTGTCAGGGTGATTCAGGGTAAGAAAAACTCCATCAGCCAAGGCTGGGTTTGAGGACTGGAAGGAGCCACAGTCCTAAGGAAGCCTGCAGCCCCTAGAAGCTTCAAAACCAGAGAGAACAGATCTCTTCCTGGAACCCCCAGCAAGGAACACAGCCCTGCCAACACCTGGATTTTAACCCAGCAGCACCCATGTCCAACTTCTGGCATCCAGAACCGTCAGATAATTAATGTGTGTTGTTTTAAGCCACTTCAAATGTCAAGTTTTACCTGAGCCCTGTAATCCTGGAAAACAGCCAACATTAAAAAGTTGCCTGCCATTCTGAGCTTGGAGAAATGACTCACCACAAAGACCCTCCACGGCTTAGATACAACTCATGGATACCCTCTACTTACCTAACACAAGACACCGACCATCAAAATCCCCTCTCTTTGCCTCCTAAATGATTAGCTGAGCTGTTTTGTCCAAATGGAACAAAACACTTGCCACAATAATATTGCTTAAGTTTCTCTCCCTCCTGACGCCTGAACTTTGACCCACTCACTGCCAGAACCAGCATAGAGCCCCTCCTTAGTGTTCCCGCCTAAAAATAGGATGACCTCAAGGAGGAACACCCTTAGAGCCACTATCCTATCTTGCCACCCTTCTCACTCATCCCACTTTCCATATCTGGTTCTTTCTAGCCCCACACACGCCTCCTCCTTTATAAGAGAAGGCTTTGTTCTGCCTGATCTCGGAGACACTTGCACCTTGATGGCCAAAGACTCCCTCTATTGCAACAGTCCCTTAATCCCCCTTGAAATAACCTCTTCAAATCAAGGGCCTACTTACAAAGATGAGGTTTTTTATTTGACCCCACTAAGCATCTGGAGTCTTTCCCAGGTGGCTCAGTGGTAAAGAATCTGCCTGCCAATGCAGGAGACACAGGTTTGGTCCCTGAGTCAGGAAGAGCCCCTACGGTAGGAAATGGCAATCCATTCCAGGATTCTTGGCTGGGAAATCCCACGGACAGTGGAGCTGGCTACAGGGCATGGGGTCACAAAACAGTCGGACACGACATAAGCGACTAAACAACAAAAAGTCAATATCTAGTCAGCCGCAATCGGAAACTACTACGGTAGATTAACTGGAAAGTGATGGAGCTTAAGCCCCATTCTCTTCCTGTTCTAAATAAATATTTTTAAGCCACAAGGACAATTAAAAAAATCTGTCTAGCCCAGCTAATAGCGTGTTACTCCCCAAAGTCATCTTGGGAGAATGGACAAGGCAATATCAGGAGATAAGATCATGTGCCCCTCGTCTGTGATTTCTATCACAGCAGCATAGCAGTGCTCAGAGCAAAAGTGGACCATTTGGGATTGAAGGGGCCACCAAAGTGAGGATTTCTGATGGCTCAAATCAATGACTCCTCCATCCTTACTTGCAGGTGGCATAGCAGGAAGTCTGAAAGAACCGTCTTAAAGTCCTCAGTGGCCCAGAACCCAGATCATCACTGCAGGAGACCCCTCGAGAGCCGAAACAAGAGTGCGCTGGACCTGTTAAAATCCTCTTTTCTAATACAAGTCTGTATGTGGGAACTCTTACTTCATTTAAAAGTCAAAAAGTAGGACTTGCAGAATGAATACAAATCACACCATTTCCCAGGGTGAAAAAGTGGAAAAAGAATCTTCTCTCAATCATAATATTGGAAACCCTTGAGGAGTACCCCCCGCCCCAAACCTTATGACATGCAATATTCCAAGGATGCTGTTCCAACAGAAAATGACTTTGTTCTCCTGTTTGCAATATTCTGAGCATTAGGAGGTGTGATAGCTGACATCTGGGAGTCGCAAAATGAAACCCTTTAGTTCATAAGAAAGAAATCTTTATCTCCTTAAAGTCAGCCTGATGAACCAGATGTTTGAATGATCTTAAATGCTATTGTAATGTCTTAATTTCTCTTTTTTTTAACTTGAAGATTTAAAAATGAAGGTGCAAAGGGCTCACCGAGTGAAAACTCAGCAGCCTAGCTTGTGAAGGAGTCACAAGCACATGGACAGGTACACACACACACACACACACACGCACACAGACATACACACAGACGCTTCCATCACGACAGATCACCCCAGCACAGCCTGCTGGTCAACCTTCCAGATCTAAATCCACAGGTTGCAAAATCTGCCCAGAACACTCGAGGCCATCTGACAAATCATTGCTGGGTCAGACAACTACCAGGCGTCCACCTCAGCCATCCCCAGCTTTTCCACATGGTAGTAGACTCTGAGACTTCTGGCTTATCATTCTATAAAATGCAGAGCAAACAATTTAATATATCTTGTAAAATAAAAAGGAGTGACTTGGGAGCTCTCCCCACAGCTGTACTCCTAGCCACATTTTATTACTATTCCGTCTCTCTCTGGAGCCTGGCAACCTGGTTTGCATTTCCCCTGCAGCTTGAAATCTGCAGGAGGCCTTTCCTAGCTGAGCGACCCACGGCAGGGGCGATGGCCCTTCTCCAAGGCGCACACAGGAGGGCCCAGGTGCTGTTTCCAAACAGCCTCCTGACACAACTGGGAATTTTCGCATGTGGGGTTGGAGGTTGTGGAGGAGAGTCAGAAAAAGCAAAAAGGAGAAGGAAAAGAAAGCAGGTTGAGTCCAAAATGAGCTCACAGCTGTGCATGGACAATCTCCATCTCTGGCTCACCTCTGATTTCTGAACACACAAAGCCTTCCAAACCTGAAGTCCCTGAGTGGCTCTGGGGGTGGGAGATTGTTTCCTGTTATTGGATGCAAAATTGTTGGGGGTTGGTGAGGAGGTAAAAACAATTTTAATCAGATTTTCAATAAAAGGTGAAAACCCATCTTCAGTTCAGTCACTGTCATGTCCGACTCTGTGACCCCATGGACTGCAGTACTCCAGGCTTCCCTGTCCATCACCAACTCCCAGAATTTGCTCAAACTCATCTCCATCGAGTTGGTGATGCCATCCAACCATCTCATCCTCTGTCATTCCCTTCTCCTCCTGCCTTTACCTCTTGCTTTGAGAACCCCATGAAAACCCATCTTAGTAAGATTTAAAACTCAACTGAGTCAAAAATATCTTCTTTAAACTCTCTGGCACAGCTATTAAAAATCATCTCTCTCATTTCTGTGTTTTAACTTCACATATAACCAGAAGAAAGTTTCTGGTTCTTTCTTTCTTTTTTTTTTTTTTTCTGTGTCCAAGAAAGAAAATAAAAGTGAAAGAAATGGAGAAACGAAGGAGGGAGAAAACAAAAATTGGCATATAAGACGAATTAGCCAGCTAGATCAAGATCAAATAAGAAACCACTGCTCTCCAGGAATTCGAGAGTTGGCAGTATCACTTATTCCAATGCTCCCTTTTAACAAGTGAAAATATTAAGTAATTTATTAAAGACCAAACAGCCGAACAGCTAAACTCTGGCCTGAGCCAGCCACCATGCATTTTAAAACAAGCAGCAAGATAACTGACCAGGGTGAAAGCGAAAAGAAAGTGGAGTCGCTCAGTCATGTCTGACTCTTTATGACCCCATGGAATGTAGCCCACCAGGCTCCTCCGTCCGTGGGATTTTCCAGGCAAGAATACTGGAGTGGGTTGCCATTTCTTTCTCCAGGAGATCTTCCTGACTTAGGGATTGAACCTGGGTCTCCTGCATTGTAGGCAGACGCTTTACCGTCTGAGCCACGAGGGAAGTCCAAGGTGAAGACCAGGGTGAGAGGGTCATAAATCGTTATACAAAAACATCACCTGCTGGGTCTCCAACAGATTCCTTCTAGAACATACTTAACTCTGGGTTCTCTTTCAAAGATGTTATGGGGGCAAAAAGTGTATAGTGATAACTGGACTGACATTGGACAAATTCAAGTGAAGATTTTTTTTTTTATTTTTATTTGGTGATATTTGGTTTTATCATTTTTCTTTCTGCCTGTCACTGTGCCCAGGGAATTGAGAGAATTGGATTCAAGAAACATGTTTGCCTTTCCTTAACGTTGATTCTGTTGTTTCATGCCCATCTCTGGCACCTGTACGCATATTGCTGTTTAAAAATATATTGTTCGATGGACATGTAGACACAGGGAAGGAAAGGGAGGGTGAGACAAACTGGGAAAATAGAACTGACATATATGCACTCACGTGTCCAAAATAAACAGCTAGTGGGAAACTTCTGTCTAACACAGGGAGCTCAGCTCAGTGCTCTGTAATGACCCAGAGGGGTGGATTGGAGAGGGGTAGGAGGTCTAGGTCTAGGTCTAGGTCTAACTGAAAAGCATTAAAAATAAAATTTTTATTAAAAAATTTTTTTAAATAAAACTGTGTGTTCAAGAGCACTCAACGACCTGAGCAGAACATGAGGGGTGTCAGGGCCACGGTTTGAGGCTCTTCAGGTCCTATACCCCACATACTCAATGTCTCCACGTTAGTCTTTGCCAAGGTCACCAGGAATGTCGGCCAACCAAGTGTCCAAACCCCCTGCCCTCTTCTCCTTCCTGCCTTTGGTCCCTCTCTCCAGGATGCCCTTCCTCCTCTGCCCATCTGGTGAGCATCTGCTTGTGCCCTCTTTCTCCCTGACCCCACCATTGGAAGAATGGCCCCCTCTTTCCCACAACCCCACTCTAAGGCTGCGGAAGGTAAGAGCCACATCTTATCTCATCTCAGAAGGCCCAGCAGTTGGCAGGTCTGGTCTGTAGAAGGAAGTCCCTGACTGTGCAATTGTTAAACTTAAGTTTAATGGATCTAGAATTTATTCATCTGACAAACATATCTTTGTCTTCTACTCTGTATTCTGTCTGAGCTCTGAGGAAGAGATACAAGGCTGAATAAGAAAAGATACATGCACTCCCATGTTCATTGCCACATTGTTTATGATAGCCAAGACACGTTGCTACTGCTGCGAAGTTGCTTCAGTCGTGTCCGACTCTGTGCGACCCCATAGACGGAAGCCCACCAAGCTCCCCCATCCCTGGGATTCTCCAGGCAAGAACACTGGAGTGGGTTGCCATTTCCTTCTCCAATGCAGGAAAGTGAAAAGTGAAAGTGAAGTCACTCAGTTGTGTCCGACTCTTAGCGACCCCATGGACTGTAGCCCACCAGGCACCTCCATCCATGGGATTTTTCCAGGCAAGAGTACTGGATGCAACCTAAATGTCCAACAATAGATGACTGGACAAAGATGTGGTATATATATATGCAATGGAATATTACTCAACCATAAAAAGGACAAAATACAGCCATTTGTCGCCACATGGATGGACCTAGAGTTTATCATATTAACTAAAGTCAGAAAAGAAAGACAAATATCACATAATATCACTAATATGTGAGATCTAATTTTTTAAAGTAATACAAATGAACTTATTTGTATTCAACAGAATACAAAAAAACAGAAATAGACTCACAGATTTTGAAAACAAAAGTATGGTTACCAAAGGGGAAACACAGCTGGAGGAGTAAATTAGAAGGTTGAGACAAACAAACAACACTAGTATACATGAGATAGATAGCCAACAAGGACCTACTGTATAGCACAGAGAACTCTACTCAATATTCTGTGACAACCTATATGGGTAAAGAATCAGGAAAGAATGAATCTGTGTATATGTATAACTGAGTCACTTTTCTGTATACCTGAAACTAATGCAGCATTGTAGATCAAATATACTCTAGTACAATTTTTCTAAAGAAGCTGAATAAGCCACTATTTCTGTTACAAAGACCTTTTAGTCTAATGAAAATGAATGTAAATCTGGCAATACTATGGGAGAAAAAAAGTTTCCAAGTTTATTCCCTCTGATAATAGTTCTGAGACCTCATGTTCATGGATGAATATTCTACCATCTACTTCTGAGGAATTCACTTCACTGTATATCACATCCATGCCTAATGAAGGTTCAATAGTTTGATATTTTTAAAGTTAAATTCAAGTTAACAAAGGCCTGGAGGTATTAAGGTGGGGTTGGGGAAATACAAGAGAAAAAGGAAGAAAATTAACCATGAGAACAAGAAAAATAAAAAAGATAAGCAAATGTTACAGTCAGAGATTTCATTCAATTTCTTTGTCTCAAACTAAAGGCTTAGGGAGACTTTCCCTTTATTCTTTAGAAAATCTGCAGCCAGCCCAGGAGGCCAGGCACGTACTCCATTCCTACCTCAAGACTTCAGTTATAGCATTCTCCTATTTTAAAAAATGGATTTCTGTGAAATGTTTCATAATGTGGATTGGTTTCTTTCGAGTCTGCTTCTGCACTGTAGCTGCATAAAAAAAGACATTAATAACTTCTCCGTTAATGGGTTTTTCAGAGTCTCCAAAGACTCACCTTGTACATCATCACTTCCTCCCACTTAGCCCCCCGGCTAAATCTCCGTCGCCCTTGTAAGACATCTTCAGGACACATTGCTTAAGTTAAAGATGGTCCTTAGGAGAAATAACTTCTCATACCGCTCACAACACAGGTTCACGCACTGGCAGAGCTGAAGGGCCACCGTTTCGTGTGTCATTTTGCGTGTGTCCCGTGAAAGGTTCCTCTCCGAGAGGGCTGACCCTGTCTTGTAAATGAAGAAGGCCAGTGACAGAGGCAGCCAAGGCTGTATCCCAGACCTGAGAGGTGACTTTGAACCGGTCCCTTCACCCCTATGTCCTTTGCCTGGCACTCATGCCAACTCCCAAGGAACAGTTTCGTAATGAGGGCTGTGGAGTTTCCAGGACATTTTTGCAGTTTTGAAACCAACAGAAAAGGTAAAGAAGAGACTCCATAAAACTGAAGTTCCCTAAGTATATATTAGTGTGAGTGTGTATATACATCGGTTCAGTTCAGTTCAGTCACTAAGTCGTGTCCGACTCTTTGTGACCATGTGGACTGTAGCCCAACAGGTTCCTCTGCCCATGGGATTTTCCAGGCAAGAATACTGGAGTGGGTTGCCATTTCCTCCTCCAGGAGATTCTCCAAAACCAGGGATTAAACCTGTATCTCCTGTATTGACAGGCAGATTCTTTACCACTGAGCAACCAGGGACGCCCATATAATGTCATGGCCTGTACAGAGGAAAATTTGAGATCCATTTCAAGACTTTTACTGTCTTTATAACCTATGTAGCAATATACTGTATACATAAAAATGCCATGTATCGACTTATATACTCATATATCATATATCTAGTACATACATATGTATTCATATATCATATATCTAGTACATACATATACATATGTACTCATATAAAAGTAGATACATGGCATTTTTATGCATACAGTATATCGCTACATAGGTTATAAAGATAGTAGAAGTCTTGAAATCGATCTCAAATTTTCCTCTGTACAGGCCATGACATCACAGGTTGTAACCCATCCAAGGGTGGGAACCATGCTGGCTCATGCCTGTCATTGCATCCAGCCTTAAAATGTGAGCTTTTACTGGTCCAGTGGAAATGGAGCCTGCCTCCCCTCTAAATGTCAGTTGTTAGAACGAGTAACGGCTGCCAGCCTGCTCTAGTTTGCAAATAAAACCTGAATTCAGATGTGAAGAGCAAAGAATCCATGGCCGTCCTTACTAAAGCAGAAATGTTTTACCTTCCATGAGTTGTAGACAGCTTTAAGAATCAAAGAAAGAAAGGTACATCAGTGTATCCCCACAAAAGCTTGCATGTGATTTTTGGAAGATCTTAGGTCCTAGCTAACTAAAGCACTAATTCTGCTCTTGAAATATTTTTAGAAGCACCTTGTCTCACGTCCTCACATCCTTCCCTTTTACCTCCAGATTGGCAGTTCTTTGTTTCATTGCTGAACGCAGAACATTTGTTTCAAACAGGCACCACTGAAACTAACAGGTAATTACAGGAGCTTCCCTGGTGGCTCAGACAGTAAAGAATCTGCCTGCAAGGCAGCAGACCCAGATTCAATCCCTGGGTCGGGAAGACCCCCTAGAGAAAGGAATGGCAACCCACTCCAATATTCTTGCCTGGAGAATTCCATGGACAAGGAACCTGGCAGGCTATAGTTCATGGGGTCGCAAAGAGTCGGACAGAACTGAGCAACTAACACACACACACACACACACACACACACACACCACACACACATGTGTGTGTGTCACCATTCTGCCCTTGAATAAATGACAGTCTGATTTCCAAAGCAGCACCAGTTTTAGACAGATGACAAAGCGTTTGCGGCTCTGAGACCAGTTTTAAAACAAATGGCTGTCTCACGCTACTCACCGCTCCGTCTCGGGACTGTCAGAGGCTGCCTGTTCGTCATTCGCATCCGAGGAAGCTTGGCCAACTGGCACTCAGAGGAGATGACATATATCAACAGCGTCAGTCTCTGCAGGCCCGCAAGTGCTACACCAAGTGTGCAGACACAAAGCTTGACACGACGGATATCCGGGGGCGGCAGCTGCAAATAAATAGCAGACAATGAGAACACGCTTCCAAACCTGGGACTTGCGGTTATGACTCAATGCACTGCCAGGGCTCAAGGCACTGACCTTGGACTCCAGCTGACTTCCTCGTGCCATTGGTACTCCACTGGTTACTGAACCACTCTGATCGCTAGTGTCTCTCTTATAGAAGATGGGGGTGGGGTGGGGTGGGGAGCTCTCCATTTTCCAGGGTTAAGAGAGAGAAGAGACGGAGAACTCCCTAGTGTCTCCTATTAGAGGGCACTAACCCTATCAGGTCAGGACCCCATCCTTATGGCCCCTTTTAACCTTAATTATCCCCCCAAAGGCCCTATGTCCACATGCAGTCACGTTGTGGGTGAGGGGATCCAACATGTGAATTTTAGGGGGCAAAAGACTTTCTGTGTTCTGAGTAATTTGAAATAGTAAGATCAAAATTATGATGTTATCTCTGATTTACAAACGTTATAAACATTCAACTGAGAAAAATAAAACTTCTGAATTGAGAAAAAAAAATTCCATATAAAATCTCTTTCTCCTTCTCTTAGTGTAGAAGAGGCTGTGTTACGCATGGAAATCCTTCAACTCTGACCCACCATGTGAGGTTATTTGTACAAGTAGAAGTCTGAGTAAGAAAGACAAAAATACAACACAACATACACTCGGCAACCACAGCAGGGAGCCGGGCAGAAAGAGGAGGCTGACCGCACTTTCTGCTCCTGCTGTACCAGGCGTCGTAAGGACAGGGGCGTGGGAACCACAGCGAATATTGTAAGGTTCACATCACACAGAGAGAGAGGAGGAAGGCAAACTGAGGCAAGGAGGCAAATTCTCATGCACCGAATTGAGAAAAACTTGTCGTGTCCTCTACTAAAGCATCCTGGCCTTCTAACTAAATAACTCTAGTTTTTCCAGTAGTCGTGTACGGATGTAAGAGTTGGACCATAAAGAAGGCTGAGCACTGAAAAATTGATGCTTTTGAACTGCAGTGTTGGAGAAGACTCTTGAGGGTTCTTTGGACAGAAAGGACTTCAAACCAGTCAATCCTAAATGAAATCAACCCTGAACATTCACTGGAAGGACTGATGTTAAGTTGAAGCTCCAATATTTTAACCACCTGATGTGAAGAGCTGACTCATTGGAAAAGACCCTGATGTCGGGAAAGATTGAGGGCAGGAGGAGAAGGGGACGACAGAGGATGAGATGGTTGGATGTCATCATTGACTCAATGGACATGAGTTTGAGCAAACTCTGAGAGATAGCGAAGGACGGGGAAGTCTGGCGTGCTACAGTCTGTGGGGTCTCAAAGAGTCGGATACAACTTAGCGACTGAACAAAAACAACTTTGGGAAAACTAAAATATGACCCAAAAAAATCCCTCTGCATTTCCACCTGTGCTTATTCCTTCAGTCTGAACAGTATTCCTTTCCTTCCTGGTGGGCAAAATAGTCCCTCAAGACCAAGAGCATGCAGGGGCTTCCCTGGTGGTCCAGGGGTTGAGACTTCTTCCATGCAGGAGGTGCAGGGTAGATCACTGGTTGGGGAGTTAAGATCCCACTTGCCTCCCAATTATAAAACAAAATAAACATAAAACAGAATCAACATTGTAACAAATTCTATAAAGACTTGTAAGAAATGGTCCACATCAAAAAAAATCTTAAAGACCAAGGGTACTTACCACTTACTTCCTCTCAAATTTCTCCTCGTAAGTATTAATACCTTTAATACGCTTGATCATCCTCTGTCCCAATATACTCCCCCCATCACACACACACATGCACACTTTCTACTGTGTGACCTTTTAGCAAGCTCTTCATCTCTCCCTGCCTCAACTTCCTTACCTACAGAATGGGTACAGCGTTGAAATTCATCTCGTAGATCTGCGATCGCTGCTGAAATCTGGTCTTCCGTGCTTCAGTTTGAAGACTTCGTGTTGCTGTCTTCAAGCTCGTTGACCTTTTGTCTGCAGTGTCTCATCATCTGGCAAGCCTATCCAGTTAATTTTTTATTTCAGACACTGTATTTTTCAGCTTTGTACCTACCCTTGGTTCTTCTTATATCTTTAATTGTCATCTTCATTATGTTTATGTTTACCTTTTAAATCTTTGAGCATATTTACAACAGCACTTTTAAACTCTGTCTGTTAATTTATCTATTGTCATTCAGGGGCCTATTGCTAGTTGACTTATTTCTACTCTAACCATGGGTCACGTTTTTATCCCCTTTGTTTGGTTGGTTTTTTAAAAGGTCTTTTTGATATGGACCATTTTTAAAGGTTTTATTGAGTTTGCTACAATATTGCTTCTGTTTCAGTTTTGGTTTTTTGGCCCCGAGGCATGTGGGATTTTAGCTCCTCTACCAAGGATCAGATCCCCACTTCCTATAATGAAAAGACAAGGCTTAACCTCTGGAACACCAAGGAAGTCCCTCTCCTTCTTTTCAAGTCCAATACTTTTTTTCATTAGATGGTGGATTTTGTGCCTATATGCAGGTCAGGAAGCAACAGTTAGAACTGGACATGGAACAACAGACTGGTTCCAAATAGGAAAAGGAGTACGTCAAGGCTGTCTATTGTCACCCTGCTTATTTAACTTCTATGCAGAGTACATCATGAGAAACGCTGGACTGGAAGAAACACAAGCTGGAATCAAGATTGCCAGGAGAAATATCAATAACCTCAGATATGCAGATGACACCTCCTGTATGGCAGAAAGTGAAGAGGAACTAAAAAGCCTCTTGATGAAAGTGAAAGTGGAGCGTGAAAAAGTTGGCTTAAAGCTCAACATTCAGAAAGTGAAGATCATGGGATCTGGTCCCATCACTTCATGGGAAATAGATGGGGAAACAGTGGAAAACAGTGTCAGACTTTATTTTTGGGGGCTCCAAAATCACTGCAGATGGTGACTGCAGCCATGAAATTAAAAGACGCTTACTCCTTGGAAGAAAATTTATGACCAAGCTAGATAGCATATTCAAAAGCAGAGACTTTATTTTGCCAACAAAGGTCCATCTAGTCAAGGCTATGGTTTTTCCCGTGGTCATATATGGATGTGAGAGTTGGACTGTGAAGAAAGCTGAGTGCCAACGAATTGATGCTTTTGAACTGTGGTGTTGGAGAAGACTCTTGAGAGTCCCTTGGACTGCAAGGAGATCCAACCAGTTCATTCTATAGGAGATCAGCCCTGGGTGTTCTTTGGAAGGAATGATGCTAAAGCTGAAACTCCAGTACTTTGGCCACCTCATGCAAAGAGTTGACTCATTGGAAAAGACTTTGATGCTGGGAGGGATTGGGGGCAGGAGGAGAAGGGGACAACATCGGATGAGATGGCTGGATGGCATCACGGACTCGATGGACGTGAGTCTGAGTGAACTCCGGGAGTCAGTGATGGACAGGGAGGCCTGGCGTTCTGCGATTCATGGGGTCGCAAACAGTTGGACACGACTTAGCAATTGAGCATCAACAGTGCCAGCTCTGGGACTTATTGCTTTACAGTCCCATGGTTATTATCCTTTTCCCAGCCTCACTCCAGCCTCTACCCTGCAAGCTCCAGCTCCCTCCTCCACCGTCTTAGCTCGGTGCAAACATGCTCTGCTTTCAGTTCTTCTCCCTGCACCAAGGACCAAAAGGTGCCTTCAGGCGGGCACCTGGGACAACTCTAGGACTGTCAATGTCCCTTGTTCAAACCTCACATGACTGTGCTATCTACGCTAATATCTGAAAACAGTATTTTCTCTGTACTGATCAGCATTTTAGTTGATTACAGGAGGAGATAAGACCCATTATCAGTTATCCTTTCATGGCTAGAAGTCCCTACAAACTTCAACACACATTTATTGTTCGACTCCTCATTGAATTCTAGCCATTTTAAAAACTGATCATCAGCACCCCGACCTGACAACACTGAGGTCAAGGACTTTGTCTTTCCTGTTTGTAGAATCTGAATCTTGCAAAATTCTCATCTCTCATGTTTGTAGAAACTGAATCTGGCAACACGTCCAGTATGTAACGAACGCTGACATGAGACGTTTGTTGAACTGATATGTGTGATTTCCCCCTCCTTCCTGACTCCAGCCTCCAGTTTTCCAGATGTGCCTGGCAGGCCAACTTAATTGTCTTTTTTATCGCCTCGTTTCCTCATTATTGCCTTTGCTCCCTTCAGACAGAAAGCTGTGCCGTTTAAAGCCAATCTGGCAAATCTACCCTGATTTCTATGTATTTCTTTTCTCAATTTTTAATTTGGGGATTTTGAACTAAACTTTATCCCAAGTCCAACCAATTTAGTTAGAGAGCAGGAGAGATGTGAACTTTCCCCTTGGGTGGTGTGTACAAATCGTGTAACATGTAAAAGAATATGAAACAGCCCCTGGCACAGGGATGGTAGCAAATAAATATGCTATTTTTTTCTATATTCTCAGCTAATCAGCCATCGAAGAGACAGAAATAACGGTAAGAATCTACCATGTTTGTGTTCCCAACTCCACGTTAAGAGAAACACTCACTGGTTAACTTGCCTTTTAATATGCAAAATTCTCCATCTGACTTTGACCTACATTCAATGTAAGTGTTTTTGTTCACTCACTTTTTAGTTTCAAGGGGTTTTTAAAATTTTTCTTTCTTTATTTTTGGCTGCACTGGGTCTTCATTGTCACATGCAGGCTTTCTCTAGTTGCAGCCCTGCAGGGGGTTACTCTCTAGTTTTAGGGTTTTGGTGGGCAGGCTTCCCCCTGTGGGGGCTTCTCGTTCCAGAGCACAGGCCCTAGGGCACACAGGCTTCAGGAGTTGGGGTGACAGGCTTAGTTGCCCCAAGGCATGTGGGATCTTCCCAGACCAGGGGCTGAACCCTTCTCCTCTGGTTCGCCTGGAACCACGAGGCAAGCCCTGCATTCATGTTGCATGTTGTCATTTGTCTCTTCTCCATAAGCACAAGCCCCTAGTGGGGGTCACACTAGCTCAGAGCTCATGTTTATCCAGCACTTACTCTGTGTCAGACTGTCACAAGTATTGTGTATCTATTAACTCAAACTCCTACTACTTTATCTCTATTGTAAAGAAGAGAAAACTGAGACCCATAAGGGTTATACCACATGCCTAGGGTCACATACTGGGATTCCAACTCCAGAGCCTGAACTTCTGCTCGCTATCAGTTCAGTTCAGTTCAGTAGCTCAGTCACGTCCAATTCTTTGAGACCCCAAGGACCACAGCACACCAGGCCTCCCTGACCATCACCAACTCCCAGAGTTTACCCAAACTCATGTCCATTGAGTCGGTGATGCCATCCAACCATCTCATCCTCTGTTGTCCCCTTCTCCTCCTGCCTTCAATCTTTCCCATCATCAGGGTCTTTTCAAATGATTTGGCTCTTCGCATCAGGTGGCCAAAGTATTGAAGTTTCAGCTTCAACATCAGTCTTCCCAATGAATATTCAGGACTGATTTCTTTGGGATGGACTAGTTGGATCTCCTTGCAGTCCAAGGGACTCTCAAGAGTCTTCTCCAACACCACAGTTCAAAAGCATCAATTCTTCAGTGTTCAGCTGTCTTTATAGTCCAACTCTCACATCCATACATAACTACTGGAAAAACCATAGCCTTGACTAGACGGACCTTTGTTGGCAAAGTAATATCTCTGCTTTTTAACATGATATCTAGGTTAGTCATAAGTTTCCTTCCAAGGAGTAAGCATCTTTTAATTTCATGGCTGCTCACACTAAGATGCTATTTTTGCAAGGATGAGCTTATGTTCCTTCACAGTGTACTAGTCTTCATACACAAATACGATGTGCCTTGAACTGGACCAGGGCAGGTTATACATCATCCCAGATATACTCAGCCCTGTCTGCCCCCAGGGTCTCAGCCACTTGCTCTGCTTCCTCTCCTGGGCAGAATGGCTCCACTAAAGACACACTTTTCTGCAGTCATCACTTCTCATCTCCGGACACTATCAATTTTCTTCACCTCTCTAGAGGGTAAGAGTCAGGCTTCATGACTGCAAGAACTACAACAGTCCCAGGACCCAGATTCAACATGATGAGACCCATGCAAGGGCTTTTGACCGGTTGTCCAGGGTGACAAAACATCCTACCAAGGAGTGTGGAAAGTTCATGCTTCACGGCAAGCACTTTGACCTAAGACAGACAGGAAGAAACCGCCGAGTAAATTCCTTTCCCTTCCTCCCCACTTGACTCCTCCAAGACAGAGTGCTTCTGTACCACCTCTCTAAAGACGTCTCCTGCAATTGAGCAGTCAACTGCATTGTCTTCAGAAACTATGGCCAGCTTTGTTGGGCTCTGCTTTGAATTTTCTCCTGTCATCCTTGCCTCAATTTCCGTGCCCCCCGTCCTCGTTTCCCTCAGATTGCATTCTCCAACAAACGTGTGCAATTTTGACTTTAGGCTCTGTCTTCTTGAGCAAAAACAGCTTGTTTTCTTCTGGTAACACAGATTAATTTGTACTGACACATATATCTTCTCTCTTTGCATATTAATTAGTTACTGTTGTTTGTGTAACAAATTATCCAATGCTTACTGGCTTAAAGCAATAAGCTTTTTTGTTTTTTTTTTAAATCTCATGTTTCTGTGGGGAGGCAATTCAGAAGTGGTTTAGGTGGGTGGTCTGGTTCATGATCTCTAAGGAGGCTACAGTCAGGAGATGAGCCAACATTGTAGAAGGGTCCCTTTTTCTTCACCCTCTCTAGCATTTATTATTTGTAGATTTTTTTTGATGGTGACCATTCTGTGATAATACCTCACTGTAGTTTTGATATGCATTCCTCTAAAAATTAGCCGTGTTGATACTCTACCTTTTGAAGGGAAGAATCAAGGAGCTTGTGGGCAGGAATTAAAGTCATCAGGCGGCTTCTCTGGTGGCTGGAAATACTTATTTACAAGACAGATCACTAGGAAGAGAGTCCAAAAATGAAACAGAGCAATGCTAATTATACTATAAGAGAATTAAACTAATGACCATCAACAAATAGCTGTTTTACTGTATTGCACTATCAAAAACAATTTACACATGTTTTTAGATTTAAGTCTGATGTCAAGGAATGTATCCTGAAGTCATTCCAGTCCATCCTTTTTTTTGTTCTTTGTTTCCTTAGATCTATATCTGCGTATTATAATCAATAACCAACGTTTGATCAATACTGACTACATCTACCATCAATATTGACCAGATTTACTAATGAATGTTTTAAAAAATGTTCTCATTTGTCAGTAATCACAAGGTTATTAGAAGAATGAAATAACTTGGTAGATGAAAGATCATCATTGTGTAGTGCCTGGCACAGTAGATGTTCAATAAATGGTCCCCTCTAAATCAAAATGAACAAAGAATCTAAACTAACCACTAACGAACCGATATATTTTGGCTTATTGCTTCTTATGTCACTGCAGCTATAATCTTGTAGGCACGAGATGTAATCGCATAACCTGATTTTTTCCCTCTGGTCCTAAATGGTGAAAAGTTACTTTTCTCTTTTGCTTGATATTTTATTGGTACAAAACATATAAAAAATAATCACATGTCAAGTTGAGCATTCTGCTTAACTGCCTTCTTTTTATACTTTGTCTATCTCTTTGCCTTTGACCTTGGGGAAACATGAACAGAATTTCCTCTACACTAATTCTGATGAGGTGTGTACCCTGCATCGGAGAAGGCAATGGCACCCCACTCCAGTATTCTTGCCTGGAAAATCCCATGGATGGAGGAGCCTGGTGGGTTACAGTCCATGGGGTCGCTAAGAGTCAGACATGACTGAGCGACTTCACTTTCACTTTTCACTCTCATGCATTGGAGAAGGGAATGGCAACCCACCCCAGTGTTCTTGCCTTGAGAATCCCAGGGACCGGGGAGCCTAGTGGGCTGCTGTCTATGGGGCTGCACAGAGTTGGACACGACTGAAGTGACTTAGCAGTACCCTGCATATCCAGTGAGATAGTGGCTTATGTCATAAATTTCCTATTTCAAAATACATCTCTTTCACTGTCTTTAGCTGTCGAAAGAATTAACCTTTTAACTGATAATAAACTTTAATTGCTGATCACAACTAGACCTTTAGATCTATCGTTACATAAAAAGAATCCTTTGCATATAAGCAAGGTAAGACTTGTGTGTAGCCACTCACTAAAGATGTTTATGCCTCTTGGTAAGTTCCTCTGTCAGCCAACTATTAACTGTTTGAGCTAATAGGTAACAACATAATTGAAATTAATGATCCAATAACTCTGTTCTATTTTCCAAAAACCTTTTATTTTGTCTTTGTCACAACGTCTACCACACTTAAATAACTTAAGTTTGGTCTCCTTCTATTTCTACTACCCATGTGTATAGATGAAATGCCAATTAGCAGACAAAAGTCAAATAGATCATGTAGAGAATAAAAGAGATAAGTATAGTCAAAAAAAAAGAAGAATATTTAGCCCCCAAATTTAAAAACTCAACTGCGCTTCCTTATTATAAGAATAGAGTAGGGGAAAGACTTTACATCCTGGTAGTTATAAATGATCAGCTTCCCTCGTAGCTCAGATGGTAAAGAATCTGCCTGCAATACAGCAGACCCAGGTTAAATCCCTAGATTGGGAAAATCCCCTGGAGAAGGGAAAGGCTATCCACTCCAGTATTCTGGCCTGGAGAATTCCATGGAATGTATAGTCCATGGAGTCACAGAGAGTCAGACACAACGTTCATAATTAATTGCTTGAACTATTTCATAACCGTCATGCATGTGTGCTAAGCCACTAGAGTCATGTCCAATTCTTGCATCCCTTATGGGCTGTAGCCCGTCAGTCTGCTCTGTCCATGGGGTTCTCCAGGCAAGAATACTAGAGTGGGTAGCTATACCCTCCCACAGAGGATCTTCCTGACCCAGGGATCGAACCAGTGTCTCTTACGTTGGCAGGTGGGTTCTTTATCACTAGGGCCGCCTGAGAAGCCCTTCATATCCATCATGCTCATTTAATTCATATTAAGGTCACATCTGAGCCAACCGCATCTTCCATTTCTGGGATATAGGCTCCCACTGACCATCCGTGTCCTCCTGCCCATCTCCACTAATCCAGGTGCCCCTGTGGCTTCCCAGGAAATGGCGCTCACTCCTGGAGGATGACAGCTGTCATGAGAGAAGCTGTGTGGAAAGCATCTGCCCCTGCTTACGGAACTAGAACCCACAAGCTTCAGCTAAGCGCTCAAATGCTGCACCTTACGATCCTGCACACCGCAACAAAGATGGATGACCCCACGTGCACAACTGAGACGGTGCAGCCAAATACATAAATGAATGGATATTTTCAAAATAAATCAAGTAAAGGTCAGTGCCAGACAAATATGCATTCAGCAAACATGTTTGCCGAGTGCCTAGCTTATGAAAGAGCACTTTATATATACTGCTATTACTATCATCATCGTCACCATCTCTACACTTCGCCCGACCCTCCAGGGATTAGCTCAGAGTCTCAGTCTGGCTTATTAGAGAGGGACCCCAACACGTCTCTCAAAGAAGCCAGAAAACTGTCCACAATTACTTCTCTCTGAGCCACAAGGGTCACTTCATATTCCCGAAGCGCAGTCTCCCCCTCTGTGGCCCAGCATACAGCTCCCCAGCTGTGTTTATTCACAGGGTCCCCTGAGCATCTATTTCCTTAACGAGTGTGTTGCCCTCACCGCGCTGACTCAGACAGATGCCAAAGGGCCTTGTGCCGATGTGCCTGAGATCTCAAATGTCCTTCCAAACAAGCGCCCAGGACCCGAAAGCCCATTTATTGTCGAGACAGATGCATTTATTCCCGTTGCTGAGCTGCAGGCAAAGTCTAGCAGTTCAGAACCAGGGAAAGGAAAAACATCTCTTTACATCACTCTGTCCTGTGTATGATCTCCATCAAAGTTCCAAGACCAACCAAGTAACAAAGCCAGACAAATGTACACCAAAGACCTCCTTCGTCAATTTTAATATATTTGTGCAGATAGTTTGTGGAAAACTAACTCTTTGTGTTGTGAATTCCCAATCGCAGTAACCATCTATTTATGTTATCAATAAATCCTTGACAATATCCACGTGTGATTTTTACCTGTTTTTCTAGGATGTGAATCTCGGAACACTGCCTTTATTACGTATTCACGTTCCTAGGCTCTTTACCTGCATAATCGCCTTTTTTTTTTCTGTTTTCCTTTGTAAGCTAAATTCCAATGTCACCACTCCTACACTGTGTAGGCTTGAGCAAGTCACTCCCCCTCCTTCTACTTCAAGTTCTTTATCTATGAAGTGAAAATATAATAGCCCCAAACCCACAGGATTAATGAAAGGATAGAACATCTTGATACATTGAGAAGCGCAAAGAACTGAGGTCGGCAGAGACCAGGGACATTTTCAGTTTGAATATCCATTCAGGAAGAGATCAAAACGTCAGGTGACAATATCTGAAACTTCAATAAATCAAAGAGAATATTAAAGAAGTATTGGCCCTCATTATTTATTGTGCAAGGGCCCTGCACCCAATAGGGCCATGTTCCAAGCATCTCAGTCCTAGACAGCCTTTTTCTTTTTAATTTATTTATTTTAATTGAAGGATAATTACGGTACAATCAGGCTTGCCTGGTGGCTCAGGCGGTAAAACGTCTGCCTGGAATGCGGGAGACCTGGGTTCGGTCCCTGGGTTGGGAACATCCCTTGGAGAAGGAAATGGCAACCCACTCCAGTACTCTTGCCTGGAAAAGCCCATGGATGGAGGAGTCTGGTGGGCTACAGTCTGTGGGGTTGCAAAGAGTCGGACATGACTGAGAGACTTTGTTTTCTTTTCTTTTATGGTACAACATGTATGTACCTCCGCCCTACATGAACATGAATCTGCCACAGGCATACGTTGTGTCCCCTCCCTCCTGAACCCCTCTCCCACCTCCCTCCCCACTCCTCCCCTCCAGGCTGTCACAGAGCACCAGCTTTGGGTTCCCTGAGGCATGCATTCAACTCCCACTGTCTATCCATTTTATATATGGTAATGTGTATGTTTGGGCTTTCCCAGCGGCTCAGCAGTAAAGAATCTGCCTGCAATTCAAGAGTCTCAGAAACCTCAGGTTCAATCTTTGGGTCAGGAACCTCCCCTGGAGGAGAGCAAGGCAACCCACTCCAGGATTCTTGGCTGGAGAATCCCATGGAGTCTGGTGGGTTACAGTCCTTCAGATCTCAAAGAATTGGACGTGACTGAAGCAACTCGGCAGGCATGCACACGATGTATCTGTTTCAGTGCTGTTCTCTCAAATCATCCCTCCCTCTGCTTCTCCTGCTATGTCCGAAAAGTCCGTTCTTAATTTCAGTGTCTCCTTTGCTGCCTTGCATGAAGGATCGTCAGTACCATCTTTCTAGATTCCATATATATGCATTAATATACAATATTTGACATTCTAATTTCAATAAATCATTTTCCATCCACGATCTTCCCATCATTCGTTGACTCCTGACTCTTTAGACTTTCCTCCCTTCTGGTACTTGGACCTCAATGACAATTCATCTTCTGTGTTTCCACTTTTCGTATTCCCAGCAGGGACGTTTTTGTGCTTGTCCTCTGGCCTCCATCTCTTCTAACTGTCTTAAGTTATGGATACTTCTCCTCTTGTACCTCCCTCAGGACACTCTCACCAAAGGTAACCAACCAATGAGAAATAAGAACTTGGGTGATGGAGGGACTGGCTCAAGTGCATGGTAGCAGGATGGAAGGGTGTCCTGAGCAGGACCAGAAAAATCAGCAGAGGTGCACCTTTGGAGCTGGTAGGAACTCAGTCTTTCCTCTAGCACTTTGTGGTTGAAAGAGTGATCCATAGCATTTTTAAATGTTGCTTTCATTCCACAGAAGCAGGAAAAAAATCTAGCCATCAAGTAGAAGCAACCTTGGCACATTCCCTAGTTCCATTCTAACTCCTGGCTTCCTAGGAAGGAGGAAGTGTTTGGAAGAAAAGTGTGAACGTGTTAGTCACTCAGTCCTATCCAACTCTTTGTGATCCCATGGACTGTAGCCCTCCAGGCTCCTCTGTCCACCAAATTCTCCAGGCCAGAATACTGGAGTAGGTAGCAATTCCCTTCTCCAGGGGATCTTCCCAACCCAGGGATCGAACCTGGGTCTCCCACATTGCAGGCAGATTCTTAACTGTCTGAGCCACACAGGGGAGCCCTGGAAGAGAAGTGAGGCACACGTAAACGTCAAGCAGCGATGAGCTGACTGCCCCTGTGAAAGCCGGGAGGAGGCCCCCTAACTTGGGTTCTCAGCCCTCCACCCCTAGGACCACCAACTTCCTTCCGGCTTCTTCAAAGCTCTCCCAAGTTAGCCCCCACCCACCTTCCCAGCTCCGTCTGCTCCAACTGCCTCCATACAGGATACCCTGAAGCAAGGCTGGAATATTTGATGTTCCCTGTGATCTCTCTCAATGATACATAATAATGCTTCCACCAGAAAGCTCTTCCCTCCTTTCTCCCCCCATCTCCCTCATTTTCCATATCAAATTTTACTTCCCTGCTAACCACAACCACTATGTCCTCCCACTCTCAGCACAAGATATAATCTCTCCATCAAACCGCTTTTAAAACTGTGGGTCTACCTCTCCTTGGGCCCTTATTTCTTCTGCCCTATGCTATAATCATTCACATATTGAATTTTTTTTCTCTTGCCACCATCAAACCATATTCACCTTCAAAGTAAAGACTGACTGTATCATTGTATTCCCTGCCATGCCTAAAACAGCTTGGCATGCGGAAAGCCTTGAGTAAATATTTTCCAAGTCAAATCGAAGATTGTATTTTGGATAAATACCCTTTGATTTACTTTATATTTGTTTATATTTATTTTATTTTATTCTCCAAACATTGCTGACTCTATCAACTTCATATTTATTTTCCCCTTTTGTTCCTTTTACTGGCAATGAAGAATACTCTCTGTAGAGTGTATATATATGAAAGTCAAAAGAGAAAAAAGAGTGAAAAAAATTAGAGAAGGAAAGAAAATGGTGAACCAAGCCTTGTGACATTCTCAGATAACTTGCATAATACACCAGCTATGGCTCCACTAAAATAAAATAATATTTATAAGCAAGGTTATTATTCTTTGAGACCATGCTTCTCGATTATCCTTTAGTTTTTCTCTAAATCATCTTTCATCCCTGTGAAGTTTAGTGTTCTGTCCTTTTTTCCTTTGTAAACAATTCACTTCGCAAATGCTGAATAATGAAATTAGGTTTAATAAGAGAAGGTTATGAATGTTGATAGAAGATAATTCATCTCTCTTTATCCTCCCTATGCTTTGCTTCTCAGTTTCTATGGTTTCTTCTTCCTGGATCTGTGTCTCTTCGATGCCTTAAGGTCTGAAAGTTGAAAAGTAGAAAGGATGAGAAGAATTTCTGCTAATGAGGACAATTGGGTACTGTGACTTTGTAGTAAATATTCTCAGCACAAAGCAAAAGAATGCTAATTTCAGAGCTAGCTTAAAAGTTTCATCTTATTTTTCAACAGGAGCACCTGGAAGAATATATTGGCTTTGTTTCAATTGATTTTTTATAAGGCCCATCCTAGCCCAGCATATTATGATGGAAAAATAGAGCATATGCTGAAAAAACAGTATATTATTATGCTATTGAACAGAAATAGTGTGATTGATTAAAAAAAAAAACTGTCGATATTTTTGTTTCCAAATTATTTAAAAGATATTGACTCACTGAACCAGTAAAGAGAGAAGAAGGAAGGAAGGAAAGGGAAAGAAGAGAAAAGATGCTGACGTGGGAGAAATAACACAGCTCTTTTTATAATAAGTACATTGAAAGAGCAAAGACTTTCAACTAAATTACACAGCACCTGTCAAAGTTCAGGGTTGAATCTATCTAAAGGAAACAATATGGTCAGTTTTTTATAGTAAAGAGCTCCAATAAAGCCATTTGAAATGTCTAAATGTCTGTTTATTGTGACTCACATTTTTCACGAACACCCAGTCATGTACTATCTGTTGTATAGTCAGCAACACACAGGTATTAATGTCTTTCCAGGTTCAATGACCAAAAGGCTGCGTGTCGAAAACCCTTTGTCCTCCACTTTCAATAGCACTTGTGCTGATGTAAAGAGAATAAAGTGGGTGGAGGGTGTTCAGAAACTGGAATGTACATTTTTTTAAAGAAAATCAGTGTGGAAAAGGAGGGCCTTTTTCGCGCACTGCCGGGCATCACAGTTCTCCACTTAGATGTTCCTACTCAAAGACTCAAATTCTCTTACAAGCAAAAATGCTCCCTAGTTTTCTCTTGCCATTTCCTTAGCTTAATATTCCATCTATTCTGTATTCCTCTTTTTAGTATTGCCAGATTTTGCAAATGTATATACAGGATGTCCAGTTAGGCTTGAATTTCAGACAAACAACATTTTTTTTTTTTTTTTAGTATAAGTACATTCCATGCAAACTGGGAAATCTTATACTTACGAAAAAAGAGTCACTGAATCATTTGTTGAGTGTAAGTATGTTCCAAATACTTCATGGGACACACCTACACTGAAAAGTCATTTGTTGTTTATCTGAAGCTCAAACTGAACTGCACCTCCTGCATTTGATCTGTCAACCTGGTCTTAGGTCAAATCTGCCATTATCCAAGTCCAGATCAAATCCCATGCCTTCAGGGAAATGTCTTCCTATCTATCTTATTTCGAAGGGATTCATGCATTTATTCATAATCCCCTGCCAATCAACAAATATGTGTTGAACACCTATTTTCCTCCAGGAACTAACTGTGTTACGATCTGTAGCTAAAAGGCAGAGAGTGGCTAGAAGGCAGGCAATAATGACACAAGAGAACAAGGGCCATGGAAAGAGATGCACAGGGTACCAGATGCACAGGGTACCACGGGGATTCCCCCGTGAGTCTCAGGAGAACAGCAGACTGCCCATCCCTGTTTTCAGATCTCTTATCTAACTGTATCTTGTCCAAGGCCAAACACTATTTACATTCCTGGTTACTACCAGACAACAGCAGATCTGCTTGGTCTGAGAAACTAGAGTCATGAAAGCTTTTTAAGTAACTGTTTATCTTAAGGTTAATTATCATGCAATTAAAATATAAAAATATCCTTACACACTTGTTAAAAAAAAAATTTAGAGAAAACCAAACATGGTACAACATGGAAAACTGCAAGACCATTCAGGTATGACCTAAATCAAATCCCTTATGAGTATACAGTGGAAGTGAGAAATAGATTTAAGGGACTAGATCTGATAGATAGAGTGCCTGATGAACTATGGAATGAAGTTTGTGACATTGTACAAGATACAGGGATCAAGACCATCCCCGTGGAAAGAAATGTAAAAAAGCAAAATAGCTGTCTGGGGAGGCCTTACAAATAGCTGTGAAAAGAAGAGAAGTGAAAAGTAAAGGAGAAAAGGAAAGATTTAAGCATCTGAATGCCAAGTTCCAAAGAATAGCAAGAAGAGATAAGAAAGCCTTCCTCAGAGATCAATGCAAAGAAATAGAGGAAAAGAACAGAATGGGAAAGACTGCAGATCTCTTCAAGAAAATTAGAGATACCAAGGGAACATTTTATGAAAAGATGGGCTCGATAAAGAACAGAAATTATCTGGACCTAATAGAAGCAGAAGATATTAAGAAGAGGTGGCAAGAACACAGAAGAACTGTACAAAAAAGATCTTCACGACCCGGATAATCACGATGGTGTAATCACTCATCTAGAGCCAGACATCCTGGAATGTGAAGTCAAGTGGGCCTTACAAACCATCACTACGAACAAAGCTAGTGGAGGTGATGGAATTCCAGTAGAGCTATTTCAGATCCTGAAAGATAATGCTATGAAAGTGCTGCACTCAATATGCCAGCAAATTTGGAAAACTCAGCAGTGGCCACAGGACTGGAAAAGGGCAGTTTTCATTCCAATCCCAAAGAAAGGCAATGCCAAAGAATGTTCAAACTACCGCACAATTGCACTCATCTCACACACTAGTAAAGTAATGCTCAAAATTCTCCAAGCCAGGCTTCAGCAATATGTGAATCGTGAACTTCCTGATGTTCAAGCTGGTTTTAGAAAAGGCAGAGAAACCAGAGATCAAATTGCCAACATCCCCTGGATCATCGAAAAAGCAAGAGAGTTCCAGAAAAACATCTATTTCTGCTTTATTGACTATGTCAAAGCCTTTGACTGTGTGGATCACAATAAGCTGTGGAAAATTCTGAAAGAGATGGGAATACCAGACCACCTGACCTGCCTCTTGAGAAATCTGTATGCAGGTCAGGAAGCAACACTTAGAACTGGACATGGAACAACAGACTGGTTCCAAATAGGAAAAGGAGTACGTCAAGGCTGTATATTGTCACTCTGCTTATTTAACTTCTATGCAGAGTACATCATGAGAAACGCTGGACTGGAAGAAACACAAGCTGGAATCAAGATTGCCAGGAGAAATATCAATAACCTCAGATATGCAGACGACACCACCCTTATGGCAGAAAGTGAAGAGGAACTCAAAAGCCTCTTGATGCAAGTGAAAGAGGATAGTGAAAAAGTTGGCTTAAAGCTCAACATTCAGAAAACAAAGATCATGGCATCTGGTCCCATCACTTCATGGGAAATAGATGGGGAAACAGTGGAAACAGTGTCAGACTTTATTTTTTTGGGCTCCAAAATCACTGCAGATGGTGACTGCAGCCATGAAATTAAAAGACGCTTACTCCTTTGAAGAAAAGTTATGACCAACCTAGATAATATATTCAAAAGCAGAGACATTACTTTGCCAACTAAGGTCCGTCTAGTCAAGGCTGTGGTTTTTCCAGCAGTCATGTATGGATGTGAGAGTTGGACCGTGAAGAAGGCTGAGTGCCAACAAATTGATGCTTTTGAACTGTGGTGTTGGAGAAGACTCTTGAGAGTCCCTTGGACTGCAAGGAGATCCAACCAGTCCATTCTGAAGGAGATCAGCCCTGGGATTTCTTTGGAAGGAATGATGCTAAAGCTGAAACTCCAGTACTTTGGCCATCTCATGTGAAGAGTTGACTCATTGGAAAAGACTCTGATGCTGGGAGGGATTGGGGGCAGGAGGAGAAGGGGACGACAGAGATGAGATGGCTGGATGGCATCACAGACTCGATGGACGCAAGTCTGAGTGAACTCCGGGAGCTGGTGATGGACAGGGAGGCCTGGTGTGCTGGGATTCATGGGGTCACAAAGAGTCGGACATGACTGAGCGACTGAACTGAACTGAACTGAAACATGGTAAAAAGAGATATACTTGGAATGGAGTATTGTGACTTTATAGGAAATGGCAACCCACTCCAATGTTCTTGCCTGGAGAATCCCAGGGACAGGGGAGCCTGGTGGGCTCCCGTCTATGGGGTCGCACAGAGTCAGACACGACTGAAGCGACTTAGCAGCAGCGACAGCAAGTAGGCTAAAGTCTTCATGACTTCCAAAAGGTGACCTTATAAGGCTGCGTAAAGAATGTCAAAAATATCCATTTTTCCATTTGCCTAGAAAGAGGATACTTAAAACATAAGTGATTAATTTGGATTCACTCCAAAGCTCCATTCTCTAAAGAAGGGCCGGCGTGTTCCCACTTTTTGATGCCCGAGGCTTCTACCAAATGCATCATGATTTAAATTTCAGCTACATGGACACTGATAGGAACCAAAGAAGAAACATTTTTTCCCATGGAAAGAGACAGCCAAACTGACAATCCTCAGAGAGAGTTTCCGCTTCAGGAAATCACCTTTGTCTGTGAAAAACAAAAGGATGTTGTGGTCTGGTCTCAGTGTTCATGTTTCACTTAGTTTAATGCAGTAAAACAGAGAGGAACATTAGCCCTGTATAATCTTTGCTAATAAATTGAGGGTTTTCCTGGTGGCTCAGACGATAAAGAATCCACCTGCAATGCAGGAGATGTGGGTTTGATCCGTGGGTCCAGAAGATCCCCTGCAGAAGGGAATGGCTACCCACTCCAATATTCTTGCCTGGGAAATCCCGTGGACAGAGGAGCCTTGGTGGGCTAGAGTTCATGAGATCATAGAGTCGAACACGACTGAGTGACTAACGTTTTCTTTCACTTTAAGGTATTAAAATAAGCAAAGTTGGTATGGCTGAGTCCCTTTGCTGTTCACTTGAAACTATCACAACATTGTTAATCAGCTATGTCAATAAAAATAATATTGTATTTTATTAATATTTTAAAAGTTAGAAGTAAATTAATAAAATAAGCAAAAAATCACTGGGAAGAGCTATTTGTCTCCAGATGGCATACTGATACCAAAGCTAAGACTTCCATTAATTGTGAAATACAGTCTATGATCTCTCATTTCAGAGTCAGAGATGGAAAGTTATCATAGCAGATTTTAATACTCATACAAATAACATTTCAAAAATATCAAAAATACACAAAATCTTCTTATTTGGGGTAAATTTTCCAACATACACATTGGTATGAACTTCATATATAATTGATAATACAGAGTATGACCTTTAGAAAAATGTAAAATGTCAACAGAGACATTCAGAGTGAACATATCACAAAAGCCTATGTTTATCACAATAAAAGATAAATAGGTTTGGGGGAATAATAGAATCTTAGAGACTGAAAGAACTCTAAAGGTTATCAAGTTTACTCACTGGAGATTTAAAATACTTTCCAGTATCGTTTCCCAAATCTAGACAGTTCTGGCTTAAGCATGAGTGACTATGGTGTCACCCAGGAGTTTGCAGCCTGTGTATACTCAAAACCACTCCAGAGACTGACTTACTGAGAAAGAGAAAGAAAATGGGACTAAGATTGGGAAAGGGCTTTGAAAGCATCTGTTTTCTACCAATTCCACAACAAGTGTTTCTGTCTGTCTTTCAACTTCCACTCTGTCTTCCAACTCTTTGAAAGAGAACTTGGGCCCTTGGAGGAGGACTGAGTGAGTTGGGAGTCATGGTTTCTAGGGAATATGCTATGCACAGGCCTGTACGGTAATTAACAGGGCTTCTTTGATAACTAAGAATGACTTTCTCATCACCCCCAGGGGAAGGGCTGGGAGCAGCAAAAAGTACATCATGGGTAAAACATCTTGAAAACAAGATGTTTTTGTGACTTTTTACTGCTCCCAGCCCTTTGCCTGGGGGTGATGAGAAAGTCATTCTTATTTATCAAAGAAGCCCTGTTAATTACAGTACAGGCCTGTGCATAGCATATTCCCTACAATGGCCGTAAGGAGAGTGAGGGTCAGAATGAGTGTGAGGTCAGTGGAGACAGGGCAGAGTCCTGAAGTGTCTCCACCTCAGTCTGGAGGTGGGGAGAGGCCATGTGATCAGAGACGTTTCTTTTTTAAAAACTGTGGGAAAACACAGATAATGTTTACCATCATAACCGCTGTCCCTCAATAACAGTTCATCATCATGGCTTTCCTGTGTATTCTTGCCACCTCTTCTCAATATCTGCTGCTTCTGTGAGGTCCATATCGTTTCTGTCCTTTATTGCACCCACCTTTGCACATGCTCCCTCGGTATCTCTGATTTTCTTGAAGAGATCTTTAGCCATTCCCAGTTCTAGTTTTTACCAGTTCTGAACTGAACTGAACTGAACATCACAGTTCAGGCATTACTCTCTTGTGAGTTGTTTTACGGTGTCAGTGTTTGGAAAGTTGATGAACTCCAACCTCTCTGAGCCAGCAAACCAAAAGATAAGACTGTCACAGGAGGACATCCCCAAAATTCTGCCACTTAAGGCACATTCCATGAGCAGCTGAACTCTGTCCCAGGCTCATCTTTGGTGTCTAAATTTCATGCTGGGGTAAGGATATCTAGCTATCTACCTAGCAACAGTGAGGAACAAATCTCAGTAGGCAGACCTACCACAGGTTGTGACGATCAAATCTGTTTCAACCTGAGATAAAGGATAGAACCTGGGACAGTACCTCATAAAAGCTCATGTTTGGAAATGGACGCAGTCATGAAAACCAGGACATCCAATAAAAATGAAGAAATAAGCTGGACAGTCCCAAGCTATGACAGGCAGGGCAGAAAGAAGCAAAAGCAAGAATCAGAACCGATGTGCCTTTGACAACCTTCAGTCCTCTCCAATCAGCAAAAGTATCCCTCCATCATCTTCATCTCATTATCCTTGATGTGAACCTCTCCTCCACCTCCTTTTAGGTGAAATTCTCAGAAATAAATATAAAATCAATCATTTACAACTTAACATGAAATATATTCTACTCAGTGGGCCCTGAGGATTGATTACTTGGATATTAAGCCTCACCTTCTATGATTAGGCTCCACAGCAAACTGAGTCCCTGGAAAAAACCATTTTGTGGTTGTTATTCCATTGCTAAGTGGTGTCCAACTCTTTGCAACACCATGGACTGTAGCCCAGCAGGCTCCTCTGCCCATGGGATTTCCCAGGCAAGAATACTGGAATGGGTTGTCATTTCATCTCCAGGGGATCTTCCCCACCCAGGGATCAAACCCACATCTCCTGCCTGACAGGTTGATTCTTTACCACTGAGCCACCAGGAAATAGCCATAAAGGTATTTAAATGGTCAGCTGAGCTGACAGAGGAACCAAATAAGGTAATTAGTAGGTGTCCCAGGCCCAGGTAGGCCAAATAGGTCCAGAATCAGAAAGTCAGAAGCTCAGATTAGAAACAGTTCTGACCCGTCTGGCTGGACTTTGCAAGACATCAGTCACTGACAGCAGCTTTTATTTTGTTTCCTGGGTGTTTGTTTGTTTGTTTTCTTTTCTGTTTGTGGTTTTGGTGTGTCTGACATCCTGATGGTTGCTGGTGGGGATGGAATGAGGAAGAAAGTGGACTGTTCACTCTCTAAGATAAATAGACAGGGATGACCAGGATTCTGAATCCTAGTTTTCACCAGTTGTTAGAGTATCTATGCTGCTGCTGCTGCTGCTGCTGAGTTGCTTCAGTCGTGTCCGACTCTGTGCAACCCCATAGACGGTAGCCACCTCCAAAAAGGCCTGGGGTAGTCATACACGCAAAGGACAAGGATGCACAGAATTATACTGTATGACTTTAATACTCGGCTTCACAACCCTTAATCTAAAGTAACTCAGTACATCACTTCTGCCCTGTTCCTATATGCACCTATTTTAATGTCTGTTCTCTCTTACTTTAAAAATCCACATAAAGAAGTTGGTACATATACACAATGGACTATTACCCAGCTATAAAAAAAAAAACACATTTGAGTCAGTTCCAATGAGGTGGGTGAACCCAGCGCCTATTATACAGAGTGAAGCAAGTCAAAAAGAGAAAGATAAATATCATGTATTAACACATAAATATGGAATCTAGAAAGATGGAACCAATGATGGTATGTACAGGGCCGCAAAGGAGACAGACATAAAGACAGATTTCTGGACTCAGTGGGAGAAGGAGAGGGTGGGGTGGCTTGAGAGAATAGCCCTGAAACATATAGATTACCATATGCAAAGCTGATCACCAGTGGGAGTGTGATGTATGGTGCAGGGCACCCCAAGCTGGTGCTCTGTGATGACCTGGAGGGTTGGGGTGGCCAGAGAGGTTGGGGGGGGTTCCCCAGGGAGGGGGCACATGTATGCCTATGGCCAATTCATGTTGATGTATGGCAAAAACTATCACAATATTGAAAAACAATTATCCTCCAGTGAAAATAAATCAATTGTTTTTAAAAAAACACACGAAAGGACAAACCCAAGGTGAAAGCATGCCAAAAGAAGGAAGGAATGTGGTCCTAAGACCACCTTTGAGAAAACAATGTGAAAAGCAAGAGCCATAAAGAGAAATCAGCCCAGGCCATCTATTCCACCCTTCTCTCTTGATGGCCATCACCCTGGTTCCTCCTTGAGAGTACAATGCTTCTACCACTTCCTGAGTTATAGAAACCCCAGAGGTGGCCAGCTGCTAGGAATAAAGATGGAACTCTTACAGTAGGAACAAACAAAACATCATACCTCAGAAATCATTTTGCCACACATGCAACAAAAATTCAAAATGCCCTCCTCAATAATTATCAAATGTTAAGATAATCTTCAGTGAAACAGATGGAATAAATCACTGTGAAATATTTACACATTTATTGGGGCTGCAGCAACTTCCCAGACAGTCTGAAATCCCAGAGTGATATTCCTCACCATGCAGCAGAGATTCTGGGGGAGTCATTACCACATCTGAGAAGCTCTGCTATTTCTATTTGGTCCTCAGGAACAGAGAAGGGCATTCTGATGGATGACTTCCAAATCAATGAGATCTTCTGTTTGTGGAAACAAGATATGCCGCAGGAAAATCAAGCTCATATGTGAGTAAATTGTGGTGCCTCACATCGCTTTATGGGAATTGACATCCATTGATTTTTTGAAAGTACACGCTTTACCAGAACTCAAGAATGTTTTTAAACAAGGTTTTCTCATACAGTATCATCAGCTTCCATCACTCTAAAATGAGATTCAATTAACATGTCCCAAATGCCAGAGGGGTTGGCAGTAGTGACTACATTTAGTGCAGTCGATGCATAAAAATTAAAATGTTTGCTCTCCATAGCACTGAGTTACATATGATATGCCTCTTAACTTCTCTAATTTTCCATCTTAGGAACCTTGAGAATTATGGTTTCTTATGGTCGGTCATACATATCAACATATTTTAAAGACAGGTTTCCTGGTAGATCACATAGTATGAAGACAGAACAATCAACTCATAACAAAAGTGAGAAGGTTCCAGATCCAACCCTTCTTTCTTGATAACTGCCTCATTGAAATTAAGCTTCCTGGAAGAGATCATCTTTGAGGAGGAGAGAAGTGTAGTTTGAAAAGATGAAATGAATTCTTCAAGCTATGTAACAGCAACCTCCAGTTCTGTCAGCTAGGAAGTATAAGATAAAATAAGATCTAAGCATTGTGCAACCTTGCCTATAATATTTAGTGGTTTCATGAGCATAAGCAAAATGCCATGATACGAGTGAAAACAGAAAGTAAATAGCAATGAACTACAGTGTGAAGTGTGAGGTCAGTATAGCTAACTGCCACATTATTGCACATGAATTTGAGCAAATTCTGGAAGAAAGTGGAGGACGGAGAAGCCTGGCAAGCTACAGTCCATGCGATCTCAAAGAGTCAGCACGACTTAGTGACTGAAAAACACGTTATTTTCAGAATAAAGTTTAACATGTGAATTGCTAATTTCAAATAACCTAATTCATTGACAGAGATAAATTCACATACAGATATTAATCAACTGTTTTCATTGTATAGTCGCTCAGTCATGTCCAACTCTTTTGTGACCCCGTGGACGATAGCCCACTAGGCTCCTCTGTCCATGGGATTCCTCAGGCAAGAAGATTGGAGTGAGTTACCATTTCCTTCTCCAGGGAATCTTTCTGACCCAGAGACTGAACCTGTGTCTCCTGTACTGGCAGGAGGATCCTTAACCACTGAGCCACAAGGAACGCCCCAAAAAAGATAATTAGGAGAATCTATATATTTGGCAAAGATTAATATATACTCCTAAGTAAATCTTGGATCAGAGAAGAAATTTAAATGAAAATTAGAAAAAAAAATACACCCTAAAACGTGCCTCCCTAAAGGCCATAGTATGGCTTTGTTTCTTACTTGCATATTAAATAAATGAAATCACAGACTACAGTTTCTGGTATTGCCAGAATGTTTCACGGTGATTGATGTTTTGTGGTGATATCCTACAGATATCAATAATAAATTTTGGCAAAAATATTAAAAAGAACTATTTGAAAGTAATGAGTAGTCACCAAAGACAGGAAGAAACCCAAAAGATATTTGATTTTTGATACAAAAATGAACCACCTGGATGAGATCTGTGATGACAAAGCTTTTCTCTGAAGGCAGCCGTCAGTCCATGCAGTGCTGTGTGGGAGAATTAGAGCAGAAAGCCACACAAGCTTGAGATGTCTGAGAAAAAGAATTTGGAATTGCCAGAGGATCTAAAACCTAAGGGAAAATCCCGAGGAAGACATAGGCAGATCTCCCCCAGTTTGCACATCTTCTTCCCTAAATCCTTGGCTGACTTCTGAACAGCTGAGGTGCAGGGGAGATTTTAAGGAGCAAACAACAAAGCCAGAGCTGAAAGGCTGAAGAACTGGGCGTAGGTTTCAACTTTTTGTCCACTACTGAAGAAACAACTTTCGATTTGCGTTCCAACAAATTACAGGCGATTTGTAAACACTTTGGGCTTCCCATAAAAATCAAAGAAGGGCCATGCCTCAAAAATAAAATATATGTGTCAAGACTAAGCTGTCTAGCCATCAGACTAGGCTAAGTACAAAATCAACAGTCTCACTCATAAAATGAAAAGCCGATACAAGTTCAGTGTAGTAAGCCAGTAATTTACCTGTCCACCGGATCAATAAGCAACACTCCTCAGAGGAAGGTTCTATAATTAAGTTCTCTGCAACAAATAATGCATAATATCCAATACACACTTGAGAGGATAAAACCTAGGCACGTGAAGAAACAGGAAAATGTGACCCATACTCCAGTGAAAAAAATAATGTCTAGAGAAGACTTTAAAATGTGACATTCTGTCTCAAAAAAATAGTGAAGTCCACCACGCTTCCTCAAAAAGAAAAAGAAACAAGAAATCTGGAAATAAATAGGTTGGATATGTAACCCAAAGCTAAGAATGTCAACATATAATATCCATGTATTACCCCTTCAATGGATGAATAGATAAAGAAGTCATCTGTTCATATATATGAAATCCGTGAAACATAGTTATAAGCAAGACGTAAACATTATAATGAGTGAAATGAGAAAAAGAATATTACGACTCATCCTGGTTCCCAACTGATGCACGATCTAACGTCTTCACTATGGCTTGCAAGGCTCTGCTTGGTCAGCCTTTCCATTTTGTAAACGTCTGTCCTCTTCCGTTCCTCTTCTCTTTCCTCACTCCAGTCCAGCCCCGCTGGCCTCCTCTCTGGTCCTACAACTGCCAGGCAGGGCTGAGGGATTTCACCTAGGATCTTGCCTTCAAAATGAATTGTGAGGATAACCTTCTCTCAACACCATACCTGGCACACCTTCTCCTTACTGTTTGTTTTTCTACTTATATTCATTAAATTATCATCATGTTTACTTTCATTATTTATCTTCCATCTCCCTCTGACCACACTACAAACTCCACAAAGACAAGAATCTGCCCATTTTATCCTCCGGGTGTATCCCAAACACCTAGAACAGTTTCTGGCTCATAGTAGGTACTCAAATATATATTAATTAATACAGTTGGAAGTTGGAAGGCAGAGATGCAATCTGAAAATGCTAATTTTTGCCATCTTTTATGCTAAGGAGTCAAAATTGCATAAAATTCATTATACATTTTTAAATGCAGTCAACAACATCTTATGATTTCCATAATGTGTGTGTGCGTGCATGTGTGTGTGTGTGTGTGTTAACTCACTTCAGTCATATCTGACTCTTTGCGACCCTATCGACTGTTGCCTGCCAGGCTCCTCTGTCCATGGGGATTCTCCAGGCAAAAATACCAGAGTGAGTTGCCATGCCCTCCTTCCCGGGGACCTTCCCCACCCAGGGGTCGAACCTAGGTCTCCTGCGGCTCCTGCATTGCAGGCGGAGTCTGTATCTCTGAGCCACTGGGAAAGCCCATGCTTTCCATAAGATCGTCTCAGTACTTATCTGAAATCCTTCATTTTCTATTTTTCTGATAAACTCATATGAAATATTTTTAATTCATCTTATTTTTACAAGGACGTGCATACATGATCTCATTTTTATAAGCTTATCTCTCTCTATGCCAACAGAAAGACATCATCCTTCCCTCAGCATATCTGCATAGGGACATATCTGACCTGACACTCACTTAATATTAACAAAGGTTATTTCTGGAGGCTAGTATTTGAACATTTTTCTTACTTTCTTCTTTGAACCTGTTTGCATTAATTGCATTAATTTATAATAAATATTTATCAGTGGTAAAAATTACAAAGTTAAATTTAAAAGATAAATTACTGCCTAATGAAGTATCTCTACCCAAATGTCCCCAAAGCAGCTCATATTCAACACGTACTCAAAACAGAAATTGACTACCCTCATCCTATTTACCCCAAGCTTGTTTTCTTGTGCTTCATTGAGGATGAGGCCTGCTTATCAAATTGCAACTTGAAATTTAAATCTCTCTTTGACTGTTTCTGACTTAACAAGGCACCTAGTTACCAAGCGTTCCTTGTTTACAACTTTAATTAGTGTCAGAGCCATCTCGGCTCCTCAATCCTATCGCTGTGATCAAAAACCCTGTGCAGGAAGTAGTCCGAATTCCTTCACTCATCACTCAAATATCTGATCGTTTGCCCTTAACCTCTGTCACTACCTCTCCCCAACCTAGACACCCTTCTTGAAGTCGTAAAAGTCTGGACAATTTGCCTACATCTAGGCTTTCCTGTATTTTATTAATTTTGTTTTCTCCTCTCTTTGTATTTAGTCAAGTATCCAAAATTTCTAACATGTCTCCAAGGACAAAGGAAAACAAGGAAAGATTTCTGTCTGTCTGGGTTTTTTGTCTTTTTTCCCCTCGATATAGAAGTTTGACAGGAGCTAGAGTACATGAAGACGGTAAAGAGAGCAGGTAGGTATACCGCTCGGAAGGGAAACCAAGGGAGAAACTCTGAGAAATAAGACGCAATCAAAGTGTGTGTTCCAGCGCGCTTGGTCGCTCACTCGTGTGCAACTCTTTTGCGACCCCATGGTCTGTAGCAGGCTCCTCTGTCCACAGGATTCTCCAGGCAAGAATACTGGAGTGGGTTGCCATTTCCTTCTCCAGGGGATCTTCCCGACCCGGGGACTGAACCCAGGTTTCCTGCCTGGCAGGCAGATTCTTTACCACTGAGTCACCCGGGAACCCCTTGTAGGGTTACATCATCTGCTTAATTGGCTGACCCTGCCCCTTGGTCTGTTGCCAGGATGTCACTGTTCCAGTTTTGGAAGGTGTATTGTTTTATTAGAAAGGTTGGTACCTTGAACTTTGTTTCTCAAAGTACCATTGCACACGAAGCTCCTGACATGATTGACATATAATTGGCATGTAACGACCAGGCGCTTGACCCCCTCTAAGGTCCAGCCAGCCACAAAGCCACATCTAGGGCATCCCTCATGGATGAGGGGTCTGGCTGTGGTGGACAGGACCAGTTACCCTCTGAACCACCAGGGAAGCCCCTCTTCAAGACCAGGACAAACAATGGGAATCCAGGCATTTGCAGGGAGCTATTGGAAGTCAAAGCGAAACCATGCTCAAGGACACACGAGGCTGGGACTGGTGATAAATCTGGGATCAAGAAGGGAGGTGGGGGAGATTTGCTGAGCAAGAACAGTAAATGCCACTCACATAGCAACACTGATAGGCGAGGCAGGGAGGAAAGGTGAGGATGGATGATTTATACGATCAAGACGGAGGAATCTTGCGTACGGACATCGATCACGGAAACCCCCATGACTGGGGTTTTCACAGCCTGATACAGAGCACGAAGCAAAGGTCCAGTTGAATGTTTGCAAGAAGAGAACGTTCTTAGCCACTTGGTTAGCAAGGACTTCTTTCCTGACTCAACTGTGACGCAAAATATAGAGTAATGAGTAAGAGAAAGCCATGCTCCAGAAGGAATCCATAGGAGTTGGAGCTATGGATTAAATTGTGTCCCTCCAAAAATTTATATATTGAAGTCCTAATCCCCAGTACCTCAGGATGTGCCTTTATTTGGACATACAGTTTATACAGATGATCAACTTAAGATGAGGTCATTAGAGTGGATCCTAGTCTAATACAAAAATTGTAGGTCTCATTCCAAGGTTTTTTTAATTAATTTGTATTGGAGTATACCTAATCTACAATGTTCTGTTAGTTTCAGGTGCCCAGCAAAGTGAATCTGTTACACATATATTCGCGCTTGTTTAGATTCTATTCCCATATAGGTCATTACAGAGTGCTGAGTTGAGTTACCTGTGCTATACAGTAGTAGGTCCTTATTAGTTGCCTATTTTATATGTATAGTAGTATGTATATACCCTCTCCAGTGTTCTTGCCTGGAGAGTCCCAGGGACGGGGGAGCCTGGTGGGCTGCCGTCTATGGGGTCGCACAGAGTCGGACACGACTGAAGCGACTTAGCAGCAGCAGTGTGTATATGTCAACCCCAATCTTCCAATTTACCCCCTGCTTAACCTCTGTTTGTAACCATGTTTGTTTTCTACATCTGTGACTCTATTTCTGCTTTGTCAATAGCTTCATTTGTACCATGTTTTTAGACTCTACATATACACAATATCATACAATATTTGTCTTTCTCTGTCTGACTTATCTACTTAGTATGATAAACTTTAGTTCCATCCATGTGACTGCAAATAGCATTATTCCAACCTTTTCTATGACTGATACTCCACTGTGTATATGTACCATATCTTCTTTATCCATTCTTGTGCCAGTGGACATTTAGGTTGCTTCCATGTCTTGGCTATCATAAACAGTGCTGCAGTGAACACGGGGATGCATGTATCTTTTCAAATTATGGTTTTTCTCCAGACACAGGCCCAAGAAGGGGATTGCTGGATCATATGGTAGCTCTATTTTAGTTTTTTTTAAGGAATAGTCTAATATAATTGTGTGCTCCTACAAAGAGGAAATTTGGACATAGAGATAAACTTGCACAAGAGATAACACCTTATGAAGATAAAGGAAGATACTGAGGTGATGCTGCTATAAGCCAACGACCACCAAAGACCACCATCCAGCCCCCAGAAGTCAGGATAAGCCATGGAACAATCTCCCTCAGGAGGAACCAGTCCTACCAAACAGCTTGACCTTGGACTTCTACCCTCTAGAACTCTGAGTACCAGTTTGTGGTACTTTGCTATGGCAGCAGGAACAAACTAAGATGGGTGGAAACTGACAATTAAAAAAGTGACCAAGTAAACAAGCAGTGGATTTCCACTAGCAGTAAGGGCTTTAAAGAACAAGCAGGGGACTTCCCTGGCAGTCCAGCGGCTAAGAATCCGCCTTCCAATACAGGGAAGTTAAACCCTGTTCATGGAACTGTGAGCTAAGATCCCACATGCTATGGAGCAGCTGGGCCCATGTGCTGTAGCTACTGAGCCTACACACTCTGGAGCTCACACTCCACAACTAGAGAGACACAGCAAAGACCCATTGCAGTCAGAAATAAATAAGTAGGTAAATAAATAGAGTTTCAATACGTAAAAAAAAAAAAGGACAAGCAGAGTATTGGGATTAAATGCGGACCGAGTATTTTTTAAACAAGGTCATCAGAAGAGGCTTCTCTAAAGAATGCCATGTGAAGAAGACTTAAAGGAAGTGAGGGAATGAGCAGTCCTGAAAGCAAATGGAAACTGTTCTGGGCAAAGCAACAGTGAGCCCAAAATCCCGAGGGAGACATGAGGCGCTCATGTCTTCAGGAACATCAAGAAGACCAGAGTGGCTGAAGCAAGACCAGAGCAGAGGTTCAGACTGAAAAGACCGGGCCAGGCTATGCAGAACCCTTTGGAACACAATAGTTCAGGTTTTATTCTGTGTGTAACGGGAACCTTTATGGAGAAGTTGAGCAGAGACTGGCATAATCCGATGAGTTTCGTTTTGGCTGTTCGGTCATAAAGGTTGCTTTGTGGAGACCAAACGATGACAGGGAAAGGACGGATAGCTGGAGGTAGGCAGTAGCTCAGGTGATATTACGCTGCCGGCCGGAGAGGGGCGGTAGTGAGGCGAGAAGATGCCGCAGGATGTATGGCCATCCTAGGCGAAGGGACGAAGCCTCGTGAAGGGGCTTGAGAAGCCGTCAGGACGAGGGAAGAGTTGGTATTAACACGTGGGTGATCTGGCTGAGATCTTGGCTCTAGGAATAAAACTTCAGATGTAAGGTGGGAGGAGCTGAGTTTCTGAGACACTTCCTGGTTAAGTGAGCCAGGTCAGGTTCAATAGCAGAGGTGTTATTGAGCTTAAAGCACAGTGCACCTTGAGTCCGATGGGAGTAGGTTTTCTGGCATAGAGCTATCAAAGTCGCAGGTATTTCCTTGGCTACCAAGCCTGGAGATCTTGCCAGAAAAGTAGTCTGTGTGTGTACATGCTTGGGGGACAGGGGGCAGAGGTCTACACCCTGAATAAGCATAAAGGTGTACACAGCCTGGCTTCTCACTGCCAGTGGGAAGCTGGAGATACAGTGTGAAATGAGCCCCTTGGTGTCTGTCTGATCCAACAGACCTGATGCCCACACCTACCTGAGGCTCCGAGGGAAACTTGTGTTTTTTAAAACAGGAGCTGGTATCCCAGGGCTTGCACACCTGCGTATGTGAAACGGTTTAATTCCTCTGAGCCTCAGTCACTGCATCTGTGAATTGGAGGTGATAATACCTTCCTCACAAGGAGATAGACTGTCTCTCTATGTTAACAATGTCACAATCTTACTCTTCCAAACTTGACAGACGATACAAATAATTTAAGACCCTGGTGACCCTCTCTAAGAAGCCAAACTGTAATCTATTGAGGGTGTAAAAATTTATAGAGAATAAATGATTGAGGAGCTGAGATGATGCATCTGTATCTCAGCCAGCTCTTGATGATACGAGTACACGCTTGAAGATCCAAAGAGAATCTGGCTCACGTTAGAACACGTTAGAAAATTCAATTTTTTTTTAAAGATAGTGCCCATTTTCAAATTTAGTACCACTTTGAAATCAGTGAGTTGCAACTGATTTGTGATTAGCTGTGTTTGTATACAAATGGTCTTGAATCACAAAACTAAAGGGCATACCCAAGAAATAGTGATGGTCATCATCCTAATAAGCGACAACACGACCCAGAAAACAAACTCATGGTTACCAAAGGGGAAAAAGGGTGGGGAGGGATAAATTAGGAGTTTGGGATTAGCAGATAGACACCACCATGTATAAACTAGATAACCAACAAGGCCTTACTCTATAGCACAGAGAACTATACTCAATATCTTGTAAAAACTTATAAGGGAAAAGAACATGAGAAAAGAATATATGATTCACAGTAAGTGTATATTGTATATCTGAAGCTAACACAACATTGTAAATCAACTCTACTTTAATAAAATTAAATTTAAAAAATATTATGAGTCACTGAGGAAGCAAAAAGGACCCAAGCATTGCCTCTTAGAAAAGGGTTTGCTCGGAGGTTTATCTAGAGTTGATTAACCCAAGGGTATTTTATTAAAGACTCACAGAGATCAATGTTTTTAGACATATAGAGAATGTTTAACTGATTGCCACAAAATGACTAAGCTGTAGTTAGTTAGCAACCATAGGATGGTAAACCAAACAAACCCTTGTTAAAAGGTGAAGGTGAAATATCCATCTCCCTACCTCCCTACATCCCGATGCTCTTCAAATACCCTATTTCTACCCCCTACTTTATTCTCCCAAGAAATCATCTCAGGTCTGGCCTTATCTTCCATCATTTGCCTTCTATGGGCCAGGACATATATCCCCCCTCCCTCCACCCCCACAGTCTGTTCCTGCAACCACATAAGTATTATTATTTTTAATCAACTTTTATTGGAGTACAGTTGCTTTACAATGTCATGTTAGTTTCTGCTGTACAGCAAGATGAATCAGCTATACGTGTACATATATCCCCTCTTCTTGGATTTCCTTTCCATTTAGGTCACCACAGGGCACTGAGTGTAGTTCCCAGGGTTCTACACTAGGTTCTCACTAGTTACCTATTTTATCCAGAGAATCAGGAGTGTATACGTGTCCATCCCAGTCTCGCAGCTCATTCCATCCCTCCCCTGCTTTCCCCCTCGGTATTCATATATTTGTTCTCTACATCTGTTTGTATCTCTATTTCTGCTTCGTGAATAAGATCATCGAGAAGTGTTGCTACTTCTAACTTTACGCTAAAGAATAGCAAGCCTCTCACGCCTTCAGTCTCCTTTCTCCCACATCCAAGGGTAATACTGTCTCGACCTCTAACCCCATAGATCAGTGTTGCTTGTTTTTGTATGTGCTGTTTCGCGTCTGGCCTCTTTTACTCAACATTAACCTTGTTGTGGCAGATCATTCATCCTAATTAATGCACACAGTTACATTGTGTAGCTAGACCACGATTAATGTACCCATTCCACCCTCTGGTGGACCTTTGGATAGTGTCCAGGTTGGATCTATTATGAATGGTGCTACCAAGGACTTTCTAGTTCAAATCTTTCAAGGAACTCAGTTGATGGATTTGTTAGGTCTTTACCCCAGACTTGAATGACTGGGTCATAAGCCACATGTATGTTTAGCTTGAATCATTCTTGTAAGTGGTTACACCATCCTTCAGACTTTTAATATGGCTTCACATTCAAAAGCCTGAACAGTTGGCCCGGTGTCTTCAACAGAAGAAGACACAGAATTCAGATCTTCCGAGTCCAAGTCCAGTGCCTTTCACATTCACTGAGTTCTAAACCCTTCATACTAAATACCTTCCTCTTACCAATACTTGGCTCTTTTTCCTTTACTGCCTCTCAGATGCATGGACAGCTTAGTTGTTCCTGGGGCTATTCTCCCCAGGGTATTTTTGTCTCAAAGAGGGTCCCTGGAGACTCCAAAGAATAATTCTAATTGTGGGATTTTCGGGTTCCATAAAATCTCAATCTACAAGAAAGGATGGGAGAAAGGAGAGAGGGAAGATGTTTCAGACAGAACTGTGCAGACTCTCTCAAGTCCCTAAGACTGTTGCTCTGAACAGAGCCATTCCTGATGGAGCACAACCAGAAACAGAAAGCTCACTTCTTATCATGTGAACTTCAGAGCAAACACCTTGCAATGTGTATACGTGTGTGTGAGCGCTAAGTCACTTCAATCGTGTCTCAGTGACTGTTTGGACTGTAGCCCGCCAGGCTCCTCTGTCCATGGGATTCTCCAGGCAAAAATACTGGAGTGGGTTGCCATGCCCTCCTCCAGGGGATCTTCCCAACCCAGGGACCTGCATTGGCCAGCAGATTCTTTGCCACTAGCACCACCTGGGAAGCCCGCAAACCCCTTGGAAAGCTATTAAACTCTCACGTCTCCAAAACCATGTATCTCTACCGGAACCAGAGGAAAGAAAGGCTGAGCCATTCAACACATGAGCCTCCATTTCTCCATCAGGAGGCCAGGAACAGAAACCGGCTGCTGGCTTCTTGAAGGAGGCCTCGTTATCTGAGCCCCGGGCATGAAGAAGCTGAGCAGGAAAGACTGAGGAAGATGACGGAAATCGAGCCCCAGCCTCCCGACGGCTCACTCAGGTGTGCGTCTCTTCCCCGATTCTGTGTCGTGATTAAAGCAGATGATTTTTTTTTTTTTCATATTTAGATCTTTCCTCTTCATCCTGGTCTGCTGCCTGAATTTGAATGCAGCTGAGTTAAGGGTATTAATTAATTGTGAATCACTCCCATACTTGAATAGAAGGCCTCCAGAGCCTAATGTGCAAATTTATGTAAAAACAATGTGAAAATTAGAAATGCGTTGGCACATTTTTTTTTAAACCAGAACAGTAGCACTCCAGTCTAGTCAAACAGACTGCTCATTTGCAAGCTGTCTATATGCAAAGCATTCAGCCCCTGGGAGCCTCAAACCTCCTTAGCAAGTCGTCTGAAATTTGAGAAGAGCTTTGCTCCTCAGCCTGGTTTTCTCTCCCTTCATGGGTCTCTCCTGTGGACCAAGGGCTGGGAGGCTTGCACCTGGCAACTCCAGGCACGGCCAGAACACGTAGCCCATCCTGGGAAAAGTCCTAGTGCTTCCACACAAGCCACAGGACCCTGATTTCCCTTTCCAGACCAGACTCGGAGGAGTAGATGCTATATGCCCGCGGGTCCTGGGCTAGGACTCTCCCGGGAGATGCAGAAGGTCAGAGCAGGGCAGCTGCTTGGAAAGCCGATCATCGACCTTAGGTAGGAGTGCGTCAAGTTCACGATTTTACAGCTCTGCACCGGGCGTCCCTCCCCTCCCCTGGCTTGGCTTAAGGGAGTGGGAGGGTGGGGAAGAGCCCTCAGGGCAGTGCCAAGGTGTAGCAGCAGGGGGCACATTCCTGTCGTCAGCGCTTGGCTGGCTGGCAGTGAGCCAGAAGGGGTCAGAGGTCAGAAGATGCTCAGAGCCAGCCAGCAAGGCAGGGCATGTCATTCCACTCCCAGGAGCGAGCGGGAGTGGGGAGCCCGGATGGGAATGAACTAGCTCTAATCTTTTAGGTCGTCTAGTCAAGACTATGGTTTTTCCAGTGGTCATGTATGGATATGAGAGTTGGACTATAAAGAAAGCTGAGCGCAGAAGATTTGATGCTTGTGAACTGTGGTATTGGAGAAGACTCTTGAGAGTCCCTTGGACTGCAAGGAGATCCAACCAGTCCATCCTGAAGGATATCAGTCCTGGGTGTTCATTGGAAGGACTGATGTTGCAGCTGAAACTCCAATATTTTGGCCACCTGATGAGAAGAGCTGACTCATTTGAAAAGACCCTGATGTTAGGAAAGATTGAAGGCAGGAGGAGAAGGGGACGACAGAGGACGAGATGGTTGGATGGCATCACCGACTCAATGGACATAGGTTTGGGTGGACTCCGGTAGTTGGTGATGGACTGGGAGGCCTGGCGTGCTGCGGTTCATGGTGCCGCAGAGTCAGACACGACTGAGCGACTGAACTGAACTGAACTGAATCTTTTAGCTTCGGGAAGGGGAAGGGTGATGGCAGAGAAGGAGGCCTCCCAGGACTGGCAGGCAGAGCCCATAAGCACACCCACGTGGGGAAGGCAGGAATGCACCCATCCAAGAGGGGTAGGCAGTCATGGACCCAGCCACCCAGGGAAGGCTACTCAGGAGCAGGCTCCTGGGACCAGCAGGGACCGTGAGTCCCTGTCACCCTTTGAGGACATGGCTCACCCCGAGGGGTCGTGGTCAGGGACCCCAGCAGCTGGGACTTCTGACTCAGTTGACTCTGTTGCTGGCTTAGTGGCTGGCACCCCCATCTCTCACCGCCCCCACCCCTACTGCCCACAGCTCCCATTCACTCAAGTTATGACAAAGTTAGATTTCCCACATCGAGTTGCTCTGTAAACGCTGTTTGCAGTAAGTTCTTCAGTACGAAAGTAACTGGTAAATTGATTTTCACCAGCTTGGGTGCAGTTGGCGACACCCTAATGTGGATATTGAGACTAGTGTGATGCCTAGATCAGCAACCTCACCCTGAACTGGGAGCTCGTCAGATATGCAGATGCCTGGGGCCCACCCCAGCCTTCCAGACTCAGAATCTGCATTTTAACAAGACCCTCTGTGATTCCTGAGTCCTCAGAGTTCAGAGAAACCCTTTTTTAAGGTATTTCTCTTAGTCTCCACCAGGCTAAACTGAGTTTCAGCTTTCCAGTTAATATCTGCTGGGCTCAGACAGTAAAGAAGCTGCCTGCAACTCAGGAGACCTGGGTTCAGTCCCTGGGTTGGGAAAATACTCTGGTGAAGGGAATAGCAACCCACTCCAGTCTTCTTGCCTGGAGAATCCCATGAACAGAGGAGCCTGGCGGGCTACAGTCCATGGGGTCACAAAGAGTCAGACATGACTGAGCGACTAACACTTTCATCTTACACTTCCGCCCTTGAATAAAGCACCTCATTTCCTAGACCCTTAGTCCTCATCTGTAAAATGGGGATGCTAATGCTATTTAAGGTGTTAAATTGAATAATAAACTAGAGTTTGTCTTATAAATTACAAATCACAATCAAAACATTCAATTTTATTCTTGGGCTGCACCCTCACCCAACAATTGGGTTGTAAAGCTTTGAGAACAGGAAGAATTTCTGCTCTCCTTTTTTTATCTTCTTTGAACCCTAAGGACAGCATTCTGCTTCAGAACCTCAGATCCCTATCCCCGCCCCCCAAATTTTTAAATTCCAGTTCCTGACACCCATCACTTTGACCTACTCCTCTGAGGTTCATCTCTCCAGAAAATTGTGTTATCTCTCTGGCCATGAAGCCGTTTGTTACCATGGTGATGCATAGATAATTATAACTGATGGGGCTTTCCTGGCCAGCCTTCCCACCAGACAACACAGGAAACATCCTACCCTTCTGTGTGTTACTCTCCCACAGGTGTGCAACAAGACCCTACAAGTTTCTCAAACTTAAATATTCCTTCCACGATCACTATAGACCAACACACACAGACAAGATCAATGTGGAAGGAGAACTATTTGGGGAGGAACTTGGTGGTCTGGGTTCTAGCACAAAGTCTGATACTGATCAGTAATTTGTCTCAAGGCACTGGACTCCTCAGGACCCAGTCCCCGCCTATTGCACAGAGATGAGACAGGCCCCTTCTGTAACAGTCCGAGTTGATTTTAAGTGTCACTTAGCTGAGACTATTTAACAAAGCTTCCCAGCATTAAACATTAACACAGCTCTTTTTATAATGCACAGTTCGTTATCATGCTAATAAATGATTAATTAGAATTCTCTGTCTGGACCAATAATTTGGCAGGGCTTTTATGATTCATAATTTGTGCTGTGTTGTAAGGTTACCTCTCGAAACTGACATTCTAGCATTTATTGTTTTTTATTGCCTCTCTGAGGAGGCTTTGGAAGGAGACACCAGGTGACACATGTTTGAAAAGGGTTTAAAAGTTGGATGCAGCTGGAGTGGACGGTATTTATCCAGTAGGAGCAGTGGGCTGGAACTGCTGTGGACCTCAGTGAGCGTTTGAGCAGAACAGCCAGCAATGGATAACTCAATGGTCTGTTTGGCCAATGCAACAGTTTGCAATGGCACGTCCTGTCTGGTACCAGAAAGCAACTTCAACGCCGTTCTAAGTGCGGTCCTGAGCGCCGTCCTGACCACCCTGTTGGCTCTGGTGATGTTCTCCATGGGGTGCAACGTGGAACTCAAGAAATTCCTCGGGCACATAAAGCGGCCATGGGGCATCTGCATTGGCTTCCTCTGCCAGTTCGGGATCATGCCCCTCACGGGATTCATCCTCTCCGTGGCCTTTGACATCATCCCCATCCAAGCTGTAGTGGTCCTCATCATGGGATGCTGTCCGGGAGGGACTGCCTCCAACATCTTGGCCTATTGGGTGGATGGCGACATGGACCTGAGGTAAGATTTGTAAACCTCCCAGTACCGCATTAACGGCATTGAATTAACCTTCTCAGTAGCCTGTGGCGTCGTGAATGCCCGTTTGGTCTGCTGTGGATATGGGGTCCAGCTGAGACAAGAGACAAAATGCCTTTAACTCGCCTTCCTGCCTGGCTGCTGAGCTCTGTGAATTTATGGGTTCTATTCTGTGTTCCTGTTTTTGAACCTAACTCAGTTAATTGCTGTTTCTCTTTGGGAATAGAGTCCAAGTTTTTCCAAAAAAGAAATTCTTTCCAACCCAGAAGCTACACCTGAAAAACTTTTCCTTGGTATCAGGAAAAACAAAAACAAAAACTTTCTTTGCAGTGATGAGTCCTGAATGCAATCATGAAATCAAACTGTCCAGTAAACATCAGACCCTAGGATGAGACCATGACCAAACACAGCCAGTTTTTTTGGACCAGCTTTCTCTTGGTATAAACTCTAAAATAACATTTTTTTTAATGTACATTTGCTTCACTTCTACTGGCATTAAATAAATTTTAAAAAAAAGACTATAGCAGTTTTTTTAAAAATTAGGCTTAACTTCCTATAAAACAAACAGAGGATGGTTTCTCTGCTTCCCACAAAGTAATCTTAATTGCAATGTTTGTCCATTTCATCCTATGCTAATCTGAACTAGCATTGAGGGGGGAAAAAAACTAATCGGAATAAGGTGAAGCATTACTGGGAGGGGACCAAGAATTTTAAGGCTACAAGTTGAGTATACAAATACATTTTTCCTTCCCTCACCATTCCTCATTTCCCGTGAAAGGTATGCATTTCTGCAAACCAGCTGGGTATCAGGGTAATGTGTGCTTATTAAACCCTGAGCAGTAGGCAACAGGCTCTGTCACCCCCTCAGCAGCAACACTCAGAGAGACACTCACAGTGGAGAAATGTAATCACCGCAAACTGTCAAACTGGATTCCGATTGACCCAGCACCAAGTGGGCACGTGGGAGCCTGCCACCTCAAGCTCTGCTGGTGCCCATTTCTCCAGGAGCTTTAGAAAAATCCCACCAACCGTATATCTTCACGTTACATCTCTCTCACATAAGGAAGTACCATCTCTTCCCTGTAACAGATTTTTTTTTTTTTCCTAATGAAAGTCCTGTGAAGAGCAAAGGATGGCAAGTGCTGTTCAGGTTTAGTTAATCTGTGAACCGCCATATAGCAATAAGGCCTCCTTACATTTCAGCTTAGTGTGACCCGGATGGAGGCACAGGGGTGGGAATCTACAAGCGAGTTGAGGCGGGTGAAGTGAGTTGAAGACAGGACTTTGCCACCAAACAGCTTTTATGTAATATTACGTAATGCAATTTTTCAACAAAATGAAAGAGCCTGTATCTCCATGTAAGGCTACACGTGTGATCATCTGTCTGTAAGACAGAAAGTGTGTTTGGTGCTGAGTTGATCAGCTTTGGGGGTAGATTCCCTTCTGGGGGCTGAAACAGTAAAACCTTATCTAAAGGTTCTCACTCACACTTTCCTGTGGCTTAAAGGAAATTCTATTTCTCTGGAAACAGGAGATCTGTTTTTATGTAATCTTGCTTCCCTTGCATAACAATTCCTGTAAGAAATAAAAATATTAAGAAATAAGAGAGCCAGAAGTAGAGTTTGAAATTGCAGTGGAAAACCCCCAGCTGAATCAGGGTAGATGAATCCTTCAGCAAGTCAGAAGAAGCCCTCTTATAGGACTGCGGTGTTGAAAATTAATTTTCATCCTGGAAAGTGTGCACTCCACTGATCCCCTTGTCTTATGAACAACACTAATACCCGCCCAGTGCAGTCATCATACCTCTCTAGCAATTTCACCTCTCGGGAACTCAAACAAGACCCAGCGAAAGACGTGGCACACCCAAAGTAAGTCCTGCTCGATCTCATAAACATTCTTCACACAGGACCTACTTGCTTGCCCAATTCTCAAGCTTTGCTGTGCTTTTACCCAGCACAGAAACAGGAAGTTGGGGGTGGGGGGCAAGCTATTAGAGGGGCAGGATTGTGTCTCATGGCAGCAAGCTTCCCCCAAATCCTGACCTCAATTTAAGGATTAAAATGCCTCCAAAGAGAAGAAGACAACTCACAAAACATAGCAGCTCTTCTTTTTTGTGACCCCATGGACTGCAGCCCCAAGGCTCCTCTGTCCATGGCATTCTCCAAGCAAGAATACTGGAGTGGGTATCCCCTTCTCCAGAGGATCCCAACCCAGGGATCAAACCCAGGTCTCCTGCATTGCAGGCAGATTCTTTACTGTCTGAGCCACCAGGGAAGCCCTCAGTTCTTTTAGGGACAGTCAGCTCTATGAACCCATCACCCAGAAGACACCACTGCATTTTAGTGGAAGAAGTAATACTGTATCAGGAATAATAATCCTTGAAAAGAGGTTACATTATACCACAATGAAGGCGATGAATTGCATTATGCCTTGCATCTGTTAGAGGAAAAACTGTTGAAATATTTTTCTTTAGAAAATATATTTTAGAAAAGTATACTTCTAAATATATTTTCTAACTTCAGAAAAATAGATTTTCTTTAGAGCAAATTAAGAAAGTGACATCTCAGCTATTGGAAAACAATTTGCCAACATTTTTTATTCTTCCCTTGTGAGCAGTGGATAACTTAAGGCTCATTATCATGTATGTGGATATAGTTCTATCTAACCTTTATATTTCCAGTTCTGTACTCTGGGGACTTAAATTCTAGCAATGGCAGCTGAGATGTGATTGATTATACCAACAGGTACCTGCGCTAGTTGAGCAGATACCACGGAACAGGAGCAAATCAATATCATTTGGCTTTCACTTCCCTGGGTGTGGTTTCAGGGGGAAATCAAATTCTCTCTCCCTCACCCCATCATCTCTTCCAAAACCTGGGAAAGTGAAAGTGAAATCACTCGGTCGTGTCCAACTCTTTGCAATACCATGGACTGCAGCCTACCACGCGTCTCTGTCCATGGGATTTTCCAGGCAAGAATACTGGAGTGGGTTGCCCTTTCCTTCTCCAGGGGATCTTCCCGACCCAGGGATCAAGCCCGGGTCTCCCACATTGTAGGCAGAAGCTTTACTGTCTGAGCCGCCAGCGAAGTCATTGATTTGCAGTCTCTGGTGACTACATAGACACACACACACACACACACACACACACGCATTACAAAATAGAGACCTTGCTAATAGAATCCTTGCCCACTGACGTAGTAGTTCAGCTCCTTCACGCCAGTCTAGAAAGTTGTCGTGGGGATCTGCTCAGGAAACAGCTGTTTTCACCTGCGCTAGCCCTGTCACGGGTGCATTAGGCACAGAATGTCTCGGGGAGAAACAGAGGTGTTTTCAGGTGAATTAGCCAGAGGCCCAGGCTCACGGTTCTGGGAGTGAACACAGAGAGCCCAACCCCCTGTGTCTGCTCTATATGCAAAGTCGCCCTGTGTTTGAATCTCCCTTTCTTTAACACTGGCTTGGGCACACCGCATGGGCTTCCCTGGTGGCTCAGGCCTTAAAGAATCCACCTGCAAAGCAGGAAACTGCCTGAAGTGCAGCAGATGGAATTTTGGTCCCTGGGTGGGGAAGATCCCCTGGAGAAGGAATGGCCGCCCACTCCAGTATTCCTGCCTGGAGAATCCCATGGACAGAGGAGACTGGCGGGCTACAGTCCATGGGGTCCCAAGAGCCAGGCAAGACTTAGCAAGTAAACCACTGCCATGCCACCCAAGGACTTACCCTTCCCGTTTTCTTTTTTCTCACCTCTTGGGGGATTGCTGCCTGCGCACCGGTCCTCCTGCTCGCCCCTAATTCCTTTATTGCTATGCACAGCCAACACTCCCTTCCATCATTTGCTAGGAAAGCAGGAAATTTTCTAGAAAAGTAGGCAAAGTTTCTAGATTTTCCTACCCCCTCCTTCATCCTTCATCCAGGTGCCATTGTATTTTTTATCTTCCAGCTGTGTGTTCACTGTTATTTCAGTTGTTCTAGACTGACCCTCAGGCTTATCACAAATTCAAAGCAGTTCCTCCCATTTCAACCACATGTATGTCCAGCTCTCATTTAAGAATTAATTCAACACTATATGAATTTCACTCTATTTTTCCCCTCAAAAGAACCAAGCTTGCCTCTCTCTGCAGCATTTCTTTTTATTTACTGGCAAACACTTAGTAGACACTGTTAGGAGCCGCTCACAGTATAAGCTCAGTTCAGTTCAGTTCAGTCGCTCAGTCATGTCTGACTCATTGTGACCCCATGGACTGCAGCACACCAGGCCTCCCTGTCCATCACCAACTGCCGGAGTTCACTCCAACTCATATCCACTGAGTCGGTGATGCCATCCAACCAGTGTATTTTAATCCTCAAACTAATCCTCTGATAGGTTAGTATTAATGCTATTACTTTCTGCATTTGATAAATGATGAAATTAAGGCTCCAAACCTTGACAGAGGTAATAGTCAGTGTATGTGAGAGTCCAAATCAGAATCCAGATCTATCCATTTATCCCTGTCCAGACTCCGAGCCTCCGTTCCATGCTGATTCTATGTCATCGCTTCCGCTGTCCAGCCTCACCTATATTCACTTCTTTTGCTGTTTCAAATTTGGTGTTTCATTTCTAATATGATTACAGTCTTTTGCAATTTTTATCACTGACCTCACCAAATTCCTCAACATTCACTGAATTCTCATTTATTGCTTTCTTTCAATTCCAAAAGCAAAACAAGAAGGAAAAAACATTTTCCCTGGTAGTGAATAGGGCTAAGATAGGAATTTAAACCAAGTTTCTTTTTTTTCTTATCTTTTGTTTTCTCTTATTCCAAGGTAAACGCAAACACATGGTATAGTATTTCCACTGCTGACCTCTTTGCTGTTTATTTTTGTTGCTGTTGTTCAGTCACTCAGTCGAGTCTGACTCTTTGCGATCCAATGGACTGCAAAACGCCAGGCTTCCCTGTCCTTCACCACCTCCCAGAGCCTACTCAAACTCATGTCCATTGAGTTGGTGATACCATCCAACCGTCTCGTCCTCTGTCATCCGCTTCCCCTCCTGTCTTCTCCTCCTTGCTCTTTGCAGAACTTCTGATTTTTTATATAAAATGACCTTTTCCTTTTTGTAATTTATCCTCCTACATTGCTCCTTAAAATCACTTATCTGAGTTGGTTTTCATCTCATTTCAAGTAGTTCAACCCTTCCATTCTCGTGCCCTCTGCAGTGATTTACCACTCCCAGTGGCCACTAAATCTAAACCACCCCCTTCTCCAGCTCCTGCCTTGGCCCTCCTCCTGGCCTCTGTGAAACTGCTCTTGCCAAACTCAAAACCAGAATACAACTTCACAAATTGTCTTGGCAATGAGTCAGAATTGAAGCTCTTACAAAGAAATTTGAAAGAAAAATAAGGAGAGAAACAGACTTCCTCTCAAAAGGTGTTCTCATGGTTGAAAACAAAAAGGACTCACCTTTCTCTTCGCTGTGATCTGGGTAATGAACACTGACCCCTTCTCCACCCCGCTCTTGTCATCTTCACTCTGGAAAGCATATTGGATGTGCTGGAATAAAAGTAATTTGATTATGGGGATAACTTTAAATCCATCCTAATTTATTTTTTAAAATAAAAGATAAAAAAGAGAATGACAAAGGAGGAGAGGGGGGAAAAATTGTCTATGAACTCCAGGATTTTACTTATAAGTAGGATCAAGCACAGTTTATGACAAATTAACTTCTTATTCTGGCATAGAACTCTGCCTTTAGCATCCTCTCGTGTATCTAAGTTAAGGTAACCTGTCACCATAATAGACTGAACCTCTTGGAAATACTTTACGTATATCCTCAGCATTGGTTACTGTTACACTATTTTAGCTCTATTAAGACAAATTTTTTTTTCTAAATCCTTTAAACATATTTTAAATGAGTTCATTCTGTTGTTTGTTTGTTTTTAAAAAAAAAAAAAAAAGATTATCAGGCAAGTTAAGCCCCCTGATAAACATTGCCCTATTCTTTATTTTACAAAAACTGGGGTTTTTGAGGGGGCCGGGGGGAGGGGGGAGCTGGTGGTATAAGTAATTTAGTATTTTCCTTGAAGTCCATGTATAATCCCTTTAAGAAATTACTACTCTGATAGTCTCAGTGCTACAACAATTAGAGGGCTTTTCAGAAAAATGTCTCTGTACTGAAACACAGCACACACACACACACATACACACATACCCAGTGGCCAGACAGGGTTAGGGCTAACTGGCTTTTATGAGCTCCTTGAATCATGCTAAGCGCTGGACACACTGGGTCCCTCAGCCTGTGAGGTGGTAACGATTATGATCTTCATTTCACAGAGAAGGAAACTGGCCAAGAGAAGCCACGTAAGCTAAGAATCACATAGGTGGCCAGCTGGGCAGGGTCGGGCCCAGACGTCTAAGGGCCCCATTTCCTGGGAAGAGTCTATGCACCCACCACCACCACCACCACGCCCCGAGTACCTTGCAGAGACTGGAAGACCCCCCTAACCCGAAAGCCCTCCATCCACGCAGTGGTGCTGAAAAAGCATCATACCATACCCTCCACCTCCAGAGCCAATGTCCTCCTACTCAGCCAGGTCCACTCATTCACACGCAGATGCTCTTGGGAGGAGACTCCCAGACCTTGGTTCTCTTTGAAGTTTTTTATATATAATTTTACTTATTTATTCTGTATTTTTGGCTGCCCGGGTCTCTGCAGCCTTGTGCAGGCCTTTCTCTATTGCGGCGAGCGGGGGTTACTCTTGGTTACAGTAGTCGGGCTTCTTGTTGCGGGGGCCTCTCTCTTTGCAGAGCTCAGGCTATAGGTGCTTGGGCCTCAGTCGCTGTGCTCCACGGGCTCAGTAGCTGTGGCTCCTGGGCTTAGTTGCCCCGTGGCATACGGGATCTTCCCGGACCAGGGAATGAACACATTTCCCCCGTGCTGGCAGACGAATTCTTATCCATTGCACCACCAGGGAAGTCCCAGACCCTGGTTCTGCTGAACTCCATTTGCTAAATCTCTTAGCAGAAGTAGAAACGAGGTCCACCCTGCCTGCTCTCCTGGTCTCTTTGGTTTTTTAAGTCAGTTTCCTCTCCTTTTCTCAAGCTTTGGCGGGGGGGGGGGGGGGTGGGGGGGGTCAAGGAATAATTTGACTGCTTTAAGGAAAGACACCGAGACTTCGTCCCTCGAATGTGGGAGGACTATTCGTTCTCCTTCAGGGGCTGTGGAGACCCATCTCATCTCAAGCTGCAGACACACCAAAGCCCATGAAGTCTTGGCAGGTGTAAATATGTTTGCTGTTCTGTGATTGGAGGTTCTCAGGGCAGCATGTCCAAGCACCTTGTACCTCGTTTAACAATGAGTTTAAGTTGTCACAAAGTATCTTCTCTGATGCTTGAGAAGCAATGGAAAGTGTCAGTTGCTCTATCGTGTCTGACTCTGTGAACCCCATGGACCGTAGCCCGCCAGGTTCGTCTGTCCATGGGATTCTCCAGGCAAGAATACTGGAGTGGGTTGCCATTTCCTTCTCCAGGGGATCTTCCCGACCCAGGAATTGAACCTGAGTCTCCCGCATTGCAGGCAGATCCTTTAAAGTCTGAACCACCAAGGGAGGCCCGAGAAGCAATGGGGAGGGAGACAGAATAGAAAGGGACTCAGTACAGATCTCACCATCTTGTCCCTGGTGTGGCTTGCACAGGACATGTATATTTCCATCCATCAGACCAGATGGTATGGTTTGGAGAGAGTCTTTGGCAGGACTTTCTGAGCATGGGTTGAGAAAGGAAACCACCTCTCCCCTGGAAAGCCCAGGTGACCGTGTCAACTGGCCCATTTCCTTCCAGCGTCAGCATGACCACCTGCTCCACGCTGCTCGCTCTGGGGATGATGCCGCTGTGCCTGTTAATCTACACCAAAATGTGGGTCGACGCGGGGATGATCGTGATTCCCTATGATAACATAGGTAAGTCACTTGGCAGGCCAGACCCTGAGCCTGGCCAGGCTCCCCTCTGCTTGCCCCTGGCTAGCTTCAGGCCAGGCTCAGCCTCAGCTAGACCTCACCTCTTACACCCTCTATAGTCTGTGCATGCTTGCTCTTTGGAAGAAAAGTTAGGACAAACCTAGGAAGTGTATTAAAAGGCAGAGGCATCACTTTGCCAAAAAAGTTCCATATAGTCAAAGATACGGTTTTTCCAGTAATCATGTATGGATGTGAGAGTTGGACCCATAAAGAAAGCTGAGCGCTGAAGAATTGATGCTTTTGAACTGTGGTGTTGGAGAAGATTATTGAGAGTCCCTTGGACTGCAAGGAGATCCAATCAGTCCATCCTAAAGGAGATCAGTCCTGAATATTCACTGGAAGGACTGATGCTGAAGGTGAAGCTCCAGTACTCTGGCCACCTGATGTGAAGAACTGACTCATTTGAAAAGACCCTGATGCTGGGAAAGATTGAAGGCAGGGGGGAAAGGGGGTGACAGAGGATGAGATGGTTGGATGGCATCACTGACTCAGTGGACATGAGTTTGAGCAAACTCCTTGAGATACTGAAGGACAGGGAAGACTGGTGTGCTGCAGTCCGTGGGGTCTGCAAAGAACCAGACATGACTTAGTGACTGAACAACAGCAAAGGACGTTAGGACAAGTCTCGCCTGCGTTTGAATGAGGATTAGCAGAATCTGAATTCCAAACTTTGAGCCCATGGGAGAATCAGATTTTTCCTTCACTGAAATCACCAGGGAGAGGGGCTGAAGGGAGGGACCCCTGGGCACAGCCGTCTGGACCTAAGGAGACTGGAGCCTGGTGCTCAGGAGGCTCTGTCCTTCACATAACCCAGAGCACAACTAATCCAGGGGGAATGAGTTTGCTCCCCAAATACTCAAATTAAAGAAATCCGGAAAAACATTCCACTAATGATTTCAAAAGAGGGCACCCAGGAAGCAAGAGCCATGAGAAGCCTTCAGGTAAAACACGCTGTTTATAACTGTCCCCTAGGGACCATGTCTTAATTCAGAAGATGAACCACCGACCCAGCTTGTATATCCCATCCCAGGAGTCCAGTGTGCGAGCTGTAACTCTGTGTCCACCCGTCTCAGCTCCCAGATGGTCACCTCGACACCCAAAGGGCTTTTTCCTATTTCTAGGGGAACAAATAATGGTGGGAGATTAGGTCCCTGGTGGAACGCAGGGTGAAGGGCAGGACAGGATAGTTCCTGGTCTACAAAAAGCAGGTATCGGCCAGAACCAGGACCATTGCAGCTGAGATGTGGGTGAGTTCGTACATCAGGACCCATCGCTGGTATGCTAAGAGTCTCTTCTCTGCTGCCCTTGGAGACATGCGTCTCCCTAGTGGGCTGCCACAAAGAGGTGTGGAGGTCCCATGGAAGGGCGCACGTGAGCAAAGACTGAATGGTGCCTCAGAAAGATTCTTGGTTGTAAAAAGGATTCCTGTTGGCATGGGAAGCTGTCCTGGGTGGCTTCCATGTCTAAGAAAGATTGGTTCTGTGATTAAAAAAAAAAAAACCATGATTCAGGTGTACACAACTGAATCAGAACAAACTTTGGCACACCCCCTGGGGACAATCTGTATTGTAGTATCTTCAGATGGTCTCTACTTTCTCTCTATTCCTACCTCAGCCATTAGACAACCCCTTCCCCATCCCTCCCCAAAAAACGGTTCTTTTTGGCACACATGTTCAGTACGGGATTTCCCCTCCGGTGGTCCTTCTACTAACCCCAGGGAACTCCTTCCTGCCAGGTGTCATCCAAGCAGGCCTTAGCTGACCCTGCACAACCACCTGCCTGGGCCTCATGCTGCTCAGCCCCCAGTCTGCTGCCTGGGAAGGTTGCAATTTGTGTGAGTGGTATACACTTCTCACAGAACCTGTCTGCTGAATGAGAATTTTTAATTCTAAATCACTTGTTGTTTAAGAAAAAAATTAAGTCTTAAAGTATCCTCCTCTTAATATTCATTCCCTTCTGGGAAATGCCCCATGGCAATACTGGGAAATTCTAACTACAGTGTGAATGGTTGATAGCAAGGAAAAGAAAGTGAGAAAGAGTCATTAGTACCCCAAAGGAGAAAGACGTCATCATGCAAGACATGAAGGGCAAAAAAGAAAAGAAAATAGAAGTGAAGAGAAACAGAGAGGAAAAGATTTTAAAAATCTTCTATGAGAGCCTGCCAAACAAAGATATTAACTCCGCTTATTCGCCATTTTGTCTGGGCCTGTTTTCCAACCTAATCTTCTTGCTATCCTTTAGTGTGGAAAACACACAACCTGATTAATTAGCAAGACGTTATCACGACTTTTTCAACGAGGCAATTTAGGCTCAGGGCATATGTTTAATTTGTCCAAGATGATGGGGAAGCTGGGAGTAGACCTCCCGTCTGCTCTCACCCTGCTCCGTGGGCAGGGCCATTGTGCCCAGCTCCCATACGGTGCTTCCGATGTTCTGATAACTCAGCAAACACGCCCTGAGTCCCTTCAGAGGATGAGAGCTAGGTAGAGACCAAGGCCACTTGCGCAGCCGGTAACACCGCAAACACTGCAGCAAGCTGCTGTTTCTCCTCCTCCCTCAAAGCATTTGAAGAAGTCTAGGACCAGGAACCGTGCATCCACTTCACCATCAGATTCTCACATCAGCACCATGAGACAGAATGCCACCCATTCCACAGATGGGGAAACCAAGGCTCAGGGCCTTAAAGGACTCACAGTTCTCACAGCTTGTAAATAAGGTCCCACTCTGGGTCTGTCTGGCTCCAGGTTCCACCACGTGACTCTGTTCCCCATTCTCTTTCCTTCTCTTTTTTTCTTTCTCCCTTCTTCCCTCCGGTACCTGCCATGTAAACTTGATTAAAGACCCAGTTACGGTTCAAATGGCACAACTGTAAGCAGATGCTTTCACATCGAAATAGACGGGTATTTGCCACAGAGAGCTCAGGCACACGGAGGATAAGGTACATAGGATCCAGCCTGCTGGGGAGTAAAGGATGGCAACAACCCACCTTTCCAGGCAGGAGTCCTACACTCTGAAGGAGACGAAGGGCAAAGTGTGTCTTTTCCAGCCAACTCTGAGTCAACTTTCAAACTTTATGCGGTCCCGTACGGATCAAGAGAGGAAATGCAATTCTGCCATCGACTTGAGCAGCTGGTCCTGCTTGCGTGTGTATCCTGTAGCCTCAGGCTGCCCCCAAAAGATAAAGACTCAGCAAGGAGGGGCCGAACATGGAGCTGGGCTGCCTTTGCACAGACCCAACATGTGACAAATATATCACCAAAGCCCAATCACACTCACATTCCAATCGCAGTATCGGTCCCCAGTTGGAAGACGCTACAGGACGGTTGACGTGCATCAGCATGGTTTTCCTTTAAGGCGGACAAACATCCCTTTAGGGAACAGTCTGGAGACCCAGAGGAAGACTGTTCCTCCCAAGAGCGGGATGCAAGGGCCCCCAAAGGGGATTTTTCTAGGAGCTCTTACCAGTATGTCCATACTGGTGACCCTTTTTCATTTCCTTTATTCCACCATTTTCTCCTTCTTCTTTCATTCCTATTTTTCTTTTTTCTTTTCCTGCTCTTGGTAGGCTTAGCTATTACTTAATCCCATTGTGTAATTTCTGGGAAAAAGTCATTGCAGACCCTTATACTACCAGGAGGGCCAGAAGGCTGCAAAGACAGTATGTTTTTATCACTATTATATTCGTTTTAAATTGACATTTACAGCCCTGGAATCTAGAATCCATTTCCCAGTCCTAGTTCAATCTACTCCAGTACCAAGCAACACCCACTCTCAGAATTGCATTATTCAACTCCACTTTCTCCTGGTGCTTTAAAAGGATATCTGAAAAAGAAACAGCCTGTGAGAAGTTACAAGTTGTATGGTGGTATATTATATAAAAGCAGCCATTGGACAAATGAGTGTTAAGTAATAAGGAGAAACAAACCACATGTCACAAGAACAGCAGTAAATTTAACATGGAGAAATTGAAGTATGACTCTTTTATCTGGCTGGGTGAGCACGTTCCTGCAAAGAAGTTTAATTACTTGAGAGGTCGCCAAACATATTATCTCATGGAAAATTTAAAGCATGCTTTTTCAACCTATTGTCTCACCTCTCTGCTGCAGGTTTGAATCACCCTAGTCAATCTTAACTCAAAGTCATTAGCCACAGAATGCCTGCAGAATCCTGAACTTTTTTCTTTTATTTCTGCTACTGTGAAGTAACAGACAGATGTTAACTATCATCCTTGTACACCTCAAGAATACACACACACACACACACACACACACACACACACACACACACTTTGAAAAGTCATTTTTCATAGGATATAAAACTCCAAAGCCAAATAAGCCGACAACTTGAAACTGTCGATGCTGACAAGCTGAAACTAAAAGATATCAATTGATAGTATAAGGAAGTCCAAAAAAAATAAATCTAGGATTTAAGAAAAGGATTTATATCATCAATACAATCGATTTTTCCACCAGAAATATTGAATTATTTACTGGAGTAGGTGAAGAAGTAGAGTTTGGGGGAGGTTGTTTGTTTTTCAGTCATGTAGTGTATTCAAGAAAGGAGTCTGGTCTATATCCTAACCCTTTTGGAGGCCGCTCATTCTTGTTTGCATCTTGCCTGTGCTGTGCGCTGTCAGTCACGCCGCTCTCCGTCACCTTCAGGTATATCTCTGGTGGCTCTTGTTGTTCCCGTCTCCGTGGGAATGTATGTTAACCACAAGTGGCCCCGTAAAGCCAAGATCATCCTTAAGGTAAGCGTCCCATGTCACTCGTGGCACAGGCATCACACTCAGTGCCCCAACGTGTGCGCTGCAATGACGCGTCTCTCCATCGGCTGAACTGGTGTTCTCACTGGATCAGAAGCCCCTTCTAAGGGGCCTTTGTTTGTAGACATGCAGCCCACTCCTCTGGAATGCCCTTCCCTGTCCACATGGCAAGTTTCTATCCACCCTTTGGGATTCCCAGTTCACCCGTTCAAATGTCACCTCTTGGCTTTTTTCTACTCTGTACACCCACAGCACTTTATTTTACTTCTGCTATGTGGGTTTGTTGGAGAAGGCGATGGCACCCCATTCCAGTACTCTTGCCTGGAAAATCCCACGGATTCAGGAGCCTGGTGGGCTGCAGTCCATGGGGTCGCCAAGAGCCGGACATGACTGAGTGACTTCCCTTTCACTTTTCACTTTCATGCATTGGAGAAGGAAATGGCAACCCACTCCAGTGTTCTTGCCTGGAGACTCCCAGGGACGGGGGAGCCTGGTGGGCTGCTATCTATGGGGTCACACAGAGTCGGACACGACTGAAATGACTTAGCAGCAGCAGCAGCAGCAGCATGTGGGTTTGTATTATAAAATATATCTAGACAGCTGTCTTAGAAAATAGGTCATGTCTTTCCCTCCCCTGTATCTGTATGGCCAATCCAGTGCCTGGCAATTGATAGATTTTATATTTATATACATATATATGTGTGTGTGTATGTGGGTATGTGTATATATATAGATATAAAAATATATTAAATAAATAATGTGTGTATATTACACACATATATAGATAGAAAATTATATATATATATATATATACAAATGATGATATATATAATGAGTAACCATTCATTCCCTCTTACCAACTATATTCTAACCAGATGAGATGGACATAGATGATACAGATATATAGACATGGCCGTATGTATGGCTGAGATCCTTCTCTGTTCGCCTGAAACTATCACAACACTGTTAATTGGCCATACCCCAATACAAAATAAAAAGTTCAAAAGGAAAAAAAAATGATGTATATATACGGACAGATTCCACTTCCCAGTGGGTAAAATAAGCCATTTAGTGTTCTTTTTTTCCTCTCACAAATATATATATATATATATAATCTCCATTTTTTTCTTTTTCTAATGTGAAAAGGAGAAAGCAATAACACTGGTTTGGCTCGCCCATGCCTTTTTAACTTTCATAGAGTTTCATCTCCATTTTCTCATTACCAAGACAATCATAAAAGGTGACTAGGGCAGGATTTCATCTTCAATCCTAGATGAAAAAGCTGTGACTCAGAGAGGTTTCATGACTGACCTAAGGAAGGCAGGCAGAGGGAGGTGAATTTGGAAGCCAGGTCTTCTGATTCTTCCTAGAGTGGGTTCTCCCCCCCGTAACAAGGATGATTTGCAAGTAGAACTTCTTCAGGCTAACTGAGATTAACAGCAGGTCCTATAAATCTTCCTATAACTGGAAGCGTGGAGCAAGCACCAGCATTTCCCATGGGTCTACCACGACCATCGGGCAAGAGACACACACAGGAGTCACTGTTCTCATTTTCCCAGAAGGACAGAGAGCCTTAGGCTTCTTCTCCCAAAAGAGTACTTGAGTTTGCTTTGACTCACGATTGTTGCTACTGTTGTGTCTTTCTTCCAGATTGGATCCATCACAGGCGCCCTGCTCATAGTGCTCATAGCCGTGGTTGGAGGCGTGCTCTACCAGAGCGCCTGGATCATAGAGCCCAAACTCTGGATCATAGGAACCATATTTCCCATAGCTGGCTACTCCTTAGGGTTTGTTCTGGCCAGAATCGCCGGTCAGTCCTGGCACAGGTACGGCGTTTTTAGTAAGCCAGACTAGGAATTTTCTTCTGTAATAGCCGCTGTATTCTTCTGCTCCGTGTGGGTGTGTGCACACGCGCTCAGCCGTGTCCACCTCTTTGCAACCTCATGGACTGTAGCCCGCCAGGCTCCTCTCTCCCTGAAATTTCTCAGGCAAGAATACTGGAGTGGGTTGCCTCTTCCTACTCCAAGAGATCTTCCTGATCCAGGGATCAAACCTGCATCTCCTGCATCAGCAGGCAGATTCTTTACCACTGAGCCCCCTGGGAAGCCCAGCTCATTTGCTAGGGCTGCTCAAACAAAGCACCAAAACCTGAGAGGCTGCAACAGCAGAAATTTGTCTCCCAGCTCTAGAGGATAGATGTCCAGAATCTGGGCACCAGCAGGACTGGTCTTTTATGAGGAATGAAGGGGAGTCTGTTCGGGTCCCTCCCCTTGACTGATGGATGCGTCTTCCTGCTTCTCCTCACATTGCCTTCTTTCTAAGGATGTCTCTATGTTCATATTCCCCCTTTTTATAAGGACACTGGTCGTATTGAACTAGGGTACATCCAGATCATCTGTCTTCACTATTAATAATTGTATCTTTAGTGACCTTATCTCCAAATAGTGTCAAAATCTGAGGTCCTCAGGGTTAGGACCTTAAGCATATGCATCTAGGAAAATACAGTTCAACCTAGAACAGCTGCAAATACAAGGCAAATTCAAAATTTCTCGCCTATCATAACAGTCACCCTATTTCTGAATACATCACTCTGAGTAGATGCATTCATTCCTAAATTATGCACATTCCCCAGAAAGACAACACTGACTGCCTCTTGTTCAAATCCTCCTGGACCCCTCCCCATACAGTGCCTGTTGAGCTCTTCTGCAGTCACATACTCTTATTCTCCAAACAAAATGACTCAGCAGAAGCATCCACATCGGCCTTGTGACCTACAAGGCTCCTCTAGATGAACTCATGACCCACACAGGTTTTAGCACGTGTGGGCCTGCTACAAGGAAGGATATTTCATCTCCAACCAGCACATCGGAATGTAGTTTTATTTTATAATGTTTCTTTATATAAAATTTATTCAGTATTATGTTGAATAAGCATATATTACTTATAAATGAATATTATCCAATATATTAAATATAACATAAGTATACATATGTGCACTATAGAAATTGATGACAAGATGTTGTCTACTGCTCAGAAGTAAAATAAGCTAACTGCTGTTCCTTGTTCCGCTGGACCAGAAATATTATAAACCTCAATTTTTTTTTATTATAAACCTCAATGTTTTTAATATTATAAACCTCAAATTTTTTTTAAAGAGGAGAAAACAGTAACAGCAGCTTTTGTTTACACAAGACTTTTTAACGTTTATTTTTTAATTTGATTTTATTTTTATTTGGAGGATAATTACTTTACAATTAGTGATGGTTTGTGCCATCCATCACCATGAATCAGCCACAGGCTGATGTCCCCTCCCTCTTATACACCCCCCACCTCCCTCCCTATCTCACCCCTCTAGGTTGTCATAGAGGCTTCATAGAGGCTTATATCCATTTTCTCATTATTACAGCAATCATTAGGGTGACTAGAGTAAGATTTCATCATGTATATGTAGAGAAAAGATAAAATATCTATATTATCTAATTATATATTAATAAGTTACATGTTTGTCTAATATAAATAAAACTACATGAATAAATACATTAAAAGAGATATATTTATACATACATATATATGTACTTGTTCTCATATTTGCTTTTTTTTCTGGAGTAATTTTGTTTTAGAATAATTTAGTGTGTGTTAGCTTCCAGTGTACAGCGAAGTGATTGTTATACATATGTGCATGTTATTTTTCGAATTCTTTCCCATTATAGGTTGTTAGAAGATACTGAGGGTTTCCCAGGTGGCTCTGTGGGTAAAGAATCCACCTGCAATGCAGGAGACGCAGGAGACATAGGTTCAGTCCCTGGGTCTGGGAGATCCCCCGGATGAGGGCAAGGCAACCCACTCCAGTATTCTTGCCTGGAAAATCCCATGGACAGACGAGCCTGATGGGCTACAGGCTATGGGGTCGCAGAGTCGGACACGACTGAAGCGGCTGAGCAGACATGCACGCGCAAGATATTGACTATAGTTCCCTGCGTAGCGGGTCCCCTTGTTGATTATCTCCTTTATATCTAGTGGCGTGTATCTGCTAATCCCAAACTCCTGGTTTACCCCTCCCCGCCCTCCGCCATCCCCTTTGGTAACCGTAAGTTTTCTACGCTCATATCTGCTTCTAATGTTACAAAATAACAAAGCAGCAACACCCAGAACAAACTGGTGGAAACTCTGGTTCTCTGGACCTCTCCTTCAGGTGCCGAACCGTCGCTTTGGAAACAGGGATGCAGAACACACAGCTGTGCTCCACCATCGTGCAGCTCTCCTTCACCCCCGAGGAGCTCAACCTCATATTCACCTTCCCCCTCATCTACAGCATCTTCCAGATCATCGCGGCAGCGCTGTTCCTGGCAGGTGAGGAGCACTCACACTCACGCTCCACGGGGATGGCTTCTCTGAGGAATCCTGCAGTTGCCAGGACGGCAGTTTTTAATTCCCTGTTCCTGGCAGTGAAATAAGTGGGTGGTAAACATTACCCATATTATGATGACTTGATATTAAGCATATCAAGATGATGTACTGAGAAAAATGATTCCCTGGAGTAGGAAATGACAACCCATTCCAGTGTTCTGGCCTGAGAAATTTCATGGACTGGAGGGTTACAGTCCACCCGGTCACAAAGGTCAGATACAGTGAGTGACTGAGCATGCACACACACGCACTCACACACACACATATAGCTTATTTATCAGAAAATTGGTGTAACAACAGACATTTATGAGGCTAAGTTATATTGGAAGACATATACATGTGCACATATTATTTTTATATGTATATATTTATTTATATATTTTTTAGTAGCCATACAATTGAAACCGTTGAAGCACACTCATTCTTTATTTCAAGTACGAGGAATAGCAAGTCTGATTTTCTTTTTTTAATTCTAACGTAGCATATAGCTTTGATAAATCCATTAGCCCCTGTCACTTGCCAGCCTTCACCCGCCTGAAACTTTTCTCAGCATTTTCTAATGACTGGTGATATTTGACCTTTGTTTTCAAACTCTGGTTTTGTTTATTTTTAATAAAGAAACTTCATCTTTAAGCTTCATGGCACTTTAACAGGGACAGCATAGTGAAGGCGGATGAAAAATTAACATGACCCTTAAGTGATCCAATGACCAGAGGTACAGTTTTGCTTTTTCACTTAGCTCCAATAGGTATTCAACTGGCCCATGGGAGCTAATCGTTCCCCGCGCTGCAGTCTTAAATGTCATTCTCGAAGCACAGTTTTCCTTCCTAGAATAGGACCCTCTGGATCCATTAGAAACGTTCCACTGAGTTATCACCAATCCAGGACAGAGGGCTCCGTGGCCTAATTACCTTGTTTTCTCTTTGTTGGCGATGCACCCAATTTGGTGCACTGTGGGATTTTTCCAAATAACTACTAGCAGCATCTACCAGACAAACCAGAGAAAGTAGACTGGTGATAGGACAGTCACATAGATTTACTAGTTAGATAACTAATTCAACAGGGATTAAGAGATAAGCTGAAGAAATAATGGAAAAGTGGGTAATAGCATTGGTCTTATATTTTGCCACAGTTTTAGCAGCAAGAATATAAACAAGGAGGCGCTTCTCCTAAGGACATGCAGTGCTGAGAAACATATTTTGGTGAAAAGATTATAAGTCGAAATGTTTTTTGGACCAATGAAAGGAAAGAGGGACAGGAAGAGGGAAGGAAAAAAGGAAGGAGGAAATAGTTTGGTTAAATAAAATCAGTGCTAAGGTGAGGATTCCTGGCTCAAAACAGTTCATAATAAAAGTAGAATATTTTAATTAACCACAAGTTCAATTCAATAGAGTCAATAGCTCAGTGGCTTCGAAACTTATAGATTAGAAGTATGGGGACCAACCATGGAGATATTGATTTTAACATATAAAGACCTTGGAAGCAGGCAGTTGTCTTTCTCAGCTGCATGTCATCACAAGAGTTGGTGTTTACTGATCTCTTGGTCATCTCCCAAGGTTGTACTACACACTCAAGCATTTTATCTCACAATTGCCCTATGAGATAGATAGCACTATTATATCAATTTTAAGTGTGAGGTACTGGAATCTGAGGGTGCCAATAGATAATACCGTCTCTTCCCCTATTGACTTTAGAACCAAATGAGAAGTAGAAGGGAAAAAAATCAGATACTTAGAAAACAAAATAGCACGTTTATTGTATTCAGTCGATAAAGCTTAATTAGAAAATACAGCTGGCAACAATGACCAGATTGGGCTTGTTAATACCACCCCTTTTCATTGCTTCCCACGGGTGCATTTAGCACACAGATACATCAACCACAGGCTAGTCTGTCCAGGTGCGAGCTGATCTCAAAAATATGCGGACAAATGGCTGCGATGAGAAACTAGCAGCTTCATGGAAGAAAGGAAGGCTGATCACCCATCAGCCAAGGCCCCACTATCATGGGAAGAAGTGAGTGAAGGCTGGGAGAGACAGTTATTCCAGCTCAACTCCTCCAACACAGACCAGCAGACAAGGTCTTGACAATGCACCTTAGCTTATCTGTTGACGACCTGTGGAGATGGTTGGCACAGAAGACGTGCTTGCTGTGGTTGTTACTGGTTAGTACCAGCAACCTAACTGATGCCTGCCCAAATCAGGTGAGCACACAGCCCCTAGTTGTGTGCTAGAGCCTTCTGAAGTGCAATCGCCCCTCTTACCATGAGTGATCCATGGAACTCAGAGTGGGGGTCATGCTCACTAGTTGCCTCCCGCCCACAGAAAATGCCAACTGTTTTTAGAGTCACCAATTATAACTCCTGTCCAACATAAGCTGGCAGCTGATTACTATGAAATTTGCTTCACCTGATGTGTATTGTCTTCTAGCGTACGTGGTACACAAGAAATATTTTAGGAAAAACAGTGTGGAATTTCCGGAGAGCAGAGAAAACGAACAAGTACCTCAGTCATCGCTCCAATAGGTCAATCAAGGATTTCAACCAGACAAAAAGCAAACACCAGTGGACCAAAAAGCACCCTAAAGAATATGCTTCAGCTCTAACAATACTTAATTATTTGTTTGGATGGGATATTTGGAAGAAAAAAAGTTACAGTGAAAATTTAAATTTGAATTGAATTCGCGTATTGGTTTTTGTACCAAGTGACTGGTGATCCAAATATGTAATGTAACAAATATTTGTACACATGTATGTGATTATATATATATATATATATATACACACACATATGTATACACTGGTTTTGAATATGGCCCCAAAATATCCTTGAACATCAGACTAAACCCAACATAGGACATACTGGAATTTAATAACTGAATTAGAATCCAGCCCATAACTCGATAGGGATTTTGTACCTGTGTCACTCGGCCTTGGGAGTCCAATGATGCTCACTTGATTTTTTGTAGGAAAAACAGAATTCTTCAAATTCAATGGCTTGCATTTGGCAGAGCTCTTTGAGCCCTGGAGACTTGCCCGTATGACTCTGGTTGCTATGACAGCTAGCTGGTTCATAGGAAGCCCCCACTGTAGACATTCTAGAGCAGAGAGGGGGCAGTAGGCACAGAAAGCAGGAGATGCATTGGAAGAAGCAAGACTGCTCTGGTGGGTGCGCTCCATTCAGTGGGAGATCATGGCAAATACAAGGAAAAGCAAAAAAAAAAAAAAAAACCCAGAAACTTGCTTGAAATGTGAGACCAGAGTCAATGAGATACACAGGAGTAAGTAGCAGTAAGAATGAAGCCCGGGCAGGGGGGAAATGAGTAAGGTATCACACAGTGTTTGAGGAAGAGGAGGACAAACCCAGGGCCCAGAAGTGGGAAGGGCATCGCCAGCTGAGTCCCTGGGCTGCTGTAAACAGGTCTAACAAGAGGAAGTGAAGAGGATTTGGACAATGGCAGCGAGGTTTCAAGGCAAATGTGTAACAGCTGGCCGACAGTCGGGTCTCCATCACCAGGCTAATTTAATCTCCTTTCCTTCACTCTGCAGCGATTCATTGTCAATTCAGTTCAGAGCGAGCTAGTTCCATTTTCTATTGGGTTGACCAAACAAATTCATTTGGGTTTTTCCATAAGACGGTACAGAGAAAACCCAAACAGGATTTTTGGCCAACCCAATGTTCGGCCATTTTTCACTGCCTCATCCATTCCCTTTCGGACATGTTGGTTTCCAAGGGCCTTTTGCTTTTGGTTGGTGTGAGTTCAGGTCAAGCTGGTGCCTCAGCATTACAGGATCATGAATTATAGGATCAGCTGTTAGCTCTTCCAGTATCAATGGGGAGGGACTCTGCTTTTATGCGTCCCATTTATGCCTTGTTATACTAGGTTCACACAATTGAATGAGTCCTCTGTATGCTTCCATCATTAGGCAAACATATTAAAAGGAACTAGGGATTTATTTAAAGGCTAGTAGGGGAGAGGTTTTATCAATCTTCCTATTAGGGAGGGTCAAAGACTATTGTTCCAAATGGTGCAAAAGGAAGATTTTTCAGTCTGTCAAGTTCTTCCTACACTTGTCTCATCAAATGGGAAGCAGGCAGGTGCATTAAAGACACACCATGAATTCATATCATAATTTCAAGATGCCCAAAGTCAACAGCCTGGATGCCAGCAGCTGCAGCAAGCAGATTTTTTCCTCCCTGTTCATCAAGATATGTAAGTCAAACAGAATTTGGCTCTCTTATACAACGTATTATCTTGTGAGTTGCAGTTTTTTTTTTTTCTAATGTGCTAGAGGGAAGAAAAATAGCTGAGCTTTCTCAAATGAAAGCTCTCTATTTTTAAATGAGTTTGAAAGCCTGATTAAATTATGTATTTTATTGCCTCTGTGGGTATCCTATTAAATGAATATTTTATTTTAAAGGCTTGAATAAATGAAAATAATTTTTGTAATGACTGGGCTGGTCTATTTGGATCTTTGCAACCACTGTCTTCAGTGTTCAGTTCCAGAGTCATTAGAGAGGTGAGATTTTTCAAATGTTCAATTGTTTCTCGAAAAGTGCCTGAAAGAAACTCTTAATTAAATACTCTAATAATTAGTTCTCCCACTGATACAGATTGAGGTGGTCCCCAAGAAAATCATACTGGAGGAATATTAACCAAAGATTCTTAAAAACAGGGTGGCAATGCTTGATCCTAAATAATAGTAAAAGTCCGGTGGCTCAGTGTCCAAGAATCCACCTACCAGCGCAGGAGTGCCGGAGACACAGGTCCCATCCCTGGGTCAGGCAGATCCCCTGGAGGAGGAAATGGCAACTCACTCCAGTGTTCATGCTTGAAAAATCCCATGGACAGAGGAGCTGGCAAGCTACAGTCCATGGGGTCACAAAGAGTCAGACACAACTAACCACACACATAAAGAAGACGACCACCACCACCACTTTCTATGAAACATGTACAGAGAGAGAGACAGAGAGATGCAGAGGTATGGAGAGAGACAGAGATACCTCATTTATGGTCACGGTGCATTAAAATCTCTCTTGTCAACAAGACTTGAAGAAATGCAGGTTATGACCTTCACTTGGCCACTCACAGACACCACTGTGCTCTCCACTGGGAAACTCTCACTCTCTTCCAGAAGGGAACAATTTACCTTTCCGGGAATATCTGGCATCCCATTGCCTCTTAAACTTTTACTTCTCAAGAACCACATTAGCTTAGAACAAAGGTCTTCAGGCTGTGGTATGGATGTTCCCAGTACATGAAATTGTCCCAAGAGTATGCAGGCATGGATGGGGAAACAGGTCCAATTTCTTCAGCCTGCACGCATACACTTTCCCAAAGCTCCCCTGCTTAAATACCCCAAAGCTTGAGATGCCCTGGGTTCTCCCTTCTCACCCTCCCCTGGCAAGATCCTCTCCCTTGAAAAAGGAAAGCCTTACTCTCACCAGCCCTCACCTTTCTATAGCGCATCAGTCCAGGATAAAAGACTTCTGAACACCAATTAAAGGAACAATTCAGAATATTAGTGTCTAAGAAAGGCTTCTCATCTTTCTCAATCATATGCCTATTTATTTAAGATTTTAGAAATGGAGTGTTCTGACCTGTGTTGGGATATTTTGAATCTAGAAATACTGTACAATGGAATAGGAATGAAGATAATTTTCTGTTAATGGCCAGCATTTCCATCCTCAACTATTTACACACACAAAAAAAATAAATATGCAGCATGCTTGGGGCTGGTGCGTGGGGATGACCCAGAGAGATGCTGTGGGGAGGGAGGTGGGAGGGGGGTTCATGTTTGGGAACGCATGTAAGAATTAAAGATTTTAAAATTTAAAAAATTTAAAAAATTAATAAAAAAATAATAATAAAATAAATAAATAAATCATCACTGTGAGAGCAATCAAGGGAACATTGGTTAGAAACACTGAGAGAAGACACTTTTTTTTTTCATCCAAGGATGAAAAATTCTGGCAAATATCCAAAGTTTATCTATCCTAAAGTCGGAATACTGATGTGAAGGGATTGGTACAGGAATCCACGTTAATGTGTCTGTTAGAACTGAAAGATGGAATTTGATATTTTTTTCTGGCAAAAAGTGTCAGTTAGCTGATTGGCTGGACAGTTAAGAAACATGAAGGGCATTTTCCATAAAGCAGATGAGCAAAATCTGCAGCACCAATGTTTTCTAAAATATATTTTAAAACATGTCATAATATAAAATTATCCTCCAGTTAAAAACAAATAATAAAACCTTGGAAGAAAAAATAAAGCTTATTATAAAAACAAAATAATTAGACTATATAAAGACTCTTGGGCATCCCAGGTGGCACAAGTGGTAAAGAATCCCCCTGCCAATGCAGGAGACACAAGAGAGGTAGGTTCAATCCCTGGGTCAGGAAGATACCCTGAAGAGGATATGGCAACTCACTCCAGTATCCTTTGCTGGAAAATCCCATGGACAGAAGAACCTGGAAGGACCACGGGGTTGCAAAAAGTCACACATGACTGAGCGACTGAGTACACACACATATAAAGACTCTTACAAACCAATAAGAAGGAAAGCGACAAAAATGAGCAAAAATTTTGAACAGACTTTTTAGCAAAGAAAGGCAATAAAGCCAATAAGCACATGACAATCGCAAACAATGAATGGAAAGATGCTCGACACCGTGAAGAGTTAAGATAACTTCAAATCAAAACCACGAGGTATCACTGCATCCCAATAAAATAGCTAAAAGGAAAAAAAATCACTGATGACAGGGGCTTACCTGGTGGTCTAGTGGCTGAGACTTCGAGCTCTCAAAGCAAGGGACGCAGGTTCGATCCCTGGTGAGGGTACCAAATCCCACATGCTGCAATTAAAAGATTCCCCATGCTGCAAGGAATATCAAAGATTCCGCATGCCGCTACTAAGACTCAGTACAGGTGAATAAATAAATTACTGATGACAGCGAGTATTGATGGGGATATGAACAGCAACTCTCAGAGACTGCTTGCAGTAGAGTCACTTCAAAACCAGTCTGCAGTTTCTAATAACGTTAAACACACACTAATTGTATAACCTGCAATCTCACTCCTAGGTGTTGACTCAGATTCTAGAAGTAAAACATAGTAACAGAAAGATCAGGGCCAGACACCTGCAGGAGGTGTGGATTGCAGCAGGCTGAGGTACCATTGTGGGGTGACGGAAATGTTCCTTACCACGATGGTGGTAGGGGTTACAAAATCTTAAACATTTGTCAAAATGTACAGAACTGTACATGTAAAACTGGTGAGTTTTACTCTGTGTAAATTACACCATGTATAAAACTGATTAAGAATTGATGCAAAGAGTCGACTCACTGGGAAAGATCCTGATGCTGGGAAAGATTGAAGGCAAAAAGAGAAGAGGGAGGCAGATGACTCAATGAACATGAACCTGAGCAAATTCCAGGAGATAGTGAAGGACAGGGGAGCCTAGCAAGCTGCAGTCCAAGGGGTCGCAAATAGTTGGACATGACTTATCAACAGAACAACAGCAAATTTATTCCATTCGCAATCATCTCTGAAAATATAGAGATAAATTTGGAGCCTCTAAGTCAAAGACTAACAGACTCTTAAGAGCTATTTGATAAGGCTTAGCCTTATCAAGCTTTCTCAGTCTATTACATAGACATTGAAACAGTGAACAGTGCAAGTTCTAGAAATCTTTTGAAAACCATGTATCTCCAATTCTTTTTTTTTTTTTTACTTTACAATACTGTATTGGTTTTGCCATACATTGACATGAATCCACCACAAGTGTACATGAGTTCCCAACCCTGAACCCCCCTCCCACCATCCTCCCCATATCATCTCTCTGGGTCATCCCAGTGCACCAGCCCCAAGCATCCTGTATCCTGTATCGAATCTAGACTAGCGATTCGTTTCTTACATGATAGTATACATGTTTCAATACCATTCTCCCAAATCATCCCACCCTCTCCCTCTCCCACAGAGTCCAAAAGTCTGTTCTTTACATCTGTGTCTCTTTTGCTGTCTCGCATATAGGGTTATCATTACCATCTTTCTAAATTCCATATATATGTGTTAGTATACTGTATTGGTGTTTTTCTTTCTGGCCTACTTCACTCTGTATAATCGGCTCCAGTTTCATCCACCTCATTAGAACTGATTCAAACGTATTCTTTTTAATGGCTGAGTAATACTCCATAGTGTATATGTACCACAGCTTTCTTATCCATTCGTCTGCTGATGGACATCTAGGCTGCTTCTTTGCTTTCCACAAAACTGAGAGATTCTAGTCAGGTTGTCAACCTTTCATTAGTTTCCTTTATCAACAGCTGTGGTTTCTTTGGCATGTAACTTGGAAGAAGTTCAGACTTGAAGGACAGTAATAGATACCAAAGTCCTTTCATTGTCAAGTCTCTTTATGTGAGACAAGGTTGATCAGCACTTCAATCTATAAAAATTAACAAGAGGAGCAGATGCTGAGCCCTATCTCAACTGAAGAAGACTCCTGAGAGTCCCTTGGACTGTAAGGAGATCAAACCAGCCCATCCTAAAGGAAATCAGTCCTGAATATTCATTGGAAGGACTGATGCTGAAGCCGAAGCTCCAATACTTGGGCCACGTGATGGGAAGAACTGACTCATTAGAAAAGACCCTGATGCTGGGAAAGATTGAGGGGAGGAGGTGAAGGAGATGACAGAGGATGAGATGGTTGGATGGCATCGTCGACTCAGTCATGAGTTTGAGCAAACTCCACGAGTTGGTGAAGGACAGGGAAGCCTGGTGCACTGTGGTCCATGGGGTCGCAAAGAATGGGACACAGTTTAGTGACTGAACAGCAACAATCTCCGTCTAACAACAACAGCTAAAGTTTACCGGGTGCCTCTGTATTCCAGGCTTTCTTTAACTTCAGTCCTGTGTGAACTGTTTCCAGTCTCACAACAATTCTATGGCATAAGTAATATTTTCTTCCTTTTACGGATGAGGACATTTAGACACAGAGAGCACAGTAACTTTCTCAATATCACATAGCCAGCAGGTAGCAAAACTTGATTGGAGCTCAAGAAACCCGGCTCCACATTCTGCACTGCTGACCGCAGTGTTAACTATATCATACTCGTCCACAGACACACGGGATTTCACATCGCTCACGAATGTGTTACATTAAAATAAGACTCCTCAGTGGAAATGAAATTAAAATATAAATCCAAGTAGAAAGACGATGTGAAATCCCCAAATATGAAGGCAGAACTTGTCCATAGTTTTTTATTTCCTTTTTAAACAGCTTTATTGAGATAGTTATTTACCATGCAATTTATCCATTTATAGTATTGTTTTATGATTTTTAGTATATTTACATATAAGTGCAATTATCTCCACAGTCAATTTTGAAATACTTTCACCACTTCAAAAATAGACATTATGCATTTCATCTGTAGCCCGCCTATTCCTTCATACCTCCCTGCTGCTGCTGCTGCTAAGTCGCTTCAGTCGTGTCCGACTCTGTGTGATTTCATAGACGGCAGCCCACCAAGCTCCTCTGTCCATGGGATTCTCGAGACAAGAATACTGGAGTGGGTTGTCATTTCCTTCTCCATCATACTTCCCAGTTCAGTTTGGTTCAGTTCAGTCGCTCAGTTGTGTCCGACTCTTTGCGACCCCATGAATCGCAGCACGCCAGGCCTCCCTGTCCATCACCAACTCCCGGAGTTCACTCAAACTCACGTCCATTGAGTTGGTGATGCCATCCAGCCATCTCATCCTCTGTCGTCCCCTTCTGCTCCTACCCCCAATCCCTCCCAGCATCAGAGGCTTTTCCAACGAGTCAACTCTTCGCATGAGGTGGCCAAAGTATTTGAGTTTCAGCTTTAGCATCAGTCCTTCCAATGAACACCCAGGACTGATCTCCTTCAGAACGGACTGGTTGGATCTCCTTGCAGCCCAAGGGACTCTCAAGAGTCTTCTCCAACACCACAGTTCAAAAGCATCAATTCTTTGACACTCAGCTTTCTTTACAGTCCAACTCTCAGATCCATACATGACCACTGGAAAAACCATAGCCTTGACTAGACAGACCTTTGTTGGCAAACTAACGTCTCTGATTTTTAATACGCCATCTGCTGCTGCTAAGTCACTTCAGTCGTGTCTGACTCTGTGCGACCCCATAGACAGCAGCCCACCAGGCTCCCCCATCCCTGGGACTCTCCAGGCAAGAACACTGGAGTGGGTTACCATTGCCTTCTCCAATGCAGGAAGGTGAAAAGTGAAAGTCAAGTCGCTCAGTCATGTCTGACTCTTAGCAACCCCATGGACTGCAGCCTACCAGGTTCCTCTGCCCATGGGATTTTCCAGGCAAGAGTACTGGAGTGGGTTGCCATTGCCATCTAGGTTGGTCATAACTTTCCTTCCAAGTAGTAAGCGTCTTTTAATTTCATGGCTGCAGTCACCATCTGCAGTGATTTTGGAGCCCCCCAAAATAAAGTCTGATACTGTTTCCACTGTTTCCCCATCTATTTGTCATGAAGTGATGGAACTGGATGCCATGATCTTAGTTTTCTGAATGTTGAGCTTTAAGCCAACTTTGTCACTCTCCTCTTTTACTTTCATCAAGAGGCTCCTTAGTTCTTCTTCACTTTCTGCCATAAGGGTGGTGTCATCTGCATATCTGAGGTTATTGATATTTCTCCCAGAAATCTTGATTCCAGGCTGGGCTTCTTCCAGCCCAGCATTTCTCATGATATACTCTGCATAGAAGTTAAATAAGCAGAGTGACAATATAGAGCCTTGACGTACTCCTTTTGCTATTTGAAACCAGTCTGTTGTTCCATGTCCAGTTCTAACTCCTGATCTGCATATAGGTTTCTCAAGAGGCAGGTCAGGTGGTCTGGTATTCCCATCTCTTTCAGAATTTTCCACAGTTTATTGTGATCCACACAGCCAAAGGCTTTGGCATAGTCAATAAAGCAGAAATAGATGTTTTTCTGGAACTCTCTTGCTTTTTCCATGATCCAGTGGATGTTGGCAATTTGATCTCTGGTTCCTCTGCCTTTTCTAAAGCCAGCCTGAACATCTGGAAGTTCACTGTTCATGTATCGCTGAAGCCTGGCTTGGAGAATTTTGAGCATTACTTTACTAGCGTGTGAGATGAGTGTAATTGTGCGGTAGTTTGGGCATTCTTTGGCATTGCCTTTCTTTGGGATTGGAATGAAAACTGCCCTTTTCCAGTCCTGTGGCCACTGCTGAGTTTTCCAAATGTGCTGGCATATTGAGTGCAGCACTTTCACAGCATCATTTTTCAGGATTTAAAATAGCTAAACTGGAATTCCATCACCTCCACTAGCCTTGTTCATAGTGATTCATACCTCCCAGCCATAAACAAATACTGATCTGCTTTTTGTCTTCATAGGTTTCCCTATTCTAGATTTTCATATGAATTAAGTCAGGTAATATTTAGATTTTTTGTGATGGTTTACTTTCACTCAGCATGTTTTCAAGGTTTATCCAACCTGCCACATTACCAGTACATTGCTTCTTTGTAAAGCCCAGATAATATTCTATCACTTGAATCCACTCAGGTGTCCTCCATCATGTCCAGCTCTTTGCAACCCCATGGACTGTAGCCCCACAAGGCTCTCTGTCCATGGGATTCTCCAGGCAAGAATACTGGAGCGGGTTGACATGCCCTCCTCCAGGGGATCTTCCTGACCCAGGAATTGAACCTGAGTCCCTTGTGTCTTCTGCATTGCAGTCAAGATCTTTACTTATTTCTCCAGTCATTGGTTGAAGGCAGAACTTAATCAATTAATTATACATCAATTCTTTTTTATTAACAATGGTTATCATGCCTAGGATGTATGCAGATTTCAATGGATACATCTAAAAGTGATGTAACAATTGGGTCTCCCTGGTGGCTCATATGGTAAAGAGTCTGCCTGCAATGCAGGAGACCCAGGTTCAATCCCTGGGTGGGGAAGATCCCCTGGAGAAGAAAATGGCAACCCACTCCAGTATTCTTGCCTGGAAAATCCTGTGGACAGAGGAAGAGTCTGGTGGGCTATAATCCATGGGGTCACAAAGCATCAGATATGACTGAGCGACTAACAACACCACAGTGTATTTACAAACTTGTATTTGCAACTGTAGTTAGAAATGGAATCTGTAATTATTAAATCTTCTGATGACAATGGCAAAATCATCTAATTATGTTTAAAGATAGTCACAGCTTTTAAAAGTTATTTGGGATTATATGGTCTTCCCTGGTGGCTCAGAGGTTAAAGCATCTGCCTGCAATGCAGAAGACCAGGTTCGATTCCTGGGTAGGGAAGATGCCCTGGAAAAGGAAACGGCAACCCACTCCAGTACTCTTGCCTGGAGAATCCCATGGACGGAGGAGCCTGGTGGGCTACAGTGCACGGGGTCGTAAAGAGTCGGACACGACTGAGCGAGCAGCTTGATATCTAATGGATTTTTTTTTTTTTCAATTCCAGTGTCCTGGCCCTCTGGTAACTTGCTAAGTACTGCATTTTAAAGCCTGGTCAATTTTATAAAGATGGTAGGGGAAGTTCAAGAAATATAACTTTTTCTGCAGATAAAATACATAGTGACACAAACACACATGTATAGGGTCAAAAGTAATAAGAAAGATGGTTCTTTTGACCTATCTAGTGATAATTTTGATCACTATTCAAAGTTAAAATAGTGGTTTGGGATGTTTAAACACAAAGATTACTTGCACGTTGAACTAGCAGAGTTCTCAGTTGACTGACTGATCCATACACTACGAAAGTTGTTAAGTCACCATGGTTACATCAGTCTCAAACCAGAAGAATTTTCTAAAAAATAGCTTTTCCAAAATAACAAATATGATTGGATCCTTCTGCTACTGTGGATGTAATGACTCTTTTGCAAGTAATCTCTTGGGGCTAAGGAGCATTATAATGGCTACTAAGCTGGGATTGCCAATAATGTCTATCCTTTAAAGGAATCAGTGTAGATGATACAGACATTCATTAAGGACAGAAGAAAGCAGCCAGAGGGACACGGTTATGAAATAATGTGAAGTGAAAAAATAACTTAGTGTTTAATTATCTTTCCACTGAAACGCATGCAAATGATATGGATCAAAAGGAAAACGGAAGCATGAAAACCAGTTAAGGAAATGGTGATGAGAGATGGTTTTGCAACCTATTTCTGTATTATTATATAATATGTGAGAATCAAATAAAATCTAGAAGGAAAGAAAGAAACATTAAGAATCACCTCCAGGGGTACAGTAGTTCCCCACATGTCAATATGCAGATCGGGGTGAGTGTGGCTGGAGGGGGATGCCAGTGGTGATGCAAGCAGCCTCTGTCACCTGTCTCCTCGTCCAGCTGGTCCCCGTGAGTCTCTGCTCCTAATCGCTAGAGCCCGGCTCTCCAGGTGTGGCCGGCACGATGGCCTGGTTAACCCCACTCTGTGTTCTAACCCAACACTCAGTTCTGATTCCCTTCTCCCATTTCCCCCTCAACTAAAACCTCATGTGCCCACTTTTCTTTGCAGCTGGGTGCCCATATCCCACAGTTCTAGACAATTGCATGGAGGCAGAAATGTCCAGGGAGATTGAATAACAGTAAAACCTTTGGTAATTTTTGTTCGATGTTGCTGTAAGGTTAACAGATGTGCCTGGCATTGCTTCTTCCCCCACGTCCTTCTGCCTTCAAGACAGAGTGCCTGGTGCCAGTCTAGCGGCTAGGAGGGAACAGAAATTCAAACAGACACCAGCCCTAGGACCTCTAACCACTGAGCCAATGCCACCAGCATCCTGCCTCCGAGCTTACTGATACCTGAGAAGAACAAACACTACTTATGGATGCGGCTGTTGCCCGGGTGTGTTGTTATTTGCAGCTAGAAGCATTCTTAATTCATAGACCTAGTCATTACTATCACTGGAGCTGCCTCGGGTATAAGACTCCCACACAAACATCTGAGGACACAGCCATGGTGGACAAGAAGAAGCTGAAAGGTGTAGGGAACAGTCAAGACAAATCTTCTCCACAGACAGCTTTGCTCAGGGCACAAGTGGGAGGTTCTGTAAAAGCAGTGATTTGCAGCAGGGAGGAAATGCCACACAGTTTGCAAGATCTTAGTTCCCTTACCAGGGATCAAACCTGAGTCCCTGGTAACAAAAACGCTGAGTCCTAACCACTGGCCCACCAGGGAATTCCCAGTAAAAGCAACGACATAACTAAATAACATCTAATTTGTCTACCTCTTATCACAAAAAATCAGTACATATTTGTGAAAGTGAATACACTGATCCTGAGTCAAATTACAAAAAACGTTGCCCATTTTCAAGCCCAAAAAATCTTCCCATAGACTAAAAATTAAATGAAAAATAATAAACACAGAAGTTGCAGATATAAGGACTAGGAGTTTTCTGGATTATTTCCAAGTATCTATTGCCAAGCTACATGTTGGAATATTTTACTTTGTACATAGCATGATTATAATTTTTATTAGTCTTCCCAGACCATGCAAATTTCTTTAAAGTATATTTACACTATTTATTTGCACTAATGTAAACAAATGTCCTGCCTGACAGTGATTGAATGAGATTGGAAAGACAAAAAAATTCAAAAAAATTCAAATTATACAATCCTAATGTGTAGTAATAGTTTTTAAAGCTTTCAAATGCATGCTTATTACATTGGGCTTCCAATTGCACATAGACGCATCACTCAGATGGTTCTTTTATTGAGTAAATATGCATTAGGTGCAATTTTAAGCACTCATTATTAACTCAGCCAACCAGAACAAATCCATTAACAGTGAGCTTATCTAGTTTATCAAGTGAATCTAGACTAGGTTCTTAGGAATGTGCTTAAATGTTATATTTATTCATTAGACTTCACTGGAATCCCAAAGTAATATATTCATTATGCTAGGGATTTTTAATGGACTGTGTCAAATGATGTTCTCCAAAATGCTGAAGTGATATAATACAATTAACTTTATAACCCAGGTGTTAATTCTCATGATACAAAGGGCCATGAATGAATCACCAACATTATAAAGAATTGTGTTACCTTTGGTCTCTAAGCTCTCCATACTGATGTCTTCCCAAACTTCCAACCCCTACTTTCCATTCACATTTGAAATTGTGATCTTTTTTTCTATACCTGGAGATTCTGCTGCTGAACCTGAGAAATTTCCTCAAAGTTGATACTTCCTCCATACCACTGGACAGGGTCCACTGCTTGGGAATGCTCCTAAATCCAGATTCTATCAATTTAGTGCCTCCAGAGGTGAGAATAAAATCACTTGTCCAGCATGAATTGGTATCTTTTAAGAAATTTTATCTTATGTAACACATACCACATCAACCAAAATGCTGAAATGATTTAATTTTCAGATTTAGTGATCTTATTATTATTCTCTACCCATAATTTTTTCTTTTTAAAAAATTTTCATTGGAGTATAATTGATTTACAGTGTTGTGTTAGTTACTGCTGTACAGCAAAGGGAATTAGCTAAACATATACATATAGAGATAGGGCTTCCCTGGTGACTCAGACAGTAAAGAATCCGCCTGCAGTGCAGGAAACCTGGGTTTGATCCCTGGGTCAGGAAGATCCCCTGGAGAAGGAAATGGCAACCCATTCCAGTATTTTTGCCTGGAGAATCCCATGGACAGAGGAGCCTGGCAGGCTACAGACCATGGGGTCGCAAAGAGTCGGACATGACTGAGTGACTGAACACTCACACATAGGTAGACTTTGATGAAGATTAATTGTATAATGACTATTTTAATGTACTATAGATCTTTAAAACACTCAGAGTGTCTTTATTCCTTTATCACGCCACCTGGACAAAAGGTTTCTTAACCTTATGTTTCAAAAATTCATTAATCCTACAACATATTGTTTCATAACTCACAAAAATACATTGGCTCATACCCAATGTTTTCCGGCTAAACAAGCAAGCATTTATTGAGGGCTCATGCCTCACTGAATTTCAATACCCTTGGAAAGAACTGCAATGATGAGAGGAATTACTAAAGGGCACACTGCGATTATGCCTGTGTGTGTGTGGCTTCGTGCACGCACACACACATTTCGTGTATCTAATTAGTACACACAGGATCCTGATATTTACAGGGAAGATGATTTCCGCAAGAAACAGCACTATCCTTGCAAAGGCAAGATGCATCTTTGCAGAGAGGCGACCTTTGATTATAACATTAGCAGGCTGGCTGCCTTCTGAACCTTGCTTGCCTTTGTTTATTACACTCATTTCTGACAATTCAGAAAAGACTGTCTCGCAGTTAACATCTACTCAGCAGCTTCATTTCCCAAAGAAACGTGCCTCAAGGACCCTGCCCCACCTCTTCTGCAACTCCCTTCTTCAAGGACTTGAGCATTTTATAGACTTGTAAAAAAGCTGTGTTATATCTGATGATGACAGTGTACATCAGTCGTTTACCTAAAGTTCTGTCCCTTCCACACTCTACTTATCTCTTCTTTTATAACTCTAGTTTATTGTTATTGGCATTACTGAATCATAAACCTAAGAAGAAAAAAATGTTTCATTTTAAAGTATCTTCTATACTATTTGGGGGTTACACCCATACTTTGAATCTTCATCACATATTGGAGTAGGGAATGGCAACCCACTCCATTATTCGTGCCTGGAAAAATTCATGGACAGGAGTCTGGCGGGCTACAGTTCACGGGGTGGCAAAGAGTCGGACCTGACTGAGCGACTGAGCATGAACATACTGCACAGCAGTTCTTTAAAATCTCTGCGGGTTGTACCACATCACACGAGAGTCTTTCAAGCTGTCTTGCCTTTGCTGCTGCTGCTGCTGCTAAGTCGCTTCAGTCGTGTCGGGCTCTGTGCGACCCCATAGACGGCAGCCCACCAGGCTCCCCCGTCCCTGGGATTCTCCAGGCAAGAACGCTGGAGTGGGTTGCCACTTCCTTCTCCAATGCATGAAAGGGAAAAGTGAAAATGAAGACGCTCAGTCGTGTCCGACTCTTAGCGACCCCACGGACTGCAGCCCACCAGGCTCCTCCATCCATGGGATTTTCCAAGCGAGAGTACTGGAGTGGGGTGCCATCGCCTTGTCTTGCCTTTACCCCACCAATATATAATCTCCATGAGGTCAAGGACATTTATACACAGTCTCATATAACCTTAGACCTAAAATAGTGCCTGGCTCATAATAGGGGCTCAAGGATACTTGTTAAGGCTTCCTGGGTGTCTCAGTGGTAAAGAATCCACCTGCCAATGCAGGAGATGTGGTTTCCATTCCTGGCTTGGGAAAATCCCCTGGGGAAGGAAACAGCAACCCACTCCAGTATTGTTGCCTGGGAAATGCCATGGACAGAGGAGCCTGGTGGGCTACAGTCCATGGGGTCACAAAAGAGTTGGACATGACTGAGTAACTAGACAGCAACACTTGTTAACAAAGAGTACGAAAATCTATTATTGAAAATATTAACACGGGAAACATTTTTCTGCTCCCATTTTCTTCCAGTTACCCTGCTCCTTATGAATTGTCTCCTCATTCTTTCCATAAACGCTTATACAATCTGTGATCCTCTCCACTATTCCTTTCTTGGCTCCATGATCGTCAACTACAGTATAAGTACAGTCATGCCTTGGTTTCTACGGCGGATTGGTTCTAGAACTGCCATGGATATTAAGCTCAGGATGCTCATGTCTCATATAAAATGTGGTTTTATCTGCATATAATCTATGCACAGCCCCACCTACACGTCTCTGATTGCTCAGCGGTAAAGAATCCGCCTGCCAGTGCAAGAGACACCAAGAGGTGAGGGTTCGATCCCCCAGTCAGGAAGATGCCCTGGAGGACGAACCAGCAACCCACTCCAGTATACTTGCCTGGAAAATCCCATGGACAGAGGAGCCTGGCGGGCTACAGTCCATGGGGTCAGACACAACGGAGTGACTGAGCGCACACACACATACACACAGAATATCTAATGAGGCGGAAATGCTATGCTAATCGTTGTAAATGCAATGCAAATGCTATGTAAATGGTGACAAGCTCTGTTTTTTAGAACTTTCTGGAATTTTCTCTTCCAAATATTTTTGATCTGAGGTTAGTTGAGTCCTTGGATGTGGAACCTGCGGATATGGAGGGCTGACTGTAACATGTCTTATTAAAATAGACTTAGTGGCTTTCTTTACACTGTTGATGATGTATACGCAACCCTGATCTCTCATTTCAACTCTAGTCCTGGAGCTAATTGCATGTAGGGTACTGCTCCTTGAAAGTAAATCTGTCCTCTTTACTCCAGCCTTGCATCCACTCACTAATTTCATTCCTTCTATCAACAGCATTTGCCAAGTCAGCCCAGCTTAAGGCTCTGAAGCCACCTTCTCCCCTTCCCCTTTCCTTCATCTCCTTTAGCCAATGAGTTAAATGACGACTGCAGTAGGAATTCAAAAGGCCTCCTAGAAAAAAACAGGGTCATTGGTAGTGCTGTGAATGGACCTAGAGTCTGTACACAGAGGAAGTAAGTCAGAGGAAAACAAACACATATCACATATTAATGCGTATATAGGGAGTCTAGAAAAATGATACTGGTAAGCCTATTTGCAGGGCAGAAATAGAGACACAGATGAAGAGATTGGACATGTGGACACAGTGGGAGGAAGGAAAGAGGGGGATGAATTGGGAGATTAGGACTGCAGTAGATACACTACCATGCGTAAGACAGCCAGCCAGTGGGAACCTGCTGTGTGACGCAGGGAGCTTAGCTCAGGGCTCTGTGATGACCTAGAGGGATGGGATGCAGGGGGGAAAGGCTCAAGAGGGAGGGGACACATGAATACACAGGGCTAATCCATGCTGTTTGTCATACAGCTGAAACTAACACAGCCTGTAAAGCAATTATCCTCCAGTAAAATTTTAGAAAAACCCTCTAAGTCCAGCCCCTCTCCCTCACTTCCATCACCATTCCCCACACTGGCCCTCATTTTCTCTTATCTGAGCACCTTCATTAGCCTCTTGGGTTCCCTTCCTCCAGTTTCTCTTCCCTCTAAAATCCTGTCCACCCAGCCCTTGAAAGCACGCCCAACCAATGTTAGGAGTTGACTCCTGTTTGTTCAGTGAATGAATGGAAGAATGGATTCGTGAATAAACGCTCTATTGCATAAAGTGCCTTATGTATTTCACAGTAGTCACTCCATCCCAATATGTCTCAGCTCAGACTCTGAATCTGTCTACAATCTGATGCCAGCTTCTGTCTACTATTTTCAGACTACCCTACCAGCCCAGGTAGCTTGCCCTAAGCAGGCCAGAATCAAGTTTCTCTGGCTCGGGAAATCACCCAAGCTTTGACATATGCAAACTTCACCCCGCTACCTCCATGAATGCATGTCTAGAATGACTTGTGCCCTCCCTAGCCATCCATCATCTCTTAATTCCTATAACATCCCCTAAACAGTAGTGATAAATTTTGGCATTCTATCTGCAACATCACTTCATTGTTTCTTGCCCATATATCTTCTTCTCTCAGCTAGATTTACATAATACTGGGAAATGGGCAGTATATTTTAAGGTCCTTGCTCAACTGGCTACAGTGATTTAAAGGCCTATGTATCTCTCTAACTCTTGATCTACTTCATTTTGCCAATGCATACATCCCACAAAGAACAAGAAGAAAACAAACTTTAAAGCAAAGAAAAAAAACTGTACGCTTAACAGATTCCTGGAAGGACAAGAAATGACACGTTCTACACCAATTAATTAACATGAAGCGTATAACTCCAGAGAACCTGTATAAGTAGAAATTGCTAAATGTTTACATTTATAGTCACAAAATTGAAAAAAAGTAAATGATCAGAATTCAAAGCAGAATATTTTATTGTTTTCATTATTGCTTTCTGAAATGCCAAAACTAACTTACTGCTTATTATCAGTTGGTTGAAATGAGAATATATATATACACACACATATACATAAACTTATTCCTGTTGTATAAAAACTATCTAGAAAAAAATTACTTAATTTAATGGTTCTCTATGTACTTAAGAATAACAAACTGTACAACCTGTTTTTTCAAAGTGTCCAGTAATAGTAACGTCAAAAGACAGAGGATAAATAGAGACAGAAATCAGATATCAAAGAAAGTACTATATAATTTTATTAAGGATGCTTGTTCCTGCAGCTCAAAAGTTGAAAATGTTCTTATCGGATAAGTTTCAAAGATAAGAAGAGCAACTGAAGATAAGAGTTTATTTTTGACCCTCCAAGGACTAGCGGGCATTTAGTAGGGCATTAAAAATAATACAGGAAATAACTCACATTTTTTGGCTTCAGGAAGTACCCTGCTGTTTATGGAAATAATTCCCCAATCTTTATCCCCTGTTTTTTCAGATAATTATTTCAGTATTCATTTAGCTTTGGTGCTCAGTAGTGGAAGTTTTTAAGGAAAGATTCTAGACAAAAAGCCGAAGGTGTAAGCAGAGGGACTGTGAGGGGATGGTGCATCTCCCCCTTGCTCCTACATCCTGCTTCCCTCCTCCTGCCAAGTGCCCGCCGTGGGCCATTCGGATTTTCAGTCTTACCTGGCATTGCTTCCCCAGAAAACATGCTCTCCAATAAGGCTGACCCTCTTCAACATTTTACCATAACTCCTCATACACACTTGACTCTCCACCTTAATATCAACCATTTTCGTAGCCTCTGACATCTTCTTCTCCCCTTTCCAGCTACTCAGGTTTCACCTCCTTGGAGGTCCCATTCGAGTGCCACCTCTCCTGAGAATCTTCAGAAATGCTGCTGAGCTGTAACATTCAGACAAATACTGTGTCTTCTCTCCTCAAGTGGGTTAGCCTGTACTGGTGGATTGATACTGTCCGTGAAACTAGTCAATCAACAATCGATAATAGGAATAGGAGTTTGGAGACTTGCCTGGTGACCCAGTGATTAAGACTTGGCCTTTCAATACAGGGGGTGTTGGTCAGGGAGCTAAGATCCTACGTGCTTGGGGCCCAAAATCCAAAACATAAAACAGGAGCAATATTGTAACAAATTCAATACAGACTTTAAAAATAGTCCACATCAAAAAAAAAAAAAAAAAGAGTTTTACTTGAGCCACACTGAGGACTATAACCCGGAAGCCAGCATCCCAGATAACTCTGAGGAACTGCTCTGGAGAAGTGTAGTTTCAGCACAGTTCTACATCTGCTCAGAACAAAGAACACTGAACAGGTCAGAGATACATGCCTTCAAGGTTTCCAAAACACAGCACCTACACAGTGAGTCATCCTGGCCTTGGCACCTGGAAAGGGAGGCTTATCATCAAAGGAGTCCCTGCCTTGCCATCCCAGGAAGGAAGGCATTTAATCTACTTTTAACATGAACATTCTTTACCTCTGGTCAATGCACCCTTTCCTTTAATAATTCAAGCAGATGTACAATATACATTTGAAAGTCGCCAACTGGCTGTTTTAACTAGCAAAAAATTCAAGTTAACTCATGTATAAGCCAGAAAGACTTCCCCAGACTTCAATAAGTGGACATTTCTTTTATCAATATCATGTTTTATGCTTCAAAGGACAAGGGATTGGGGCCAAAAACGAGCCTACTTTGCTTAAAATGCCCACCTCTTAATTCCTTTTTCTTAAGTCTTCACATGGTGGGTCCCCTGATGGCTCAGATGGCAAAGCGTCCCCCTGCAATGCAGGAGACCCGGGTTTGATCCCCGGGTTGGGAAGATCCCCAGGAGAAGGAAATGGCAACCCACTCCAGTACTCTTGCCTGGAAAATTCCATGGACAGAGGAGCCTGGTGGGCTACAGTCCATGGGGTCGCAAAGAGTCCGGACATGACTGAGCGACTTCACTTTCATTAAGTCTTCACATCTTAACTGTCTTCTATTTTGGTGAGTTTCTGTTTAAACATGTTTCATCTCCCCTAGCAACAGGAGGAACTTTTCAAGAGCAGGGCTCTGTCTGGTGTTGTAGGATTCAACCACCAGGATGCAGAGTGTCATACATGGACTGAGAAATAACGGGGCTCAGGAAGCATCCCTTTAATAATTGTAACACAGTGGTTTAGAGTTCAAACATCTGGAATCCAGTACTGATTCTGTCACCTACACTCGATGGCAGTTTGATCTAGGAGGTTGCTATTTATCCTCCACCAGCCTCAGCGGCTGCATCTGGGAAATGTAGCAGCATCAGCTATTCTTCAGTCCTATTTTGGGTATTCCCAGGGCTGTGGTGCTTTTAGCGGTCTTCTTCCACCCATAACTGGGAGAAGAGCCATGTCTCTGGTGAGAGATGATGCTTTGTTTACAAAATTTTAACTATCCCCTTAAACTCTCTGCAGAAAATGTACTCCTTTTCACCGTATTTTTCTGAAGTTTCCCTGCCAAACTCGTAAAAGTATGGGAAGGCAATAAAAACAAAGGAAAGGAAGCATTTATAACATATATGTTGACTCTGAATAATAACCCAAACAAATAATGCTGCCAAGGTCTTTGCTGTCAAGCGTCACTTTGGAATCCTTGATGGGTATCCAGCCTCAGTTAGGAGCAGTAAGCTGAGTCCTGGAGACAGTTTTGTGGTTCACTGCAGCCTTGGTTGAAGGCTTTAGCCCATGACACTCGCTTCAGTGAAAAGCTCAAAGCCACCTTCGGTCCTTTCAAACAGAACAATCCTGCCTGCCCTTTGCTGTTGTGTCTTAACCACTGCCGGGGGAGCTACACCGAAAATGGACTGATCTGAGTAGCCAAGTGGCAGGCTTCTGGGAGGCTAACATTCGCTCGCCTGAGTGACTCTCCGATTCTCACATGCCAAAACAATTAAGGAAGCAGCAGTGGGTTAAAAAATGTCCTTTTTTTTTTTTTTTTTATCCTTTCTCAGCCATGGCACACAGCTCCTCTGCATAATTTGTTTTCCACTATGCAGACTTCAACATCTTGTTTACCACCGCTCAGATGGAGTGTTCTATTTAGGAAAGTTTCTGAGTTTCTATGAATTGATTAAGACTGAGATTTAAAAACATAAAAAGTGATCAGTATTCAGTGAAAGAGGCATTGCCGATCAGCCATGAGTGTGTGCAATGATGCACAAGCCGGGGAAGTGAGCTGACTTGGGACCTTTGCTCATTGGAGTATCACTTATCTACTGAGCAAACCTTGTCTGCCAGCCATCGGGCTTGGCTTTGGGAGGAGATCAATTTCCCTGCTTTTGGATCCTGTATATTGTCTTTTATATTTGTGATTCATATTTAACATGATCCGATTAGCAAATCAAGGAGAGAAACATTGACGCTCCAGAAGATCCATCTGAACACACAAAAAAATTTTAAAACCAACTTCCCCACAATATGATACTGTCTAGTTAACTTCATGGCCACGGTCTTTAAAGGTCTCCCTTAAGAGCATCTCTCCAACTTCATTACGTAATCCTTTCCACTTTTTCAAGCCATGAAATGTATTATCTTAGCTAAAGTCAGCTCATCATAGGCTCTGTGCTGTAAGCACTTACTTGATTTAGCCCTTTTATTTCACTATTATTTCACTTTTATTTCACTATTTTTTGCCATCCTCTCAGTCCTTGGAAAATAGTTTTTTCCACTCTGTGTCTACCAAATCGAGACTGTTTCTCTCAAATTCAATCAATTAGAATCATTTCTTCCAGAAAATCCTTTTATTCTGAGTTTTGGTCACAACGTTTGTTCAGATAAAGAGTATTCCACTCAATCTCATATTATATCTAGATTATTTTACAATATAAATGTAAATATGCATTTACTATGCAACCTGGTTGCTCAGACGGTAAAGAATCCACCTGTAATGCAGGAGACATGGGTTCAATCCCTGGGTCAGGAAGATCTCATGAAGAAGGAAATGGCAACACACTCCAATGTCCTTGCCTGAAGAATTCCATAGACAGAGGAGCCTGGCGGGCTATAGTCCATGGGGTCTCAAAGAGTCAGACATTACTGAGCAACTAATACACTTTTCAAAACTTTGCACAGACCAGCTATATAGTTAACGTCTAATGAATGCATAACGTTTCCTTCAGCTTCTCATCTCTCCACGTGAAGAGTCTTTCCACTACACCATCAGTCTCTAGTACTGCACATTCTGGCACATCAATGGTTTTGTGATGAAGAAAGACCAATTACAAAGTTATAAAGACCATTAGAGACACTTTTTTTTTTAATGCACAGGGTTTGTGGAAAGAGGAAAGTAAAGGTTTAGTCATTTAAGACTCAGAGCCACTTCAAAGGGGCCTTTGAATTTTAGACGTGAGCCCTGGGAAATATAGACTAAAGCAAATAAAACAGATGCTTGGCAAGTTAGCCCTAGTTTTCTAAGAAAATACTCACACAATTAAGCAATGACTGGCCAAAGCATAACTGACTGGTCAAATCATAAAAGGTGTCTTTTATCCAGAAATTTCAGTAATGAATAGACAGATCCAGGAAATCTGCACAGAGAAAAATAGATTTCCAAGCTAGATGCCCAGCAAACACAGCTGAGCAAAGCAGTCACGGTTCTAAGCTGGCCTCCCAGAGGTCTCCTTGGCCAGAAACGGTGGAGACCTGCAGAAACTTCTCAAATTAGCCCAGAAGCCCAGGACTGACCTGGAAGGGAACCACAGGGAAGTTGGAACAGAAGCTGTTTGGTCCTTTGCCAACCTTGACCTCAGTGAGAAACTGCCGAATAAAAAAGCACCATCAAATTTTTAAGAGAATTACCCTTAACTACACGACAGTCAGAGGGCTGGGTGGGCATGAAAATGCACATTTTTACCACGCCTCTCCTCAGCTCAGAGCACTGAATCTTGCCTGAAATCTGACAGTAGAAAAGATTATTTCACCTGTTTGGTGTCAGAATCAACCCCACGATAACACCTTAAGTCAGACCGTAGAAGTGGTTGAGGCTGTTTCTGATGCAGGCACAGCAATGCCGAGGAATGTGAATGTGAAAAGGGAAAGGAGAAATTTGCAGGACTTAAACTGAAAACATTATATATTTATCTATATATCTACATAGATATGGGCTTCCCTGGTGGCTCAGAGGTTAAAGTGTCTGCCTGGAATGCAGGAGACCCGGGTTCGATCCCTGAGTTGGGAAGATCCCCTGGAGAAGGAAATGGCAACCCATTCCAGTACTCTTGCCTGGAGAATCCCATGGAGGGAGGAGCCTGGTGGGCTACAGTCCTCTGGGTCGCAAAGAATCAGATACGACTAAGCAACTGAGCACGCACACATATTTAAAATATATTTAACAACAATGCAATTTAATAAGTTATATACATATTGTGTGTAGCTTAACTTATTAATCTTGATGTTCCTTTCCTCTGAATGCCTTATTAAAGGAATAGAAAAGAACCATCAGTTGGTTATGGCCCCCAAATACAGTTTTCTATATACATGTATCTCAATACACGGGCAGTCACTTGAGATAGTGACTCAGAATTGGATGCTGAAGGGATTTCAGTAGAGATCCCTTTCTGTGACATTGCAATAGAAACTCACAAGTTAATCAAATGCCATGAAATTTTTCCATGATAATCTCTGCTGCCAACACTGCATGGGTGAGTAGCTGTTTCCATTTACAGCTTCCAAGGAGGGAACATATGCTGAGAGGTAGGACACAGACCATCCTAGGAGGAAAATACGCTTGAAATACAGGTTTTTTCATCACATTCTTAACATCCTCTCCCCTGCGTCTGCATCCAGTCCCAAGAACGGCAGCTTTTGAGTCGTGACACGCAGTCTGTTGGCTTCAAGCCCTGCGAGAAGCTGGACGGGCGCCCTCTTGGGATGTCACTGCATCCCCTTTCTACCATGTGACCCTCAACCTTGTCGTGTCGCCCCCGCAGCTGTCTGCTTTGGAGCATCCTGCTTCTGAGAACACGGGCGGTGAGCTGCTGAGGTGGGGTTCAGGAGCCCCACCTCCACGCCACCTCCTGCCCAGTGGCTTACCTGTTGATCTTAACCAGTACTAGTCAACTCAGCATACACAGTTCAAGCAGACCCACATCCTGGGTCATCTAACTACATGGCCTTCAGCACAGTCTTTTTTTGTAGTTTTTTAAAATCTGTACCTCTTACTAAACTTAACGTAACACCATATCTGATTTTTTTAATTCTATAAATATATATATATATATATATATATATATACACACACACACATGCACGCACAAAAAAAGGAGGCTTGAGGGAGGAGGTCAGACACATAAAAGTGTGATATGTCCAGTCAGAGCCAAATTCCTGAAGGGTGAGCCCACTACACGGCCAAGCAAAATAAGACACGATCGGCGCTAACTCCATTTTCAAAAGTTCCCACGTGCGAGTTTACGAGGGCCTGGAGGGACGACCTGCTCTCAATTGTGTCCTGTTTAATTTGGCCATTTCAAGGGCTAACTCTTTTCTCACTTGGCTCTGGTTGGAGATATCACACCTCGACGTGTCTGAACCTGATTCTTAACTGGGCTGTTTCAGTGCCCATTAAATGTTTCTGATTTGGTATCACTCTAAAAGAATGTGTGAGTGGTTTCTTGCACCAATGTCTGAGTAGACTGGGGTCACATGTGATTGGTAGGTTTCCACTATTCAACTATTTCGCACTGCCTCACCCCCACCCTAACAGCTGTAACCTCAGGGTTCATCTTCTGTGTGGGAGGCCAAAATATGCTGAGGTCAGGCACCAAAGAAGCTGGATTTGCACTGTTGCAATCACAAGAAAACAAAAAATGACAATGGCTTGGAATAGAATAGATGTGTTCTCTTTTCCAGGGGTTTCTCATTAACACGGTTCACAAGTGAAAAGTAAATAAATAAATAAAGAGACGTTGCCTAATCTAGATGGAAGGCAGAAATCACTTGCTTGTGTCTGTCAGTTTCTTCTTTTATTAAGTGGCGAGACTACCATGTATCACACAATAATTCAGTGTAGGGTTTAGAAAGACAGTGAAGGACAGGGAAGCCTGGTGTGCTGCAGTCCGTGGGGTCACAAAGAGCCAGACACAATTTAGTGGCTGAACAACAGCAACAGGATTTAGTGGGAAGACACTCAAATGGGATGAACTCTAAACTCCTTCATAGAAATGCATTGTATTTGTTTCTCTCCCCAAGAAAGAATTAAATTCAGTCTAAAGAGACACATAAATACCAGAAAACTTAAATTAAAATATTTTAGAAAGAAGATTCATAAAATGGGGTAAGGAATGAGCAGATGGATCATGAAGGTTACAGTCAGAAAACAGCATTGGAACCCTGATTTATAAACTCTCTAAATCATTTCTTTCATGGAGCCTCAACTTCCTTATGAGTAAAATAGAATCTCAACTAAACTCTACTTCAATGGATTTTTGAGAGAATCACATAAGACTGTAGACATAAAAGTATGCTACAGAGTATAAATCCCCAATAAGATATTTAACTAATATCATAAAAGCAGTCAACAGTAACTGTTAAAATACGGTGGGACTATCACTGTAAGGGTGGCGCTAATGGTGAAGAACCCCCCTGCCAATGCAGGAGGCATTAGAGATGCGGGTTTGATCCCTGGGTCAGGAAGATCCCCTGGAGGAGGGCATGGCACCCCACTCCAGTATTCTTGCCTGGAGGATCCCAAGGACAGAGGAGCCTGGGGGGCTAGAGTCCATGAGGTCGCAGAGAGTCAGATAGGAGAGAAGCAACTTGGCCTGCATGCACGTAAAACTGGAAGAGTTCACGGAAAGAGATTATTAGCATGAATCAAAGAAGGTTAGAGAAGTGTGCTTTGGAGCAGGTGCAGTTTTGGGTGAGCCTTGAGGATAGGTCCAATCTGAGCAAGTACAAGAGAGGAAGAAAGTCTTCAGGGTGAGAGGAGTAGCATGCAGGTTTGGGGGTGGGGGACACGACGATGGAGGGTCTCAGGTGCAAAAGCAGGTGACGTCACGGTGTGGGGAAACGGTGCTCCTGGTGAGGGCCCTGGTGGGATGGACACCCAGGGCACGAATGAGGGCCAGTCCTGCTGTGGACTGCATATCTGGGTCCTCCCCGAATTTGCTGAATCCTAACTCCCAGCGTCACAGTCTTCAGGAGAGAATCAGCGTTAGACCAAGTCAGAAGGGCAGGGCCCTGGTGTGACAGGGTTAGAGCCTCTGTAAGGAGACTTACTACTGTAACAAAAGAGTCAAGGGGATCATTTAGAGGTCACATGAGTATTCAGAGAGACAAGGCCTCCTACAAGGCAGGAGAAGAGGCTTCAGAATAAAAACCTACCTTACTGACCCCTTGATCTAGGACTTTCTAGCCTCCAGAAACACCAGGATTAAATGTCTCTTGTTTAAGTGGCCCCATCTGTGGTATTTTGCTATGACAGCCCCAGCTGACTACGACAAGCTCCAAACATGGGCAGCCTCGAAAAGCAGCCAGAGAGACAGAGCTGAATACGGTAGCCTGTTGGTTCCTGAGGGGGTGGTGAAATGAACTTGGTGATGGTGTGCAGGGTGAAACGGAAAGGAATAAGGCTGAAAACAGAGAGATGAGCGTGTGATGAAAATGACGGGAGGTAGCAGTGAGGAGGAGAGACTGAATCTGCTGGGCTTTCGTAAGCCTGAAAACAACAGGGGACCTCCCTGACTGTCCGGTGGTTAAGAACCCGCCTTTCCATTGCAGGGACATGGGTTCGATCCTGGGGCAGGGAACTAACATCCCACATGCTGGGCTCAGCACAGCCAAAAAGTATATAAAATAAGTTTTAAAAGTACATTTAAAAATAAAGAAAAGACTTAAACAACAGCATCCAGAGGTTAGGAATAAAGGAGCAGGAAAAGCAAGCCTGATTCCTAACTTTGGCTCTTATGTTTTAAAAAAGAAAAAAAAAAAAATGGATGAGGGCCTTGGAGTAAGCAGGTTGAACTGTTCAAAATAAAAACTCAAATATTGTTATAATCCATCTTCTTCATTATTAATACAGAGCACTAAGCCTTTGCTCATAGACTGGCCAATCAAAGATTAGGATTCTAAAAGGACTATGCTCAGTTTGTCTTAATTCCCAGCTTCCAAGAGAGTCACTGCTATATACTGCTGCTTCTACATTGAGCTAAAAAGGGCTAGCCAAGCACTCCGTTCTTTGTTGGGTAAGTTTATTTGTAAATGAGTGAGCTAGCATTTGTAAATAATGGGACCCCTGCAAAAACACTGCCATGCAAACATAAAAATTAGTATGCGGAAACACACAGTCATTATAATAAATATTCATGGACAGTGAAGCAACTAACCCTCAAAAATTCCACATTTTCGATCAGGAACTTCCTGAATCAAAATTTGGAATTTTATTATTGGGCTATCCTTTAATTATTAAAAGACTAAACTTAAAATTTAATAATTAAAGGATAGCCCAATAATAAAATTTCAAATTATGATTCAGGAAGTTCCTGAGTGAAAATGTGGAATTTTTGAGGGTTAGTTGTTCCACTGTCCATGAATATTTATTATAATGACTGTGTGTTTCGGCATACTAATTTTTATGCCAGCAAATTTGGAACTCAGCAGTGGCCACAGGACTGGAAAAGGTCAGTTTTCATTCCAATCCCAAAGAAAGGCAATGCCAAGGAATGCTCAAACTACTGCACAGTTGCACTCATCTCACATGCTAGTAAAGTAATGCTCAAAATTCTCCAAGCCAGGCTTCAGCAATACGTGAACCGTGAACTTCCTGATGTTCAAGCTGGTTTTAGAAAAGGCAGAGGAATCAGAGATCAAATTGCCAACATCCCCTGGATCACGGAAAAAGCAAGAGAGTTCCAGAAAAAACATCTATTTCTGCTTTATTGACTATGCCAAAGGCTTTGACTGTGTGGATCACAATAAACTGTGGAAAATTCTGAGAGAGATGGGAATACCAGACCACCTGACCTGCCTCTTGAGAAATCTGTATGCAGGTCAGGAAGCAACAGTTAGAACTGAACATGGAACAACAGACTGGTTTCAAATAGCAAAAGGAGTACATCAAGGCTGTACATTGTCACTCTGCTTATTTAACTTCTATGCAGAGTACATCATGAGAAACGCTGGACTGGAAGAAGCACAAGCTGGAATCAAGATTGCCGGGAGAAATATCAATAACCTCAGATATGCAGTTGACACCACCCTTATGGCAGAAAGTGAAGAGGAACTCAAAAGCCTCTTGATGAAAGTGAAAGTGGAGAGTGAAAAAGTTGGCTTAAAGCTCAACATTCAGAAAACGAAGATCATGGCATCTGGTCCCATCACTTCATGGGAAATAAATGGGGAAACAGTGGAAACAGGGTCAGACTTTATTTTTCTGGGCTACAAAATCACTGCAGATGGTGATTGCAGCCATGAAATTAAAAGACGCTTACTCCTTGGAAGAAAAGTTATGACCAACCTAAATAGCATATTCAAAAGCAGAGATATTACTTTGCCAACTAAGGTCCATCTAGTCAAGGCTATGGTTTTTCCAGTGGTCATGTATGGATGTGAGAGCTGGACTGTGAAGAAGGCTGAGCACTGAAGAATTGATGCTTTTGAACTGTGTGTTGGAGAAGACTCTTGAGAGTCCCTTGGACTGCAAGGAGATCCAACCAGTCCATTCTGAAGGAGATCAGCCCTGGGATTTCTTTGGAAGGAAGGATGCTAAGGCTGAAACTCCAGTACTTTGGCCACCTCATGCGAAGAGTTGACTCATTGGAAAAGACTCTGATGCTGGGAGGGATTGGGGGCAGGAGGAGAAGGGGACGACAGAGGATGAGATGGCTGGATGGCATCACTGACTCAATGGACATGAGTCTGAGTGAACTCTGGGAGATGGTGATGGACAGGGAGGCCTGGCATGCTGCGATTCATGGGGTCGCAAAGAGTCGGACACGACTGAGTGACTGAACTGAACTGAAACTGAAAATTTAGATATATAAATCCTGAAAGTCTCCTGTTTAATATATTTATCTTACTAGACATTATCTCAAATGTATAAAGCTGCTTTTTTCATTCCGAGAGTCTGTATTTTTGTTAGAGTCATTCGAAATATTGTGGAGATGTAAGCAGAAGAAAATATTACATTTATCAGACCAAAGAAAGTATTTTAGTCATGTCTTTATTACTAAAAAATGTGAATAATTCATTTATAGATAGAGATTATAGATACAGATATATCAAATCGAATTCAGAGCATTAAAACTAGCAGTAAGTTTACAAGTCATCTAATGTACTGCTCTTGTTTAACAGGTCAAACCACTGAGACCCAAACTTCTAGAGCGCAACCTCGTTTTATGGCACTCTGCTCTATTATACTCCATAGACACTGTGTTTTCTACAAATTGAAATGTCATGGCAGCCCCGCATGAGCAAGTCTGTGAGCATCATTTTTCTAACGGCATCTGCTCACTTCCGGTCTCTGTGTCACATTTTGATAAATCTCACAATATTTTCAATTTTTCCATTTTATCACATTTATTAATACTAGGATGGTCAGTGGTCAGTGAATTTTGATGTTACAATCGCAAAAAGATTATAGTCCACGGAAGGTTCAAATGATGGTTAGCATTTTAACAATAAAGTAATTTTTAATTGAGATATATGCTTTTGGGGACATAAAACACAATAGACTGTAGTATAGTGTAGACATAACTTTTTAAAATTTTTTTTAAACATAACTTTTATTTGCATTGGGAAATCAAAAATTTTGTGTGACTCACTTTATTGCAATATTGCAATTTTAGCTTGATTGTTGTGATATGGAATCGAACCCGCAATGTCTCCATAGTATGCTTTCACATCCACAGACTCAATCAACCAAAAATCAAAAATATACTTTCTAAAGTCCAGAAAGTTCCAAAGAGCAAAATTTGAGTTTTCCCTGCACTGGTAACCATTTACATAGCATTCACATTATATTCGGTATTCTATGTAATCTCACGCTTGTGCTTAGTCGCTGACTCTTTGCAACCCCAGGGACTGTAGCCCAGGGCTTCCCAGGTGGCTCAGCAGGTAGAGAATCCAGCTGCAATGCAGGAGATGCAGGCAGATGTGAATTCGACCTCCAGGTCAGGAAAATTCCCGGGAAGAGGGCTTGGCAACCCACTGCAGTATTCTTGCCTGGAGAATCCCATGGATGTGGGAAGAGCCTGGCGGGCTACAGTCCATGGGGTCACAGTCAGACATGCACTGACTGTAGCCCACCAGGCTCCTCCATCCATGGGATTTTCCAGGCAAGAGTACCGGAGTGGGCTGCCATTTCCTTCTCCAGGGGAACTTCCCGACCCAGGGATCGAACCTGGGTCTCCCATATTGTAAGCAGATGCTTTACCGTCTGAGCCACAAGGGAAGCCCCCAAGAATACTGAAGTGGCTTGCATTTCCTCCTCCAGGGGATCTTCCTGACCCAGGAATCGGACGTACATTTCCTGCATTGGCAGGCAGATTCTTTACCACTGGACTACCATTATAAATAATCTAGGGATAATTACTTATATTCCAATGAATATTCATTAGAAGGAAGGACTGATGCTGAAGCAGAACCTCCGATATTTTGACCACCTGATGCGAAGAGCTGACTCACTGGAAAAGACCCATGATGCTGGGAAAGATTGAGGGCAGAAGGAGACGGGAACGACAGAGGATGAGACGGTAGGATGTCATCACTGACTCAGTGAACATGAACTTGAGCAAATTTCAGGAGATAGTGGAGAACAGGGAAGCCTGGTGTGCTGCAATCCATGGGGTCACAAAGAGTCAGACACGACTTAGTGACTGAACGACAACAGCAAGGGGTAATTTAAAGTTCTTGGAAGGTTTGCGTGGGTTACACACCGTTCTGCGTAAGGGCCTTGAGCACCCTCAGATTTTGTTATCCACTGGGGGTCCTGGAGCCACTCCCCCATGGACCCTGAGAGGAGAAAGTTAAAATAATTGAGCAAGATAATCTCTTGGAAGAGTGGCAGCACTCAGACTAAAACATGGGTCTGGGATTCAGAGGGCTTCCCGTGTGGCCCAGCTGGTGAAGAACCCTCCAGCAATGCAGGAGACCTGGGCTCGATCCCTGGATTGGGAAGATCCCCTGGAGAAGGGAACAACTATACCCACTTCAGGATCCTGAATCTGTCAGAATCTGTCTTTCTAAAGCCCAAACTTAGGATTTTTCACCTTGTCATCCTGCCTGCCTGCTGTTTTCTCCGCAGCCGGTAATCCAGGAGGCAACATTGGGAAGCCAAAGCATCCTAACAGATCTGGGGGAGGTCACCCTGTGCCTAAAAACACCCGAGAGAGTCAGTTGATTTGGAGAAGATCCTGACTCTTCCTTAACGAGGTCTTAACCGGTCTAATTTCTCACCCAGTTACTGAGCTGAGCTCAGAACCAGATCTGAACAAATGCAAAACCGCTATTTGCTCTGACCTGCCCCTGCCTCTGGCTTCCCTGTGGAGGCTCGCTTATTGACCTCTGAGCTCTGCCCGAGTGCCCTCCTGTAAACTTTCTGCTCTGAAACCTCTCAGGCCCCCTCTCCAAGGCTCCACATGTGCAACCCCGGCCTCACTTGAGATGGGAATCTTGCTTCCCACCCTCCTCTCTCAGCTTCCCAATGTTTCATCATCTGACTGTCATGAAAATAGAATCTTTTCCAAACTGTTTCTCTAAACATCCAAATAAACCAGTTTTCAGGTTCAAATACGTTTTGCCAACCTGGTTGACTGTATTTCCTGCTTGGGAATTCACTCTAGGCATGCTAAAGCTTTGAAGGAAAATCCACAGCTAAAAATAGGAGAAAGGGAAGAAGGAGAATGAGATGGAGGAAGAGGAAGAGGAAGAACATGGGGGAGAAGCGTTTATTTCTATTTAACCCAGTGTTTCTTCTGATGCTCCTCTGACCGTAGACCTCTTGGTTTATATAATTTCTCGTAAATAATATTCTCTGAAATATGTTTTTAGGAAAACTTGCAGTAAAGTCTTTATGCCTGGAATTGGATGAACATGTGACTTGTCCCTGCTAATGTATTTGCAATTTAAGTTAAACTTCCTAGAAATATACCTTAACCCAAGGAAGGAATTCCTGGAGGGAGAATCTTGTACAACTGACAGTCCCCTGAGGAAGCAGAAGTAAGTCTTTCCAGCCCCAGGAAATATCAGCAGGAAACCCAACCAGCCCAGCCCAACCCCCAACGACAGCCCCTCACCTAGTCTCTCCGATTCAACAGTCGTGGTGGCAGAGATTCTATTTTTTTTAATAACATTTTTCTCCATGAAAGCATATGGATCTAAAAACCCCCAAGGAGAAAATTGAAACGATATGGTTTATCCCACTGTTTTCTCTCCACGGCGTTTATTGAAAAAGGCATCATTACATGAAATCCTTTTGAATTGTATTTTGATTTTGTAATTTTATTTATTCATGGTTTGTTGATGTCAAGGTGTTGTGAGAGCTTCCAATCTGAAATCCTATTTCAGATCCACGTAATTGTATTTGAAAAGATCTAGGAAAACAGTTCTCACCGTGTGAACTACCTATGTTGTCTGTGTTCCGGGTAATGGCCCCCACGGCTTCCTGAAGGACCCCATCCCCTCAACCACTTGGTCCAAGGGAACCAAATAAAGCCTGCTTGACACACATCAGGAAGAGCCATCTCCCTCCACTGATGCTCCAGTGTGTGTGTGTGTGTGTGTGTGTGTGTGTGTGTGTGCACATGCGTGCGTGCGCTCATGCACATGTGCTCGGTCATATCTCTCTGCCACCCCATCGACTCTTGCCCACCAGGCTCTACTGTTGATGAAATTTCCAAGGCAAGAATACTGGAGTGGGTAGCCATTTCCTTCTCCAGGGGATCTTCCTGACCCAGGGATCTCACTCGCATCTCCTGCATTGCAGGCAGATTCTTCACCACTGTGACACCACTACCTCTCTGGAAATGATATTGCTTCAGACATTTTCTTTATAATCAGTGCTGGATTAACAAACCCACAGCAACGTATACTTCCGTGTCTCCTCCTCCTACGTTCATTGCCCACGGGCTGAGCCCGCCTGTTGCTCCCTCTCCCACTGCATGCTCGACTGCAGCTGCAGCACAGGAATGGAGAGAAAATCTCCTCCAAGACGCCTCATCTACAGCGGTGGGACAGGAGCCTGACAGTGACTCGCTGAAGCTTCAGACTCGCTCAGGATTCTGCCCATTTGCATCCTTCTCCGTCACCTAACCATCATTCATTCATTCATCAAAAAGAAAAACAGGGGGTCTGCTTTGCTTATGACCAGGCAGGTGAAGAATCACCACCCTGGGTTATTTCTCCCCAGACTTTCAGTGTAGTTGGGTATACTGCCTTATCACAAACAAAATGTTAACTAGGACGCAGTGGCCAAACAATAAGGCGAGCAATGTCTCAGGATGGTCTTTTATTCAATGCTCTCAGTTTTTTCCAGAAAAGCATTATTTAGCTCCTACTCTGTGCCCGGCAATATGTGTGGGGCTAGGGATGAATTAAGGGCTTCCTTGGTGACTCAGTGGGTAAAGAATACACCTGCCAGTGAAGGATATACGAGTTCAGTCCCTGGGTTGGGAAGATCCCCTGGAGGAGGAAATGGCAACCCACTCCAGTATTCTTCCCTGATAGCTCCGTTGGTAAAGAATCCACCTGCAATGCAGGAGACCCCAGTTCGGTTCCTGGGTGGGGAAGACCTGCTCAAGAAGGGATAGGCTACCCACTCCAGCACTCTTGGGCTTCCCTTGTGGCTCAGCTGGTAAAGAATACACCCGCCTTGCAGGAAACCTGGGTTCGATTCCTGGATTGGGAAGATCCCCTGGAGAAGAGTAAGGCTACCCACTCCAGTATTCTGGCCTGGAGAATTCCATGAACTGTATGGTCCATGGGGTCACAAAGAGGTGGACACGACTGAGCGATTTTCACTTAACCCAGTATTCTTGCCTGAAGAATCCCATGGATGGAGGAGCTTGGTAAGCTACAGTCCATGGGGTTGCAAAGAGTTGGACACGAGTTATAAACTAAACAGCAATAGGGATGAATTAAGGAAATGTTTCTACTCTCAAAGTGCTCACTGCCCGCCTAAGGAGAGAGAGAAAAAAATGAACCAGCACCTACACAAAAGTGTAGTCCTTCTACAAATGCTTCGAAGGAAGTATTTCTTCAAGAGTGCTGCAGAAAAACAGAAAGCGCAGCCAACAAGAGTCGAGAAAACAAGAAAGAAACCCTGAGGTGAGCTTTGAAGACAAGAAGTTTATCATGGGGATAAAAGAGAAAAGCATTTAAGGCAGAGAAAGCAGGGTGGGGAAAAACTCAGACGTGAGAGACAAGCCCCTCAGCCCAGGGCACTGGGTTCCTGGTCGTGGACCGAGCGTGCGTGGCACACGGGTGTGTCAGGGAGCAGTGACAAGACAGGAGGCAGAGGTCCCACCACGGAGGCGTCCGATGCATCCTACCAGGAAACCTGGACACTCACCTTCGAGCAGTAGAGAGCCCTAGTAGCTTCTCAGAGAAATCGTAGCCTGTAATTTGAATATGACGGAGATGACAGCACCAGCTCAGAGGAAGTGGAATTGGAATTAGAGCTGGTGTGGAACAAACTGAGTCCGTGCTCCCACTAGGACAGAGTGGGGAGGAAGGGAAGGTGATCACCAAACTTCAACCTTCGAAGAATGAGTTTTCCACAAGCTGAAAGTTGGTGGCAACTCTGTAAGAACAAGTCTGTGAGCACCATTTTTTCCAATAGCATTTGCTCATTTCATGTCTAAGTCACGTGCTTTTAATTCTCATGATATTCCAAACCTTTCCAGTTTTATTGTATATAGTATGGTGATCTGTGAATGAGGATGGTTCCATTCACTAAAGAGGATATGTCTGTGGAGGACTGAGTCTGGTGATGGAATCTGGGCTGAGTGATTTCAGGTTTCCTAGGGGTATTCAAGCAAAGGGGTCTCAGTTCAGGTCAGTTCAGTCGCTCAGTTGTGGCCAACTCTTTGCAACCCCATGAATCGCAGCACTCCAGGCCTCCCTGTCCATCACCAACTCCTGGAGTTCATTCAGACTCACGTCCATCGAGCTGGTGATGCCATCCAGCCATCTCTGTCATCCCCTTCTCCTCCTGCCCCCAATCCCTCCCAGCATCAGAGTCTTTTCCAATGAATCAACTCTTCTCATGAGGTGGCCAAAGTACTGGAGTTCCAGCTTTAGCATCATTCCTTCCAAAGAAATCCCAGGGCTGATCTCCTTTAGGATGGACTGGTTGGATCTCCTTGCAGTCCAAGGGACTCTCAAGAGTCTTCTCCAACACCACAGTTCAAAAGCATCAATTCTTCAGCACTCAGCCTTCTTCATAGTCCAACTCTCACCATTTTTTCCAATAGCATTTGCTCGTTTCATGTCTAAGTTACGTGCTTTTAATTCTCATGATATTCCAAACCTTTCCAGTTTTATTATATATAGTATGGTGATCTGTGAATGAGGATGGTTCCATTCACTAAAGAGGATATGTCTGTGGAGGATTGAGTCTGGTGATAGAATCTGGGCTGAATGGTTTCAGGTTTCCTAGGGGCATTCAAGCAAAGGGTCTAGTAGGACATTAAGGCCAGAGGTAAGTCTGAATATTTTCTGGATGTAGGCGGCATTGGACCCCATGTGGAAACAGTTTATCAAATGGTGTCAGAGCATCCAAAGGAGATCACAAAGAAGGAGAGAAGCTGGAAGATGCAGAAGGAACTCGAGTCACTGCTAACACCCAGGAGGCACGAAGGAAAAAGGCAGTATAACACAAGATGGACAAGTGCAGAGAGAGCTAGGGACCCGGGGCGACAATGAGGTTCCGGGGATGGCCCACCCACACTGCTAGCCTGAGTGAGTGGGGGAGTTCCTCTCACAGTGTAGGCAGCTAAGACCTCTAATTCTCGTAGGCTTCTCTGGGGCCCAGGGCTTTCCTGATAGCTCCGTTGGTAAAGAATCCACCTGCAATGCAGGAGACCCGGGTTCAATTCCTAGATCGGGAAGATCCACTGGAGAAGGGACAGGCTACCCACTCCAGTATTCTTGGGCTTCCCTTGTGGCTCAGCTGGTAAAGAATCCACCCGCAATGCAGGAGACCTGGGTTCGATCCCTGGGTTGGGAAGACCCCCTGGAGAAGGGAACGGCTACCCACTCCAGTATTCTGGCCTGGAGAATTCCATGGACTGTACAGTCCACGGGGTCACAAAGAGTCAGACATGACTTTCACTTTCACTGGGGACCAAGGGCACAACATCAGAGACACAGTCCCATTGATTCGTCTTCTGAATATCAGCATCTATCCTTTGCTCTTCTCTTTTGCTGGAAAGCAACCAGTGTGAGAGCAATCTGATTCATCATCCGTATGCATCTGCAAACTGGAATCATTTCTGTGGTCTTTCCAGCCCATCTAGTTACCATTTTCATCGTACAGGTAAGGAAAAGGAGGCTCAGAGAGGTTGAGACCTGCCTTCTTGAACAAACACTAAACTCCCCAGCATCAGACCCTACCATTATTCTACCAGATCCCACCGGTTCTGCTGACATATCCCATTTGTACTCATTTTTTTTTTGTCTTTTCCAATTCTTTCTTCCAAACGAATCCAAATGAACACAGGAGACTGTTCCCAAAATTTGACCTTGTCATCCTCTCGTACACCAGAATCTCACTGTACATTCTGAAAAACAGCTTATAGAAAACACAAATCAGGGGAGATTTTTAGTTCTTACTGTCTGAGTGTTCAGTGTTTCTATGCTGTGTCTGCCTCTACTATTGGGGGGAAAACAAAAAGAAACATGAATGGATGAATGAAAACGTCAACACATTTCAGTTAGGAAACAGCAGCCTTAAAAATAATACCACTGATCGAATTTTAACTGGAAGTACCCTGAAGGGGACGGAGGGGTTAAATCTAGAACATACATGAATGCTCTGAAAATAGTATGCTAATAGAATCTTTGTAACACATCCAGGAATAAGCCCCAGGAAAACCCTAAAAGACAATTAGCCTAAAGGTTAATATTTTGAGAGTCAAGCCCACTAATATCCTGAGTAAAATACACTGTGAAAATGGGATGTGTAAGTTTAGGTCAGATTGAGGAGGGGGCGGGTACCCTTGTTTAATCAAGGAGTGGAACTTTTTTTAAAGGCTTCAGAATATGCCCCCCGTGATTTAAATTATTATGCTGCTACAAGGAAATAAGTTGGGTCAAAACTCATTATCAGGTGGCATTTCCACAAGTAGCCAGGGAATACTCTATTTCCTATCAGACATTACATCCAGAGTCTGGGTAGGTTTCTTTCCTGAATCTGAGCCTAAAAACCTACTTCATTTCCTCACCTTTCCCCAGTATTTATAAGGATCCAAGTTTCAATCGTGATCATGAAGAGTAGACCAACTATCCCAATTCCCTGCACTGTAAAACTTGTTTTCAAAAGTGACTTGTAAATTCAGCAGCTTGCTTCAGTTTCTTCCTATCAACCACGAAAGCCCAACCATCCCCATTCCATGGGAAAGACAGAGTGAAACTATCAGAGCCAAAAATAATTTTCCTTTTTCTATTTAGAATAAATCATTTTTGGCACAACTCTGCTTCCATTCCTTCCCCCCTGGAGAATCATTACAGAAAATTTAGTAGCTTGCATTTGAATTCTCAGCTTTGGTTTTTGCTTTAGGACCATGATTGGAAGTTACTGAGAGCATTCATTGCAGGGTTCTTTTGTTTCCCTGGTATCTTTCTTCAGACAACTCTGGGCAGTACTATTCCATGTTTTACCTCTTGAATCCTCACAGAAGCCCTGGGATACAAAAATACCACTGTGATTAATCTATTTTTTTTAATATGTGCTTTATTCTACTCAGTAAAGAAAGATGTCTGCCCATTTATAATTTTATAATCCAAAGAGTATCATGGTCTGTCCCTGATATTTAGGCTTTATGAGGGCAGATGCTTTATGATGTTTACTGGATAGGTGTGTGGATAGATGGAGAGATGAGTGGATGGGTGGATGGACAGATAAACAGATATATGCCACAGTCTCGGTATGTCTTATTCTTTTACCCATTTTCTTTGTTTCTGACAAAAATAAGTAGAAAATGGATGAATGGATGGACAGATGAAGAGGTGAGTGAATGATCAGTCTTACGACTGTCCTCTTTGTAACCTTAAACTACTTTTTCCATCTTGAAATGTAACTAGCTGCTAAGAAAGAAGAAATGAAAGTGTGAATATAATGTGTGTGATCCAATATACTATGGCCTGAAGGTTTGTGTCTACTGTGCAAATTCATATGTTGAAATCCTAATGTTTAATATGATGTTATTAGGAGGTTTCAGTAGTTATGTACGAATGTGAGAGTTGAACCATAAAGAAAGCTGAGCACTGAAGAATTGATGCTTTTGAACTGTGATGCTAGAGAAGACTCTCGAGAGTCCCTTGGATAGTGGAGATCAAACCAGTCACTCCTAAAGGAAATCAACCCTGAATGTTCACTGGAAGGACTGATGCTAAAGCTGAAGTTCCAGTACTTTGGCCACCTGATTCAAAAAGCCAGCTCGTTGGAAAAGACCCTGATGCTGGGAAGGATTGAGGGAAAGAGGAGAAGGGGGCAACAGAAGATGAAATGGTTGGATGGCATCACTGACTCAATGGACATGAGTTTGATCAAGCCCTGGGAGTTGGTGATGGACAGGGAGGCCTGGCGTGCTGCAGTACATGGGGTCGCAAAGAGTTGGACTTGACTTTGTGACTGAGTGGGCATTTAGGTTCAGATATTATAAATGAGATGAAAACTTTTATAAAAAACCTCACAGAGCTCCCTCCCTTTGACCATATGAGGATACAATGAGAAGTCTGCAACCCAGAAGACAGCCCTCACCAGGACGCCTCCCATGCTGGCACCCTGATTTCAGAATTCCAGCCTCCAGACCAATGAGAAATAAAGTACTGCTCTTTATAAGTCACCCAGTCTATGCTGCATTCTTATAGCAGCCTGGTCAGTCTAAGATGCAATGCCTTCCTAAAAACATGAATTAAGTACTTTCTTTAATTTGACGCCAGGTATCTCATTTACCTTAGAACATTTGTTTTTCTCAATAATCCTCCAAAGCAGACAGGGTTCATGTATTCTTCTGACTCCTAGACAATCCTACTGATATGGCCCATCCTTCATCATCTTACTATTTTCATTCAAGTTTGCCCAACCCAAAATGGAGAAGGGGGACAGTGCTCTAAATGGTATTCACCCTAACCCATAGCCTAAGAAAGAGGAGAGAGAGGGAAAGAAAAGAAGCTCATCTGACCAGCATGACTGATAAATCTTAACTTTGGAGCTTCATATAACAAGAGCTGCAATACTGTCTAATAATAATGATAATTCAAACAGAATGAGAGTCACAGACACGGGCTCCTGCCCTTCAGCCACAGCCCTGCCCTTGCAGTTATCCTGTTTTCTTCACTGTGATGATGCAGTCACACAGTAAAGCCTGCAACAAGTCACTGAGTTCATAATCTATCTCAGAAGAATTGCCAACAGGTAGTTACTACAAAGGATCCATCCTTACCAACAACAACGAAGTCTGGGTAAAATAAGCCATTATTATTACACGACACTATGTTTACTGCAACTTTCTCTCATTGTAACCTAACCTGTAAGTGTCAATGAAGCCATTTAATTGATAACGTAGGGAGGAAAATGCGATTTGTTACAACTTAATGTTTTGTAAGGACATTTACTTTCCCCCATTCTTATATGACATTTCTAATGGCATTTCATCCAAACATTGCTTCAAGTAAACCCCAAAGTACAGTCAAATCACCTTTTAAGATTATAATTTTCAACGTGGATAAGATATTCCATAACTTAAGGAGCAAAACCAGGGTATATTTCCTTCTTTACTGCTAGTTTGGCATGACATCTTAAAAAGCACTTTAAAATGACTGCTGCAGAGCTCATAGCCCTTCATTCATTCCTTCCTCAATGACTGGAGTACACACTCCGTGCCAGTCACCTTGACAGATGGCTCCTGCTTTCGAGTATTTCATAAGCTATTCCGGAGACAGGCAAACAAGTAGTAAATATGCCCGGGACTGTGGTGAGCTGTACAAGTGTAGAGGACATAAAAGGATTTCAGATCACACCCTTAGACTGTTTTAGGGCATGAGGAAGAGATTTATATAAGGAGGTCATGCTTGAGGTGACTCCTGAAGGATCAGGAGTTTGCCACTCTCAAAAGTGGGGCAAGAGAATGTTTGAAAGAGCAGTGTGTGCAAACGTGCAAAGGTGAAAACACAAGAAATTCTGCAGTATTCAGAGACTACAAGAACCCAAGTATTGGGGAAGAGAAAACACATGAGGCAGAATATAAAACACACATGTGGGGTGGGGCCAGATGACAAAAGCCCTTGTTTTCCTGGCAGAGAAAATTGGACATGATTCCACAGGGCAAGAATTGAGAGAAGAGGTACATCCTTGGTGTATTTGCTAATGAGGAGCTGCTTTGAGGCTTAGCTCAAGCACCCTGGCTCAAGAGAACGGCATCTCCATCATCAGAGCCTGTAGAGTATCATCAAAGTCTGCAACACCATCATCAGAGCCTGCATCTCCATCATCAGAGCCCGAATCTCCATCATCAGAGCCCGCACCTCCATCATCAGAGCCTGCACCTCCATCATCAGAGCCTGCACCTCCATCATCAGAGCCCAAATCTCCATCATCAGAGCCCGCACCTCCATCATCAGAGCCCAAATCTCCATCATCAGAGCCCGCACCTCCATCATCAGAGCCTGCATCTCCATCATCAGAGCCCGAATCTCCATCATCAGAGCCTATAGAGCATCATCAGAGCCTGTATCTCTATCATCAGAGCATGGATCTCTATCATCAAAGCTTGTAAAGCATCATCAGAGCCTGTATGTCCATCATCAGAGCCCAAATCTCCATCATCAGAGTCTGCATCTCCATCATCAGAGCCTATAGAGCATCATCAGAGCCTGTATCTTCATCATCAGAGCATGCAACTCCATCATCAGAGCCTGTGTCTCCATCATCAGAGCATGCAACTCCATCATCAGAGCCTGTGTCTCCATCATCAGAGCCTGTAAAGCATTCCTCTGTGGAAAATGTCAACTAGGCATTGCTTCCATAGCCATGGTATCAGCAGCATGGTAACTCCAAAGCCTGAATGAAGATCCAAACAATCTCATGGAAGAAAATCTACCCTAGTGCTGTCAGATGGGCACTTAAAGAGTATGAAAAAGAAATAAGGAAATTGTTCTTCTTTGAACAAATAGCATGTGCTAAATAATCCAAATTTCTCAAACCAGGATACACAGTTGTACATAAATATGGTATATCTTCCTGATGTGTCAATTCTGGTTAATACTATGTGGCAAAAGTTAACATGTAGACATTTTTCTAAATCGATATTTTTCAAGATTAAAAAAATATGACTGCAAAACATTGTGCTGTTACCTGCAATTCAAACTTTTCTCCCAAATGCCCATCCCCATCCCCACCTCCAGGGGAGAAAGTCATTCTTTGATTCAGTTATGGGCGTCAATGAAAGCGCCTGAGAATCCAGACCTCCATAAATTATGTACAGAAATCAAACCGCTTCAGGAAGAAACACATTCTAGGGGGCTCATACATGCTTTATACTTGGCAACAATTCAATGATAATGCACACATAAGTTGGGAAATGGCAAGGCACTCAAGTATGCCTGCCTGAAAAATCCCAGGGACAGAGGAGTCTGGCAGGCTACAGACAAAGGATCACAAACAGTCAAACACGACTGAGTGACTAAGCACACACACACAAGAAGAAACATTCTAGGGGCTCATACGTGTTTTATGCGTGCGTCTGTGTTAAGTCGCTTCAGTCATGTCTGACTCTGTGCGACCTCATGGACCATAGCTCTCCAGGCTCCTCTGTCCGTGGGATTCTCCAGCCAGGAATACTGGAGTGGGCTGCCGTGCCCTCCTCCTGGGGCGTGTTCTATGCTTGGCGAAAATTCAATGTTAGTGCTTATATAAGTTAACACCAGATATTTAAAGACAGGAATAGTAGCACATTGGATTTCTTCTCAACTGTTTAGCTTCTTTCAACAGCCCTGCCTATTCCACAGGGTTATTTTAAGGATTAAATGAGGAAATGAAAGCACTTTGTAAACTGTAAAGTACTGCCCTGATGTAATGTTTCATTAACAAATTAATTTACAAATGGCTGGGACAAGGTGCTTTTTTAATGCTGGTTTCATTCCTATAAGAATTAGGGGTGGGGGGGAATGTGCTCCAGTGTGGTCTACCAAGCAAAACGAAGGGCTGGGGCGTTTCCTGATGTCAGGGCACCGATGTGCGGAATTCCGATAGTTGACATCAAACAGTAGCAATCAGGAGTGTGTGGAAACCCATCTGGTTCTCATATTGGCTGAGCGAGGTGGTGAAGTGGAAGATTTTTTCCTTCGCTGAATTTGAACAAATCCTCCTGCGCTTTCACCGCACGATCGAAGGCAGTGTAAACCATACTCAGCCTGGTCCCCTGTTCTTTAATGGACTCTGTCCGCAAAGCCTAGGCTATCTCGGAAGACAAAGGTGGAAGTGGTATATATTATATATGTCAGAACAGAAATTCCAGAGTTCCTGAGTGATCCAGCGAAATTGTCACCAATTCATTCAGCTCAGAAGGTATGCGTGAGACCTGGGAGGTGAACCAAACAGAAACCAGACCTACCCAGTTTTTAATGTTCTCAGCTGCGTTTTTGTGGGAAATATATTTCTTGGAGGCTTGCCACTTCTTTGTTGAGTGCTGTGACTGAGGTTTCTGCCTAACAGCGGTGGTGGGCGTGCTGGTGACAGAAATGCTAACGCCAAACACAGAAGCCTGGCTAAAGAAAGCAAACTTTCTCTCTAAGAAGAATGCACAATTAACTCCATGTGTTAAAAGAAGAGCGTTATTATTTAGACGGGCATCTCTGGCAGATGCAAAATATTTTACTGTATCCCCTTCTGAGACCATGGCATGTTCTTATTAGTAGAGCACTCTGTAGAATTAAAACCAGGGAAAACTGATGGTAAATGGCCAAAGTAAGAGATCCTTTGACATTTGGGAGGATTAATGTTAGTTCTCAAATGGCCAGGATGATCCAAACTGAATCCGGAGATGTAAAAATAATTACCCTAATCCTGAAATGTACCTGATTACTAGTATATGCACCAAAATCTTGCATACGAAAGATGGAGTTTTCCTTATTTATCTCATTTACTGAAAGACAGATCTCAGGCAATAGCTGAGGGAGATAAAACGGCCCTTATAAACATGAAATACGATTGGAGTCATCTAAAGACATTGGAAAGGGTTCTTCTGGAAGTAAACCCAGTGTGCTGCTTGCAGATGGATGTTGTGAAATCCAGCGCTAACATGCCGTTTCCTCCAACTTACCCAAACTTCAGACTGATGCCAACCACCCAAGGGTGCACCCAAACCAGCATCCTCTCGCCTTGGATGACATGGACCAGTGAGCTGTTCTGGACTTGGCTTCACACAGTAACAAATGTTACTGGACAGAGCTCCTAAAATGGGGCTCTCCCTTAATTCACATTTCTATTTGTCCTGGCTTTCATGTGCATATTTTTGTCTGATCCTGAGCAAGATGAATGCTTGTAGTTATACTATGGCCACCCTAAGATCCTGCCTTGGGCTGACTGCACACAACAGTCAGCCCAAGACCTCAGTGTTAAACTGAGCTCTGCACAAGGCTGACAAGTGGAGAAGATTAAACTTCTCAAGAAATGGACGTTGTTGTTTGTTTGGTCTGAACACAAGAGCAGCCTAAAAGAACAGACACTTCTGTCATTCACCAAGCCCAGGTGTGTCTAAAAGACTGTCTTGATCAGGTCTTATCCGTGTGATTATTAAGAATAAGAAGAGCGAAGATTTCAGAGGACATTCTATGTTACAAAGCACTGCACATATATATTCAATATTTTTTTAAATATCATGAAATTGATGTTATTAATATCTTCATTCCACAAAGAAGAAAACTGGGGCCTGTAGGGGTGATGAGACGAGAACATACAATCAACAAGTGACTAAGATTAAAAACCAGACTTTTGCATTCCTAATCTGAAGAGGTTTTTCTTTTTATTTCGTTATAGCCATCTTTTTCTTTTTAGGTAACCGTGTGTCATTCTCCTGCTGGTTACAGAGTAGTGGGATACAGGATGGGCTTTTAAGCTCTGCAGTTCAGTGACAACCTTTCACCTGCACGGAGTATTTTTTGTTGTGAAGCAGGGCTGAGCGTGGTCTTCCATCAGTTAGCTCACCTGTAGTCAGGCTCCTTTCCACTGACAGGCTCATTCTACCCCTTTCTGACCACTCTCACCAGGCATGAGAACAGCAGGAGGGCAACTGAGAATTAGGGTTTCTGGTCCACGGATGTTGATCCCATCTTAAGGGACTTCCCACACGTTCCATCCCCTAGGCCTTTATTATCCGACATTCCATCTTAGTGAAGAACACTCAATTAAATCTCCACACACAATCATAAATGTGAAACAGGAAGTCCACCCTGAACAAGTGGCTTGCTTATCAAGTCATCATCTTTTCAACTAGAGAACCTTGGCCAGCATGACTCATCGAGGAAGTATCCCCTTAGCCCATCGTTTCAGAAGGAAAGGTGAAGAAACCAGATGCTTCCTGTCATCCTACCGGCTTATCTCTAAGAACAGAGATAAGCCAGGAGGTGTAAGGAGAGCGAGAATCCCCTTCTGAATCCTCTACCTGGCTCTGCCTCTCTCAGCTCTGCCCCTGGGGGCTTCCTAGAACACTTTTCTACCAGCATTAGCAGGGGAATAAGGAATGAACCTCACTGGATCGATCGGATTCCTTCAAACCCAAGATCTTCTGAGACGGGTCCACTGTGGGCAGAAAAGGCTAAGGAAACGTCCTTCAAATAATCTGGGCTGCTCTCATGGCTCATAAACACAGCCAATGACCTTCATGCTTTCATAGCCAGGATCCGTGACCCTATCTCCTCCTTATAGGACTTGCAGACAAGAATCAGTTCAGTTCAGTCGCCCCATCATATCCGTCTCTTTGTGATCCCATGAATCGCAGCACACCAGGCCTCCCTGTCCATCACCAACTCCCGGAGTTCACTCAGACTCACGTCCATCGAGTCCGTGATGCCATCCAGCCACCTCATCCCCGGTCGTTCCCTTCTCCTACTGCCCCCAATCCCTCCCAGCATCAGAGTCTTTTCCAATGAGTCAACTCTTCGCATGAGGTGGCCAAAGTACTGGAATTTCAGCCTCAGCATCATTCTTTCCAAAGAACACCCAGGGCTGATCTCCTTTAGAATGGACTGGTTGGGGTTGGATCTCCTTGCAGTCCAGGGGACTCTCAAGAGTCTTCTCCAACACCACAGTTCAAAAGCAGACAAAGAATAAACACAAACAAATCAACAGATGACAAATGACTTCAGCAATATTGGAACTGGATCTTGACATTGATTGTCAGACAGTTGTCTGTCTCCAGGAAGCCACCCACAAATTATATGCCCATGATGCACTCAACGCAGAGGACAATACTCATGACCTCATGAACACTTCACACTCCTCAAAACAGATGTTTTAGAAAATGTGTACCGTGCCACTAGAGAGATACTGGCCGCTGGTTCCTTTGGAAAGTGTTGGGTCTATTATTCAATGATCAACGCTCTGGCCTCTGAGCCAGTGTTATTTCTTTGCTCTGTGAGCAACTGAATCTATTCGTATACTTCACCTGAAGGTTTGGGCAGGCTGTTGAACAAAGTGTCCATTTGATACCTAACTACTCTCTTATCTCTGATGCAGTGATTCAGTTTTAAACTTCTGCACTATTTCAACACTCCGTTTATATATGCCTATATACCATAATGAGGAAAAAAGCCTTGCCCTGAAAGTTACCACTGCACTAAGCCTGGAACACAATACTTGCTCAATAAATAATTGTTGAGTAAAAGTAAAATGAACCTACCAGGCAGGATTTAGATCCTAGAAATGATGGAGGAGAGGCACAGACAAGCCTGGCAACTATCCCCAGTCATATTTTTTAAGCTGTTTTTTATTGGAGTAGAGCTGCTTTACAATGTTGTGTAATTTCTACTGTGTAGCTAAATGAGTCAGCCATGCCTATACATATATCATCTTCCTCATAGTTCAGTGGGTAAAGAATCTGCCTGAAAGGCAGGAGATCTGAGTTCGATTCCTGGGTCAGGAAGATCCCCTAGAGAAGGAAATGGCAACCCACTTCAGTATTCTTGCCTGGAGAATCCCATGGGCAGAGGAAACTGGCGGGCTACACTCCACGTGATCACAGGGGTTGGACATGACTTAGTGACTAAACCACCATCATACGTATATCCCCAGCCTTTTGAGCTTCCCTCCCATTCAGGTGGAGAAGGAAATGGCAAACCACTCCAGTGTTCTTGCCTAGAGAATCCTGTGGACAGAGGAGCCTGGTGGGCTGCCGTCTATGGGGTCACACAGAGTCGGACACGACTGGAGCGACGCAGCAGCAGCAGCCGCCACCGATTCAGGTCATCAGAGAGCATTAAGTAGAGTTCCCTATGCTATACAGTATGTTGGCATCAGTTATCTGTTTGATACATAGTATCAGTAGTGTATCCATGTCAATCCCAAGCTCCCAATTCATCCCACCCTTGTGTCCATGCATTTGCTCTCTACATCTCTGTCTCTATTTCTGATCATCTATGCCATTTTTTTCTAGATTCCATATATATGCATTCATTACATTATTTGCTCTTTCCGACTTACTTCACTCCATATGACAGTCTCTAGGTCCATTCAGGTCTCTCCAGATGCCCCAACCTCTATTTTAACCACTAGGAAAGAGTTGCCAGGACACAGACTGAGATGAGACATGTTTCTCGAGAAAAATCAGACAAGCAATGCTTTCCCTCCCCTCAAAATTGCACATTTTCATTCTCTCTCCCCAGTAAGGCAGAACTTTCTGGGAAGCATTTACAAAATCTTCTCTCAAATCAGAGACCTCCTTTATTCATTCGCTTTTTTAGCAGAAATTTTCTCCCAAGGGAGCATTCATCTTTTTTTTTCTTTTTTCTTTTCTGTTGCAAGACTGGGAAAGCACATACCCTTTATTAAAAAGAAAAAAAAAATCTCATCTAGGTAAAAGTGGAGTAGGCAGGCTCACCATCTCACCCTGAAGCATCCTTATTGTTCTGTCCTTTTTTCTGTTTGGGTTTAAAGTCCTGTGATATTATGAGAAACAACAACAAAAAAAAGCTTTTACATAAATCATCTAAGCGTTAAGGTGACGGACGCACTGAGGAGAAGAGAATGAATGGTTTTGGCTCTCAAGCTTCAGTGGAAGGAAGGTTGTGTTAACTTTCGGCAAGGATCCTCCTGCAAGTCCTTGCCCCACTTCTCAGCATTCTTCCCCCGAAAAAAATAAACGAAAGAGCACTACTCAGACTCTAGCTTCATTCCAAAACGGGGGCCCAAACCATGCCTTCTGAATGCCTTCAAGCACTGTTTATCTGAGCCTGCTCCAGGGTCTGTCAAACATTTCCGCTGAAATGAGGGGAAGACCTCGGGCTCTGGTGCAGAACGGGGTACCAGTAGCTGGCCCTGCCTTCTTCACAGAGGGGAACAGAAAAAGCACGCCTAAATAAAGTGGCCTCAGAAAGTAAGAAATTGTGCAAATAAACATGCCATCTCCATATTTACCCAAGGAAGAGAGAAGGCAACATACTCATGTTTTATGAGTACTGTCTCATCACCTAGAAGAGGAGCTGGTTCAGTTCAGTCAGTTCAGAAGCTCAGTCGTGTCCAACTTTTTGTGACCCCATGGACTGCAGCATGCCAGGTCTCCCTGTCCATCACCAACTCCCGCAGTCCACCCAAACTCATGTCCATTGAGTCAGTGATGCCATCCAGCCATCTTATCCTCTGTTGTCCCCTTCTCCTCCTGCCCCCAATCCCTCCCAGCATCAGGGTTTTTTCAAATGAGTCAACGCTTCATATCAGGTGGCCAAAGTATTGGAGTTTCAGCTTCAGCATCAGTCCTTCCAATGAACACCCAGGACTGATCTCCTTTAGGATGGACTGATTGGATCACCTGGAAGTCCAAAGGACGCTCAAGAGTCTTCTCCAACACCACAGTTCAAAAGCATCAATTTTTCAGTGCTTTCTTTATAGTCCAACTCTCACATCCACACATGACTACTGGCAATCCAATAAATGATCAATGTATGAATGAATGAGATTGAAAATGTAGAGATTCAGGGAAGAGCAGTAATTGCCTGTGCCCAGTATACAAAATAAAATGAAACCCCCTCTGTGAAGATTAGAGAGAGAGAAACTGCTGATAAGGAGTGGTTGGTTCAAATACCACCCCCAGCAGCCCACTTCACCATCACATACCAAAACACCACCTGAGTTTCTATAAGCCATTTAGCAGAGAGCCTTGCAGGAGTGCTTGTACCTTCAGAGAAGCACTCTTTCTCTTGCATTTCAGCACTGCCGGGACCTTTCTCCCTTTCGTCAGTCAAGCCAATGGCTGGAGTCAAAGAGAACCACAGTATCAGGGAAAGCAGGATGGTAGCAATAAAAAAGAAGAGCACCTGAAACCTACAGGCCACAGCACAGACCTCTGATCAGCTTGAAGGGCCCCAGAAAACATTCTAAAACTTCTAGCACAGCCAGGTGGGGTTGATGCGCTGAGAGTCAGACATGATTCCATGACCTCTTTACCTTGGGTCTTCCCTGTATGGACCTCAGGAGCCTTCCAAGACACCTGTGTTTCACCCAGACACTGGCTGCCCTTCAGGATGGTGAGAGTATTTTGAAGTAGAAAGAAGGAATGGGGTGTCATGTCAAAACAATATTTTACATGGATGGGGTACAGCTAATATGCTGTTTTGTAGTAAATAGGTTGGCTGGTAGGTGGTTCAAAAGTAAAAACATTTTGGGGATTTCCCATCTTCTGTGCTTTTTTTGGTCATTGGCTTGTGGGTGGTGGGTGGTGATCAAATGCAGGAGCCCTCCAAGAGAGCCCTCCAACATCGAGAGGTCTGGGGGCTCTGCTGTTGGAAACCTGGTGGTACAGTCAGAGGATGAGGAGGAGCTCGCAGGAGGAAGGAGCTGCTCTCAGTGACCCTCAGGGCCAATGCAGCATGCCTTCCTGGTATGGATCTCTTCCATTAGAAAAAAGTAAGATATAGGAAGTATGAACTTCAGTCTGCAAACTCAAAGGTGCAAGAAAGAGCCCCTGTCTTTGCTTTTTGTAAATTAATGTGATTGCAATTGTGAGCCTACCTTTGTCCATACTTACAGGACACCTCAGTCATTCCTGGGGTGCCCCCCGCCAATCCAGGGTTATGCACAGTTCAGGGCCTTACACGGGAACCTGCCGGATGCCCCCTTCATTTCTGCCTGGTTCCCCAGCAGACTTCCGCAGCCCATCTCTGCTATTTTGCAATTAGCTACTGAGGTACACAAGAGCCAGGGGCAGGCAGAAAACTCCTGATAAAAACCAAGGATGTCTTCTCTGCCCCAGAACAATTTTCACTCAGCTCCCAGTCTCAGATGGGCGTCAGAACCCAAGATCAGCCAAGGAGCAGAGGCAGCCTGACGACTCCATCTCCAAGGCCCCAGAACCGCCATGAGGCTTCGAGGAAGCCCTGCCTCCCTTTCCCTCCTTGTTGGAAGCTGAGACTCCAAGAAGAGGTAGGGTCTGAACTAGAAGTCAGCAGAACAGCCCCCAGACTACAAAGGAAAACCAAAGGTCAGACCTCAGTTAGGGTGGCTTCTGGGAGTATGAAGTCATTCAAAAGCTAGGAAGAGCCTGAAGACCAAATTCACAATGTAAAGGTATTTAAAGACTTTTCACCACTGGGGTCAACAAATTGAGTCAGGAAGCTGCCCTTTCTCCCTGTAGGTCGGCCTAACATGGGAGATGATGGAGCTAGTGGGAATCCAGGACCAGACATCCATGGAGAAGTCAGGGGCAAGACCAGGTCCCCATAGGAACTCCTCTGTCTCACATGCAGTCACTTTTCCAGTTTAAAGATTATTAGGATCTATTCCCTGGTGGCTCAGACGGGAAAGCATCTGTCTACAATGCGGGAAACCAGGGTTCAAGGAAGGAGACCTGGGTCAGGAAGGTCCTCTGGAGAAGGAAATGGCAACCCACTTCAGTGTTCTTGCCTGGAAAATCCCATGGATGGAGGAGCCTGGTAGGGTCGCAAAGAGTCAGACAGGACTGAGTGACTTCACTTCACTTTACTAATCAGTAGTAGGAGAAATGATGTATGTTTTTTGATGCAGACTAGTCTTAAAGTCTTTGTTGAATTTGTCACAATATTGCTTCCGTTTTGTGTTTTGATTTTCTGCCCATGATGCATGTGGGGATTTAGCTCCCTGACCAGGGATTGAACCCAGACCCCCTGCATTGGGAGGTGAAATCTTAACACTGGACCTCCAGGGACGTCCTGAAATGATGTGCTGACTTTGTGGTCTGTTTATGTTTATCAAAGTATGTAGGTCAGGCTGCTCTGCCTACACACCTTATTAAGATGTGGCCAAAAGTAGTGCCCTTGACTTCTGCAAAACTGCCATTTCTTCACATCTCACTAGTAGATTTAAGGGAGGGAAAAAAACAATGATGCAATCACTTTTCATCGCAAAATTCATTTTTTTCCTTCTTTACCTTTGGATTCTTAGCACTGGGTTCCTTCTAGCCCCACCTCCTTCTCCCACCCAGGGAACCAGTCTTCTGTCTAACTTCAGATTTCTCTCCTCTCAGGGGTTAGTCTCCTGAGAACACAAATGTCATACTAACTGGCTAAACAATCTCACAGTCACGTACAAAAAATTGATAGAAAGCTATTTGCTAGATGGGAAATCATGTTACAGTTCAATCTTATCTCTTTTCTGGGTGCTTCATGTACTAAAGCTGGAATCAAGAATCTCAGTGCAAGGGAGATGTGATTTTTGGTAAGCCAGACAAATTGAAAGATATGATAAAAAGTTCTCCCTCTCTTCAACCAAGAATATTGATAAGGCAACATTTTTCTGCTCACATTGCCCAAAAGCATAACTCTATTTAAATTCTTTGTAAGTGTCCAAAAGGAAATGCTGATGCAAATGAACCCTGTGTGTTTCTGTTAAAAATTCACCATGTAACTTTTCAGGAAATGTAAACTCCATAGATTAATCGAGTAAAACTTATCAACATATCGACAAATATTTATTGTGCATTTTTTGTTCCCTATGCATAATACTAAGTCTATTTACAGAAACAACCTAGTAAAAAATTATATACCACCATGTCCAAACCCCCAAGGAGTAAATTTTTTATTAATTTGCATGGAAACACAGCTAGCATAAAAGAAATGGAAGAAATCACAAAGGAAAAGATAAATCGACTTGATTACATGAAAACGTAAACCTTCTATTTTTCAAAATACAGGCTTATCAGATGATAAGCAACAAAGTGAAAAATATATATTATTATGATACACCAAGGATATAGCTCCTTGATATATGATGAGGTTATGTTATATGATAAGACACAAAGATTCAGTAGACAATGGTACAGGAACATGAGATTCACCAGCAAGGACACTGTGCGTGCATGCGTGCTCAATCATGTCAGACTCTTTGCAGCCCCATGGACTGCAGCCCACCAGGCTCCTCTGTTCAAGGACTTCTCCAGGCAAGAATACAGGAGTGGGTTTCCACGCCCTCCTCCAGGGACCTTCCCCACCCAGGGACTGAACACTTGTCTTTTGAGTCTCCTGAACCAGCTGGCAGATTCTTCACCACTGCACCACCTGAGAAGCCCAATGAGGACATATAATCATTTATAAATATTTGAAAAAGTTAACCTCAGTAATCAATCAAAGAAATGAACATTCAAACAGCAATGAAAAGCCAATTCAATTTAGCAGTTTAGCCAAGATATTTTTAATGACAACTGAGCAAATACAAAATTTTGTATGAATCTTACAAGTGAGATAAAGAAACAAATTATTCCTTTATCTCCCATGTACAACAACAAAATGGGAGGGAAAATCCACACCAATAAGTAATAAAGGGCCTTCCCTGGTGGTGGTCCAGTGGTTAAAACTTCGCTTTCCAATGCAGACAGAGCAGATTCCATCCCTGGTCAGGGAGATAAGATCCCGCATGCCTCTTGGCCAAAACGTCAAAACATAAAACAGAAGCAATATTGTAACAAATTCAATAAAAACTTTAAAAATGGTCCACAACAACAAAAATCTTTTAAAAAATATATAATGGAAGAGAGAAAAGTAACTTTTTAATTAATGGAATTGGAGAACAGCAGGTATTTGGTTGAAGACAGATTGCAGCCTAGAATCTGTTCAGTTTCCTGAAAAATTAGGGAACAATTTCAATGTGGGGATCTGGGAAGAACATGGAAGGCATGGGAAAGCTTTTGCGTGATGTTAAACATTCAGCTCCACTTACAGTTGTCATAATTGTACATTTCAAACAGCTCTTTCTTACGCTGGCTATCATCGTAGGCTAAGACTCTCAAACCAAAATTATAGTAAAGCAACTTCACAGATGGTCAGTACAAGGATGTCAGAGCATCCAGCTCCCTGCTGATATGACTTAATCTGGCAGATTTTAGAATTTCAGAAGGAACAAATGGATTGCACAGTCTCTAGTAACCATCCTCCCAATTGAGTTTCTAAAAAAATTACTGTAGGATGCCTATATCAAAGCAGTCAGTATTACTGGGGTTCAAGGCAGGCTCTCCCAAAGTGGCATGTGGATTATTTGAAATTAAAGTGACTCTGTGACAACCTAGAGGGGTGGGATGGGGTGGGATGGGGTGGGAGGTGGGAGAGAGGTTCAAAAGGGAGGGGGCATTTGTATACCTATGACTGATTCATGTTGATGTACGGCAGAAACCAACACAATATTGTAAAGCAATTATCCTCCAATTAAAAAGAAATCTTTTTTAAAAAAGAAAAAAAATGCAACAAGTAGTTTTAAAAAGTCAAATAACAAGAACACTCATCTTCTGAGCATGTAGATTGATTTCAATTTAGGTATGTTGTCTAACAATTTAGGTATGTTGCTTAGTAAATGATGTAATAATTTTATTACATGACAATCTTATGTCACTGCCTTAGAATGGTAATACCACACAGCAGCGGATATATTTACATCATGGACAAAGTCTAGTACATCCCCAGGATTCAATAAATACATTTTTTTAAGTTAAAAAAAAAATAAAGTGACTCAAGAAACAGCCACGCAAGAGGGACACTTTGATGCTCCTCTGTCTCTCTGAAACCAGGAAATAAGGCTCCCCTGGGAAAGCTCCTTCCCTGAATCTGGAGAGGGAAGGACACTGACCAACCAGATGGTAATTTGGGGTAGAGAAGCTTGTATAAACAAACTTCATTTTGTCTTTAACTGGCTCCTCCAAGCCCCCAAACTCTGTTTAGAGTCTTCACTAATAAAGCAACCAAAGCCTAAGTTTCTCGGTCTTATCAATTTTTCATAAATTTTTTTATTCTTTGTCTAAAAACTATACAAGTTGCCTGCTTTGGCCACTTCTGAGGCCCCATGAAAGCTCCATGCCCCCAAATTAAAATGTGTCTTTTTCTTGTTAAACTGTCTTGTGTTAATTTCATTAGTGGTCTAGCGGCAGGAACTCAAGAAAGGTGGAGGAGGGCATGTTTTCCCCCTTTCCAAACAGTGTTGTTCATTAGGCACAAACCTGTACACTTTACCCATCAAGCTGAGGGTAAAGCTGGTAGCTCTTCTGAAATCTGTGGAGCTTAGCGAGGATTCATGCTCAACGAGAAATGATCGCTGCTCTCTGAGCAGAGGAGCTGAGACAGAACCAAGAGTCTCCTTCAAGGTGGCTGCATCAGCAAAGTATCCACCTGCAATGCAGGAAGCTGCCTGCAATACAGGAGACCCAGGTTTGACCCCTGGGTCTGGAAGTTCCCCTGGAGAAGGAAATGGCAGCCCACTCCAGTGTTCTTGCCTGGAGAATCCCAGGGACAGAGGAGCCTGGTGGGCCGCAGTTCATAGAGTCGCAAACTGTCAGACACACTGAGTGACTAAACCACATGAATCACAAGAATAAATGACTGTCCCCAAACCCTCTCTTGTGCTCACATTTCAGCCTATAAAACTTTGAAAGCAGATGTAAATATAAGGTACCACGCACAAAGAAAAATGTCAACAGCTCACCCCTGCACCACTTTGCCCAGAGCAATGGGAAGCGGCCTCCTTCCTACACAAGTTGTACAGCAAACCCTCCAGCGTATGAAATGCTTGTTGGATTCTCTTTTGTGGACCAACTAAATGTTGGAGAACAAGTCCTCAAAAATAGTAACTTTGGTTTCAGAATATGGATCTGTGGCCCTTCTCTCCTGTGATAATTAGCTTTTAAGGGTCATCAGGCATCTATTCAGGGCACTGTCAGTTCAAGACAAGAAAAGCCTGACACCATGCAAGGCATTCTGCTTTATTCAGGAGAAGGAAAGTTAGCTAATCCACTCCAAAGTAGTATATATGCTCTTTATGAAACTCCTTGAAAAGACAACAGAAAGCAATCTTTTGTAACACACATTTAGAAATTGTACGTTTCCATCTGGCAGGATTTCTTAGCCTGTTTGAATTAACTATGGGTTTATATTCAAGCAGATTATGTAGTTTAGTCCAAAACCTACAAAAAATCAAAACCTCAGAAAAAGTCAATAAAAGACATATATGTTTTCCCTTTCATCACTTTAAGTATATCCTGCTACTCTCTTCAGGCCTGCAGAGCTTCTGCTGAAAAATCAGCTGATGACTATGGAAATTCCCTTGGGTGTTATTTGTTGCTTTCCCCTTGCTGCATTTAATATTTTTTCTTTGAATTTAGTCTTTCTTAGTGTGATTATTATGCCTCAGTGTGTTTCTCCTTGGATTTATCCTGTATGGGACTCTCTGTGCTTCCTCAACTTGAGTGGCTATTTCCGTCCCCAAGTTAGGGAAATTTTCAACTATAACCTCTTCTAATATTCTCTCAGACCCTTTCTCTCCCTCATGTTCTTCTGGGACCCCTATAATTCAAACAGTGGTGTGGTTAACGTTGTCCCAGAGGTCTCTGAGACGGTACTCGTTTCTAGCCACTCTTTTTTCTTTATTCTGCTCCTCAGCAGTGAGTTCCACCATTCTGTGTTCCAACGCACATGTCTGTTCTTCTGCCCTTGAAGCCTTGAAACAAAGGAACAGATATAGGAACCCAGCCCTTGCCAACGCCTCTGTCATTTCTGCATGACAACGAAACACTCTAGTTGTTGCGATTATCATTTAGTATGTATCAGATATATGCTGTCTCATTAACAAAAACTTGTCGATCGGCATCATTTACAGATACAGCTGTTCGAGTAGAGAAATCTGTTTATCCTCACTCCATCCACGGTAAATGAGATCACAGAGGGGGAAGCATCGCCCATAATGCAGTCATGTCATAGACTGCCCTTGTCTTTTTACCGGCATATAGTCGCTTTACAATGTTGGGTGCGTTTCTGCTGTACAGAGAAGTGCGTCAGCCACGGGTATACATATATCCCCTCCTCCATGTATTTCCTTCCCACTCAGGTCATCACAGAGCATTAAACAGAGTTCCCTGTGCTATTCAGTGTATTGGCATCATTACCTATTTTATACGAAGAATCAATCCCAACCTCCCTCCATCCTACCCACCCTTTCCCCTTGGTGTCCCTACATTTGTTCTCTACATCTATGTCTTTATTTCTGCTTGGCAAATGAGTTCATCTCTATCATTTTTCTAGATCCCACATGTACGTGTTCATAGATGATATGTGTCTTTCTCTTCCTGATTTACTTCACTTTTTTGACACTCTGTAGGTCCTTATGCCTACATGATAGCCCAATCCCAGGAAGACACCTGAGGACAAGCTCCTTTGCTGCTAACAGAGCGTGCCTCATTCCTCTTGCAGCTGACGCATCAGTTCAGTGGAGAAAGTGATGCTGGAGTGTCCTAGACTGCATACCAGGGAAACCAACCCAGCTCAAGAGTGGATGACCAAGTGACATGGGACATCCTGGCAATCAAGTCAGCTCTAGCAAGAATATGAGTTCTGGATCAAAATAATCTATGAGTTCAGTTCAGTTCAATCGCTCAGTCGTGTCCGACTCTTTGTGACCCCATGAATTGCAGCACGCCAGGCCTCCCTGTCCAGCACCAACTCCCGGAGTTCACTCAGATTAAGAGTAAAAGTAGGGACTGGTCCTAAAAACTTTCATGTCCCAAAGAAGGGAAGAGGATCTTTTCTAACGTCTTTCTTTGGAGGGCTTCCCTGGTGGCTCAGTCAGTAAAGAATCTGCCTGCAGTGCAGGAGACCCAGGTTCCATCTCTGGGTCAGGAAGATTCTCTTGAGAAGGAAGTGGTAACCCATTTCAGTATCCTTGCCTTGAAAATCCCATGGACAGAGTATCTGGAGACAAAAGAGTCTGATATGGAGAATTTGACACAAGCGTTTCAGCACTTCTGCATAGTTGCATAAAAGTGGACGTGACAAAATGTTAAAAGCACTTTTTTTGAAGCGGTAATGTGGACAATAGAAATTGAACGCCACCATATCCCTGAACCTGTCCCTCATCCCCACCCCCAAGGACAGAGGTAGTCACAGGATAAGGCTCAGCAACAGAGCAATGGTATTGGCTTGCACATGACATAGAAAAAGAATGTTTTAAGTAGAATGCTTTTTGAGCTTTTCTTAAAGAGGCTGCAAATATCTGCAAACAGCCATGCCACAGCGTTGTATAACCAACCACAGGACACAACCAACCCACAGCCATTCTCTCAGAGCCTGAATCTCAGAACCCCAGGAGGACATAGCAGTCAATATTCACCTCGGAATCTCCTCCCAACTCCCTTCCTGGGCAACTGACGGGGCGCTCGAATTTGGTGAAAGATCCTGAATCAGCACCGAGGACATCATCATCAGAGATGGATGCTTTGTGATTGGATTAAACAGGATCGCCTGTCATAGGCTAAAAAGGCTTATCTGCACAGGCACCTGATATTGAAAGATGATTGAGGAAATCAGCAGCACGTTAAATATTAAGCATTTCCTGGAATGTGACCGCTGTGCTGGAGGTTACCGCATCACAGGAAATGAACTTTCAAAGGACCTCAAGGCCTTTGGCTCTGAGACTCTGCTCAAGTGTAAAAATGTCAGAGCAGCTAAATGGGTTTCAGAACTGGCTTGAGAAGGAAACTGGACTGTTAGGGTGTGTCCCTTCTCAGATCCCCAGGTATTTTCTATTCCACCTCCAGGCTGTTGCCCTTAAAAACCTACAGATCTGCAGTAAATACGGTTAAACCTATCATCTCGGGATTCCCTGGTGGCTCAGATGGTAAAGCGTCTGGCTGCAATGCAGGAGACCGGGGTTCCATCCCCAGGTCAGGAAGATCCCCTGGATAAGGAAATGGCAACCCACTCCGGTACTCTTGCCTAGAAAATTCCATGGATGGAGGAGCCTGGTGGGCTATAGTCCATGGGGTCACAAAGAGTCAGACACGACTGAGCAACTTCACTTTCATCATCTCGGCAACCTTCAAATTAAGACTTTCTTGACTCTGTGAGGCTTCCCTTGTGGCTCAGCGGTAAAGAATCCACCTGCAGTGCCGGAGCCACAGGAGACTTGGGTTCAATCCCTGGGTCGAGAAGATCCCCTGGAGAAGAGCATGGCAATCCACTCTAGAATTCTTGCATGGAGAATCCCATGGACAGAGGAGCCTGGCGGGCTACAATCCATGGGGTCTCAAAGGGTCAGACTTGACTGAAGGAACTTAGCATGCACACACGCCCTCATTTTCATTTGAACAGTTGTATATAACTCTTATTTGAGAAGTCTTCTCTCCTTTCTCCACAATATCATCAGCTCTCTCTGGCTTCCCATGACACTACAACAAATTCTCTGTATCCTTTATGTGTTTATGGAGTGCTTGCTATGGGCCAGGCACTGTTTTAGATATGAGAGAGGTAAGTTAGCAACTACTTGGCCGTATCGCTTCTTGTCAAGCCCTAGGAACTGTGACTTTACCCACAGGCTATTTTGCACAGCCCTGCTGTGTGCCCCCCACTAACACTGGGGAACCTGTCCTTGGTCTGCTGCTGACACTGTGTACCTTGTGCCCCGCTGGCGGGCAGCGGCTTCCGCACCTGCAGCACCTGATGGCCTCCTCAGAGAACAACTGTCTAACTTCCTAGCTTCCGTTTCGGGAATCTATTCTCAGCTACCAACCAGCATAGCCTTCCCCAGTCCTCTATGTGGCAATCTTCCTCTCACCTTCTCAAATGTGTTCATTCCAACTTTCCACCGCTGTGATCGCCACACAATCCATGATGAAACAATAATGTCTTCGCTTAAGACACGACTGGGGCTCATAAATTATCTTATTTATAATGGACCCTAAGACACTAATGATATGCTCATCCACTTGTGGCTCCGTATATAGACAAGTGGTTCCTGCCTACCCTGCCTCATTCAAGCAGCTCCCCTTCCCCTCCTGCCCTGTCTCTCCCCTCCCTCTCTCTCCTCCTTCCTCCTCCTCTTCCTCCTCCTTCTGCTCCTTCTCCTCCTTCTCCGCTTCTTCCTCCTTCTGCTTCTCTTACAATCCTTCCGCCTCCTCTTCATTGTCCTCTTCCTCCTTAGAGAACACTCAGAAAGTCCAAATTATCTATAAAAGTTTTTATACCACCTCTACTATTAAATACTTTAAAGAGCTTTGATATGACATCAGCACACTCCCAAATACTCACATTTTGAAAATATATTTCGTGTGTTGATACCTGGGGCTTCCATGGGAGTTCAGCTGGTAAAGAATCCATCTGCAATGCAGGAGACCCCAGGTTGATTCCTGGGTCAGGAGATCCACTAAAGAAGGGTTAGGATACCCACTCCAGTATTCTTGGGCTTCTCTGGTGGCTCAGCTGGTATAGAACCAACTTGCAATGCAGGAGACCTAGGTTCCATCCCTGGGTTGGGAAGATCCCCTAGAGAAGGGAACAGCTAAAGAAATGTCCATGTTTCGGACACTAATTTAGGTCCTTTTGTTCATTACTCCACTCTGTATTCACGTAGACAATTTCTGATGAGTAGGGTTACTTAGTAAATGGTAATTGATATTCACGACTTGAAGTGTGGAGGCCAAGAAACAGGATAGGAAGGTGAAAGAGGACACCTGTCTACCACATCAAAGGAAGCTGATGGCTTGAAAGATAAAAGGAACTCTCCAAAAGAAAAGCAGAAGAAATTAGCAAGTGAGGGTTTCTCATCTTGGCTTCAATTGGTGTTGCATTCATAGAAAATGGCATTGGAGGGATTTTTTGAGACGTGAGGGGTTCTTTCACTTGTTTGGTTTTATTAGAAAGAACATAGGACCCAGAAAACTAGGTTTAAGTCATGGATAATCTACTAAAACTTGGAATCCTTGAGAAACCACTCCACATCTCTGCAAATCAATTCTTTTCACATGTAAGTGAGAGGGTTGTGTTCAGAGACTCTGCTTTCCTCGTAATATAACTCATCCATGGTTTGCTACAAGGGTACAACCTGCCTATACAATGACCTAGGGGAAAAGGTGTGCCTAGATCTTAATCTTCTCACCTCCAGTTGGTATTTCCTGATATTCCAGGAGCTGAAAGTTATCCTGAGGCTTGAGAATACTCCATTGGTGATAAGCAATTACAAAAAGCAGTATGAAAAGGGGGGTTTATTCCATTGCTAAACCATGGTACACACTCTAAAAGGTGCTTATTATTGGAAACTCTGCTTAACGGACAATGAGTTACATTACATGCAGGTGGCACAGTGGTAAAGAATCTGCTTGGCAATGCAGAAGCTGCATGAAACAGGGGTTTGATCCCTGGGTTAGGGAAGATCCCTGGAGGAGGAAATGACAACCCACTCCAGTATTCTTGCCTGGAAAATCCCATTGAAAGAGGAGCCTGACAGGCTACAGTCCATAGGGTAGCAAAAAGTCAGGCACAGCTGAGCACAAACACACACCTCCTGCGTAATATTTACAATTAACAACGCAGAGGACCAACCAAATATTCAGAATCACAGATATTTACGAAACAGCACATTATCACCATTGAGATTAATCCACATATGAGTGGACATTGGGGAAATCTGAGATCACTTCAAGTTTTCATCTAGTCATCACACAGGGTCAAAAAGGCAGCCAGAAAGGAGGGGGTGGGCAGATGCTATAAATCACAACCTTGCTTTAAACAGCAACTGGGATTTAGAGGCACAGAGGAAGAGGATAAAGTACCCGTGCGGAGGGTGTACGTGTTGAGAAGATCAAATAAATGGGACCAGTTTCATCTAAGTAGGATTTTTCAATTAAGAGTTTAGCAAACACCCACGGTGTATTGGGCTCAACACACACCCGCCAAGCCCAGTTTTAAAATGCACAAAATCCTGGTTCGTACATTCTGTGAGTTGGCTGTCAAGTTGATGAGAAAATGAATGAATGCTCAATTAAGAATTAGGAAAATGATTAAAGGCAAACTCTGAGAGACGCATAAATTCAGACGAACCCAGAAACAGAGGAAATAAAAGATCCCTACAGTCTGGAATTATTGGATTTCCTAAAGAACAATGAGGAAAGTCAAAGCATCAGTACTGGAATTCCGACTTTGGCTGTGTGCCTGCCTTTTGAGTGCTCTGGGCTGTCTATTCAATGAGGATGGACATCATCAAGAAACCCAGAACGTTTCTATGTTGCAAATGAAGTTCATGAATATACAAGTTGATCAAATGAACACCCTAAGTGCTTGGGGAAGAATAATAGAAGTCTTGGTAATGGAGATGCTGATATCTAGGGGAGAAGAGGGTAGCAATTTTGCCACGAAATCCTGGTTTGTGCATTCTGTGAGCTGAATTTTGGATGGTTTTAGTCTAGCAATAACATCAGGCTCTTGCCACAGTTAAGAGACAGACTCAATTAGGAATACACCCTGTGGTATTAGGTGCAATTGCCATCCTAGGGACAAACTGCACTCAATCAACACGGAAGGAACGATGGCCATGTATCAAGCTTACGACTCAATTCACTAGCCCACTAAAAGCTCCGTGAGGAGCAGCATCGAAAACACAGGCAGATTTCCTTAACGACTGGATCGGATAGATAAAAACGCATTTATCTTCATAGATGTTTGCACTTTGTAGAGTCTAAAAGAAGGAGAGCTGCATTGTTTTGGAACCATGCTCCAACTATCCCCTTCCAGACCAAACCCCTGCAAGACCAGAATGGTCTTGGCCTCTGAACTGGTCCCCTCTTTCATTGTGTCCACACTCCCAACCTTCATGCTTACTGTTGCCAGACTAATCCCCCTAAAAATGCAGCTGTAATAATACCTCTGCCCTGCCCAAAAGCTTTCCGTGATTCCCAGCTCTGTCCAATAGTATCTTCTGTTGCTGGTGAATGTGAGGTTCTTACTTTGTCGCAAAAAGAAGGTGGAGACAAAGTGATAGGTAAGAAATGGGTTTATATAGAGAGGACACTTCACAGGCAGAGTGTGGGCCATCGCAGAAGGTGAAACAGAGAAGGGAGACAGGCCTCAAAATATGGTGTGGCTAGTTTTTATGAATTGGGTAATTTCATAGGTTAATAAGTGGGAGGATTTTTCCAACTATTTTGAGGAAGAGGCAGAGATTTCCAGAAATTGGGCCACTACCCACTTTTTGGCCTTTTATGGTCAGCCTCAGAATTGTGTCCCTGGTGGGTGTATCAGTTAGATGCTAGTGTGTTCTAATAAGCGTATGGTGAGGCTCAAGGTCCACCGGAAGCTAATCTTCTGCCATCTGGGACCCAGTTGGGTCTAGCCAGTCTTCATCACATCTTACGGCTATGTCATTCTATCAGAGGTTGCACTCTGCCACCTTCCCTCCTGCTTCACTTCCCTCTATATTTCCTGTCTAATTCCACCGTATCATCTTAGTTGAAAGCTCTCCAAAGGGGGTTATCTCCAGTTTCCTTCACATAGGTCCAAGTACCAAGTATCGATCTCTGCTGTGACCTGCCCCTTCCCCATAATGGATGTATCCTCTCATCTTCCCAACTCCATGGGGAAGGTTTTAGAAATATTCCCACAAGCTCTTCTGTGGTTCTCCCTTTGTGAGGTAGAACCTGATTTTCCTCCTTTTGAATGTGAAATGGACATAGTGGCTCATTAATAACAAACAGAATGAAGCAGAAATGATCATGAGGACTCAAATATGGGTCATAAAAAAACTGCCACCACCTCTGGAGTGTTCTCATTTCCACCACCCCCTCCCTCTCTCAGATTACTGCCTGTGGAGAAGCCAAGTGCCATGTCATGAGGACCCTCGGGCAGTCCTGTTGGACAGGCCCACTAGAGGAACTGAGGCCTCTGGCCACTGCCATGAGAATGAGCCATCTTGGCAGCAGACCCTCCTGCTTCCGTCAGGCCTTCAGACTGGCTACAGCCTCAGGAGGATTTGTATTTATGTATTACATATTCATGACACTGCGCAGAACTTCCAAAGTTGATCCCAATTTCTGACCCACAGAAGCTTTGAGAAATAAACAGTGTTCGCTATTTTAAGCCACTTTATTTTTAGAGTAATTTGCTATACAGATACTAGATAACTAATAATAGAAACAAACAAGAGATAACCATTAGATAACTGATCCATTTCCAAATGTCTCAATTATAAATGCATTTCAAGATCCAGATTAAATTATCCTTCTTCCACAAATCTCTCCTAGACTACTTGGATAGAAATAATAACTAAAATCATATCTGGCTGGGTCTCACCTCTCTTATGAAATTTCAGACCGCTATTATGATGGTTTTCCTGGTGGCTCAGCAGATAAGGAATCTGCCTGCAATGCAAGAGACACCGGAGATAAAGATTTATCCCTGGGTTGGCAAGATCCTGTGGAGGAGTAAGTGGCAACCCACTCCAATACTCTTGCCTGGAAAATCCCATGGACAGAGGAGCCTGGCAGCTACAGTCCATGGGATCACAAAGAGTCAGATACAACTGAGCCACTAAGCACAGCACATTATAATGACATGTATCATTTGCACAGTTTTCTCCTTTATTAGAGGTTAAGCTCCTTGAGAAAATTTCCAAACTTCCCATCATATCTCATCACAGGAGTTAGGGGCCTAAAAGAGGATGTGGGAAATATTTGTCAAGAGGATAAGTAGTCAGATTCTATACTCAAGTCTCTTTCCTTGCTTGAAATCTATTTGTGTTTATTGTGATGTTTGGTAAGGAGTTACATACAACTGAAGAAGCAAAACACAAAATAAGAAGTATTTAATTCCTTCATAACTCTTGGAAAAGAAGAAAAAAACTCAGAGAAAAATAATCAGCATAGTCAGGTTTACCTAGAAGATCAGGTAAGTGGGAAGAAAACCATCCGGCTGGTGGTAGTCCTTGTCCAAAACACACAGGATGAAACTGCAGGCATGGAAATCAACTGAGAGAGGATCATGGTCCAACCCAAATAGCATAGTCCTCCAACTGAAGACAGAAGCTTTTCTCTTCCACATTGTCTAGGCGCTGATGTCACCCCCAGGCCACTTGCACCCTCCTCATTGTGGCCTTCCACTGACTTCGCCCAAGATTAACTAAGCATCAACAGTAACGTATGAAAAGCAAATAACCACTTCTGATTTTTTTTTTTTTAATCTAAAATCCAGGCTTCCCGTTTCCTCTGAGCAATGAGAAATGTGAACATGGATTATGAACTGAGCATGAAGCATTCAGAGCATTCAGTTTTTAAAAACCAAAGCTCCCTGCTTTGCTGGAGCTCAGTCGACATAATTACATAAAGGGAAGGAGTCTTCCTGTCAGTCCTTGTCTTTGCTGTTGGTAAGAGGGCATGCATTCAGAGGCCATCTCTCTGCTTTCTTCAACCTGTTTCTATAGTGTCTAAGGCTTCCCTGGTGGCTCAGATGGTAAAGAATCCGCCTGCAGTGAAGAAGACCTCAGTTCGAACCCTGGGTCAGGAAGATCCCCTGGAGAAGGGCATGGCAACCCACTCCAGTATTCTTGCCTGGAGAATCCCATGGACAGAGCAGCCTGGTGGGCTACAGTCCGTGGGTCGCAAAGAGTCGGGCATGACTGAGTGACTAACACACACACATATTATCTAGTATCAACCAGCATTCACCAGCCAGGGAAGCTCAGATTCAGGCGACAGTAGTCTAAGCAGGCAAACCATACCTGCCTCTTATGCAACCAGATTTGATCCTTGATCTGAAGCACCCACAATAAACCTATGGAGACATTTTGTACAGGGATAATTGTTTTTATAGCAAACCAGCATCCATTTACAGTTTATTATATACTGTAAAACTACTATCCTATTACATGCGGACTTAATTATGCATTCCTGACGTGTAAGACACCAATTCCAGCTGGTTCCCCTTTCCTAAGCAACGGTTAACAACAAAAAACAGGGCGTTCTTGAGTTTCAGTTGTTCTCGGCTTGCCTACAAATGTTAAGAGAAGAGTTTTCCAGTTCAAAATTCATATGAGGTTTTTTTGTCATATTCTTTTTAAAATACTTGTTTTTAATTGGAGGATAATTGCTTTACAACATTGTGTTGGTCTCTGCCTCACATCAGCATCAATCAGCCACAGGTCTCTCTAGGTCCCCTCCCTCCTGCACCTCCCTCCTGCCTCCCACCCCATGCCAGCCCTCTAGGTTGTCACAGAGCCCTGGGTCGCGCTCCCTGGGTCACACAGCGCATCCGCACTAGCTCTCTGTCTCACGCGTGGTGATGAATACTATTTCCATGCCGCTGTCTCCATTCGCCCCACCCTCTCCTCCCCGCACTGTGTCCACAAGTCTGTTCACCATATCTGTGCCTCCACTGCTTTCCTGCAAAAAGTTTCACCAGCTCAGTTCAGCTCAGTCGCTCAGTCGTGTCTGACTCTTTGCGACCCCATGGACTGTAGCACACCAGGCCTCCCTGCCTATCATCAACTCCCAGAGTTCACCCAAACTCATGTCCATCGAGTCGGTGATGCCATCCAGCCATCTCATCCTCTGTTGTCCCCTTCTCCTCCCGCCCTCAATCTTTCCCAGCATAGGGGTCTTTTCCAATGAGTCAACTCTTCACATGAAGTGGCCAAAGTATTGGAGTTTCAGCTTCAACATCAGTCCTTCCAATGAATACCCAGGACTGATCTCCTTTCAAATGGCCTGATTGGATCTCCTTGCAGTCCAAGGGACTCTCAAGAGTCTTCTCCAACACCACAGTTCAAAAGCATCAATTCTTTGGCACTCAGCTTTCTTCACATCCATACATGACCACTGGAAAAAACCATAGCCTTGACTAGATGTACCATCTCACTAGATTCCATTTCTGACTCACTTCGCCAGGAATAATAAGCTCCAGGTTTATCTACCTCATTAGAACTGAAAAAGAAAAAAGCCATCCTCTGAGTTTCTAAGCTGCGTCCTTAGATTTTTGACTTCTACTATTCCAGTCTCTGCTTCCAAAATGGGGGTAAGATTTTAAGAGACTGGAAGCCCTTTGAGAAGCATTATTCACACTGCCAAGCTTTAGAGAGCCCTTCTGCATTATTTTTTACACAAGATAAATGAAATAAAGATTTAGGCAATAATTCAAGGAATTTAATCAATGTTAGTCATCAATATGGGTGATTCAAGACAATATAATTTTAGTCCTTGGTAGTAAAAGTTTTCAGCCTGGATTTTCCAGATAAATAACTCCATATTTCTCTTTGTCACTCTGAACAAAGCCTTTGGAGAAAAGTTTGCTTCCTTTTCATTGGCCATCCCTGCCATTCGAGTTGTTACTCTTACAGAAGCATAAGCGAACCAAACTAATGGACTCTCACGCACGACGGTTATTAATTTTCCTTACAGGCAGTGACAATAAGCTCTTCCCAAATATGGCTTCTTGGTTGGTTTAATCAACTTCACCTCAAGCCCTCCTGAATTCTAACTGACTGAGGCAAGTCATCAACAGCACAGCCACAGATTAAACCAATGCTCATCAACAGCTTCCCTGAAACAGAGATGCAAGGAACTAGGACAACAGGGAAGCAATCGTACAACTATTACTTAGAGGGGAGTCAAGGTGGATAGGGAATACCCATCGAGTCACACAGGAAATATGTTAGAACTCAGTAAGGTGATTCAACATACCTGTGGGCTTAGGAAGACACTATAGGAAAACAAGCTCATGTCCCTAGTGTGTAGCATAAAAGAAATTGGCCGGATGTGGTTCTAAGAGGCTATGGGGTTTTTTCCAATCAGACTTTTCCAAAAAGATAAACCTAGAATGCTTCCAGTATAAGAGAAAATTCAGGATCACAACAGCCTGTTGATTGTTGCCCATATGGATCAGTCCCTATCAGAAGGCCTCTGGATGTCCTGGCTGCGGCCCCAGACAACAGCAAGGTCACCTTTGATTCACAAAAATCTACTAGTTTAGGGGCTTCCCTCGTGGTCTAGTGGCTAAGAAAGCACCTTGAAACTCAGGGAACTAAGATCCTACACGCCATGTGGGAACTGAGCCCTCCAGCCGCAACTGCAGAGTCCACGCAGCATGACATAATAAAGATCCTGTGTGCTGCAACTAAGGCTCGACACAGCCAAACAGATAATTTTTAATAAATAACACTTTAATAATGTACCAGTTTAGAAATTCAGTGACCCTAAATTTTAGTGAATTAGTATTTCAGTTCAGTCACTCAGTTGTGTCCGACTCCTTGTGACCCCCTGGACTGCAGCATGACAGGCTTCCCTGTCCATCACCAACTCCTGGAGCTTACTCAAACTCATGTCCATTGAGTCAGTGATGCCATCCAACCATCTCATCCTCTGACTTCCCCTTCTCCTCCCGCCTTCAGTCTTTCCCAGCATCAGGGTCTTTTCCAATGAGTCAGTTCTTCACCTCAAGTAGCCAAAGTATTGGAGTTTCAGCTTCAGCATCAGTCCTTCCAATGAATATTCAGGACTGATTTCCTCTAGGATGGACTGGATCAGTATTTAGAGGGAAAGAAAAATGACATAATAAATACATGGATACTCTTAACATTATCTCATCTACCTTCTTCCTTCAGATATCCCTCAGTCTCAGTGAGAGTAACCAGGAAGAAACCAGCCTTCAGTCTGAACGTCCCAACCCAACTGAAACACACAACACACACACACTCAGCATTTTCTTGCTGCTTTAAGTATTCACCCAGATCTTCCCCAACAAGAATCAGCTCGTGTTTGCCAACCAATGCATCACTCATCCTTGACACCAAGGTCAAGACTCACTCGCTTACTTGATCTTACTGATCCCCACTTCATTCTACCTGGTTGGAGGCAGATCCTGGAGGTAAAATTACATTATTTAATGCTTATTTCATGATTTGCTCAGAAACAACTGTAACTTGGATGGAACAGAGATAAACAGCGGCAACATACACCGCCCAAACCCTGGTCTGCTTGAGAACATGCTGGCTGCCCGCCTGTGGCTTCACGGAGGCTTAGACAGCACCTCCATCTGGGGGACTCACAATACCCCCACCCCTCTGCTTGAAGGACTCTATGCTAGATACTATCAGGTTACAGAGAGGATCCCTTGGCCTCGTTTTTCTCACCCATCTCTAATTTCTATTCTTTTCCTGTAAACTCCTGAAAGCCTTCTTAAATCCTTCTCCCACCACGTGGGAAACAGACGAATAACCAAAGATGGTTCTTGCCTGCACAGATCTTGAAATGTAGCTCTAGCATAGAAGTGCGGCACAGAATAGGATGCAACAAACGCCGTGAAATAGAACAAAGTGCTATTAAGATTCAAAAGAAGGAAGGATAATAAGACAGAAGAATGGGCGCCGGAGAGTGGATCCTGTTGAAACTGGTTATCTACTGAGATTGGATAATGGCAGAGATACGGCGGTGGAGCAGTGGGCCATCCAGGTGAGACCAGCACAGATACAGGAATGGGGGTGGCAGGCAGGGAAGACGGGATAAAGCAGTCATCCAAAGCAGCAGGATGACTATTTAGGGGTTAAGACTTGTCCTCTCTAAAAACAGTGGAATTTTCACGTGCTTATTTGTGGGGTTTTTTGGGGGAGTGGGGGAGTGGGGGAGTGGCATGGTTTGAAGACACATTTATTTTTTTCTTATATGCTGAAGGTTTATCTAGGGCAAGCTCTGCATATAAATCTAGCTATTACTTTAAGAATTTGTTTCCTTTTTCTTTCATTTATTTATTTTTAACTTTTTCTTTTGCGTTGGGGTATAGCCAGTTAACAATGTTGTGATAGTTTCAGGTGAGAAGCAAAAGGACTCAGCCGTACATATACATGGATTCATTATCCTCCAAACTCCCCTCCCACCCAGGCTGCCACATAACAGTGAGCAGAGTTCCCTGTGCTGTGCAACAGGTCTTTGTTGATTATCCATTCCAAATATGGCAGAGTGTACATGTCCATCCCAAACTCCCTAAGAGGGTAGAGTTTTGATATGCCTGTTATATCTGGTGGGTTCAAATTAAGAAAGGAAAACATGTGTGTTCCTAGCATGTATGTGCGTGAGTGTACTTATATTGTTATTTAAAAGGTACTAGACACTCAGGTCCATAGAGTCAAAGCTATGGTTTTCCCATTAGTCAGGTGCAGATATGAGAGTTGGACCATAAAGAAGGCTGAGAGACAAAGAATTGATGCTTTTAAACTGAGGTGCTGGAGAGGACTCTTGAGAGATCCAACCAGTCAATCCTAAAGGAAATCAACTCTGAATATTCACTGGAAGGACTGAAGCTGAAGCCGAAGCTCCAGTACTTTGGCCATGTGATGCGAAGAGCCAGCTCATTAGAAAAGACCCTGATACTGGAAAGACTGAAGGCAAGAGGAGAAGGGGACAACAGAGGATGAGATGGTTGGATGGCATCACCAAATCGACGGACGTGAGTTTGAGCAAACTCTGGGAGATGGTGACAGTCAGGGAAGCCTGGAGTGCTGCAGTCCATGGGGTCACAGAGTCGGACATGACAGCCAGTGAACAAAATGGCATTGGCAGGAGGCAGGGATTGCAGCATCTGCTACTGCGCGCGTGCACACAACGGCTGCTGTCTCTGCTCAAAGCAAAAATCAGGCAGGAGCTCCCCAGAGATCTACTCTCCATCAAGGTCAATTCCACGTCAGAGTCTGGGGATGGAATAGATCCCATAGAATCTCATGCCCAAGTTCGGTAGCTCTGATCCAGGATTACACCTCCTCGCTCAAGTCAGGCTACGTTTGCAGACCAAACGCTGGTGGGAAGGGGAGAATCAGAGAAGCAATTACAGCGGTGAAGTCGGTGAAGCTGACGTACCGCGGCGTCTTCTGGATTTGCTGACAGGGTCTTGGCGACAGTTTCCCCCACTCTAACATCTCAATCAGTTTGATTGACACCCCAGAACTGTTCATCTCCTCCTCTCCAGGGAGGCAGAGGAGGATCAAGTGCAATACTGTAGAGCAAAGAGTGGTTTCAGACAAGTCATCTTCATTTTCAGTGATGGAGAGAGAAGAAAAAGAGCGAGAATTCTAAGTAGCAGAGAAAGGTTCAAGGTTAATTTGATTGGCAAGGTATGAAATGCCACTTACTTCAGGCCATTTCAAATTGCCCCTCATTCTCTCCACAGTAAATGAAAAGATTCTTTCCAAAGACGGGACATCAACTGATAATGACTGCTATTACATATTCATACACCACTTGACATTCGTTAGCTTACTTGGCAGGAATTCTTACAAAGCGCTCTGCACAGATGCTGTGTCAGAAAGGTAAGGTTGGGATGGAGCGTCTTGCAGGCACTTTTTAGTGGACAGAGGAGTAGAGACGAGACAGGACGTGGGGACAGAGACCACACCTATGCTGAGCAGGTAACACTGCCCACACTGCCTGCTCCTTCAGCACATTCTGGGACTTTCCAAAGACCATAGGGTCTATGTTATCTAAGGACCATTTGCCTCATCCATAGTTTTAACAAGGAACACAACGCTGGGAGGAAGATGGAAAGAAAAATCATTTGCATCTTAAAAAAATAACAGGAGACAATTCTCTTTCTACGTAGGGATGATTTCCTTATCCTAGAGAAACTGAGAAAGAAGTTGGTTTTTAAGGATTTCAAGAAAAAGGGATCAGGGAAAATCATGAGTTTTCACATACAGTCGGGTTCCTGAGAGGTGATGCAATCAGCCTCTGGAGCATAGCCTCGGAGACATTAGCCTTGGGCCAATCCAACACCCATTTGCTGTCTGCTATGTTTCAGGCACAGTGCTGGCAAGTTTCACCCCCATTTAAGCCAGTTGACATCACACAACAAAGATACGGCCCCAGAGTTCCTAATAATAAATTCAGCCCAGGGAGAGCTGAAAAGAATATAGATGGTTCAGTGCACACTGTCCCACCTTAGAAAGAAATGGCAAGCACAGAGATGACTTATGCAGGATCATTAATTGCACATTTTTAAACCATGGTCTCTCTGTCTGTCCCTCTGTGCATCTCTCTGCCTCTCCCTCCCTCTCACTCTCCCTCCTCCCTCTCCTCAGTTATTTAGTGACATGGCCAATTGCTGAATTGCTTTTCATGATTAACTCTCTTCTTTCAAGGTCAGTGACTGCCCTTCACACGATGACAGCAGTCAAGGTGACGCACGACTCAGATAAACCTTGAAATGTTGACCTACCCTAAGTTCAGTGTAATTAAAGGGCGCGCCTATGCCTGAGCCAACTGTTTGAAGCACATTTGCTAGAAACCGCATAACGTCTCCGTGCTTACCCCGAACATCTGTTCGTGAATTGCCTTCACAGGCCCGTAGTTCAGGACAATTTTCATAAAGCTCTAAAAATCTGCATGAAATTAATGACAGCAAATAAGCTTGAGCTGATTTTTTAAAATTAACTCCAAATAACAATTTCTGATTTAAAATCAGCAGGGAGAAGATGGTCTATTTATATACTGCTGGAGAATGTAAGGTGGATTCAAATACTTTAGGAGTAAACTGGCTGAACTTACCACCCCGTTGGCAGAGTCTGTGTTTTGACAAACACTGACATTTCTTGAGATATTGTTCCTGAGAGTTATTCTGACCATGACTGTTTGCAAGGCGATTGATTTTTTTCTTTATTACTAATGGTATTGGTGCTCCCAAAGAAATAATAGAGAGAGAGAGAAAAGAGAGAGAGCAAGCGACGTTCCCACTGAAACTGTTCTAGAATAGTCTTGCCTTCCCACCTCTAAATATCATTGCAGGACACTAGAAGGCATTTTGAATGCTTTTATGTCCAGCAGGGCACCCAAGGGCGTTGCTTAAAGAACAAGAGGCAAAATTCTTACTCCATGAGAACAGTTGACTCACTCAAGTTCAACGATATATCAGCTAGAAATGGTTAATCTTGAAGAAGGAAATATGCTAAGACATGCGAGTGTATCTCAGTAAACTTAATTCATTTTGCAAAAAATAAAAAACTAACTAGGGGTTTGTTTTTAAAATATAGAAATGTCTAAAATAATTCAGGTCACCCAGAGTGGGAAGACAATGGACAAATGTTCTGAGACAAAAACTTGCCCAGGTAGTGACCACGGTGGTCCGTTCTCCATCCAACAGACCCCAGGGCAAGGAGGAAGCTGAATAACGCTGAACAAATCACTGTAATCTTTCCATCACTCAGGCCCAGCTGCAACAATAATGTTATCTTTCTGGATATTCTCCAGACTTTAAAACACTATTATTCATCTTAAAATGAAGACCAGAATACCTACCTGCTAGGGTTGTAGGGATTACATGCATATAAAGCTTAGCACCATCCTTGCCCTGCAGTCCACTCTCTACAAACTCATGCTGTTATAATTATGGCCATGTGTATTATCTTCAGTCTTTAGTATTTAGATATGTGCTCAGTCATGTCTGACTCTGCAACTCCATGAACTGCAGCTCTCCAGGCTCTTCTGTCCATGGGATTTCCCAGGCAAGAATACTGGAGTGGGTTGCCATTCTCGTCTCCAACTTAGCCATGAATTGATTTTATAGGGGAAAAAAATGTCTCTTTGACATTCATCTTGTTGTTTTGTCTTTTTTTTTTCCCCATTCATCCAAAGAGTATATACGGAGTTCCTTCTGTGTTCTAGGCAGCGGGCAAGACAGAGGGGCTGAAATCCTAGGAGATCAGAGTCAGGCAGGTGGATAACTAGCTACAGCTCATGGAGTTGAGATTGTAGACCAGACTTGTTGTTGTTCAGTCACTAAGTCATGTCCGACTCTTTGTGACCCCATGGATTGCAGCACGCCAGGCTTCCCTGTCCTTCACTACCCTAGGCAGGGCTAATTTATGCCTTCTGAGACCTTGACTGCCCAACTTCTAGACAAACATGGGTTACTGTGGCTGAAAGTAAAGAAATAAAACTTTGATTTTAGCAAACCTAAGTAAGGTCTCTTTCATAAGCATCCAGGTGTACTCCAAGTAAAGATGAGCCAAACGGGAATGTAAAAGGCCCATTTGAGAGTACCCATAAGCATCTGAAAGTCAGGAAAATAAAAATATAAATTCACTTAATGGAAAGAGAGCCTCAGGCAACACTAAGCCATTAGGACCGATGGTTATTCTCTTGCCAAGGATCTCAAAAGATGAAAACAGCATCTCTGAGGCCTGTCCTGTGTTTAATCACATTGACCCTCACCCACACGCCCCCTTTCACACTCCTTCAATTTCGGGCTATCCTGCAAAGCACATTTGGCTCCAATACACACATATCAGCAACCTTGCCAAGGCATTCAAGTACATGCAGATGCTCTCAATGATAAGCAAGGGCTTGTATTAGCTCTAGATAACACACTAAGCTTTAAAGGAAAAAGAGAACTCGTGTCTAGCTTTGGGGTCTTCAATACTGACAGCATTGTTTCCTACCTTCAAAATGTTGTTTACTATCACTCCCTGAAACAGCCCAATTTTATTCACACTAACAATTCGCTGCATGCAATGCCACTGTCTCCTTATAATTATTCATAACATTTTGGGATAACATTTGCTGCTTTAAAACAATACTAGCCTTCCCAACCTCTAATTTTTACATTTGGAACATTGGTAGACATTTTAAATCTATTGACCACCCACAGCTAAGCACAGAATTGCATTAAAAATCTTGCACTTGCCTTTTACATCAATTTACAACAATTCCTCATTTTAATTATCTTTTGAACATATCCCATACCTTTTTACATTTCATCCTTCATCTACATTTTTTGCTAATTTTCCATTTAGATTCTGCTTCTTAGGCACTCAAAAAAGAAAATCCATCTTTGCACCAAAGTAGGAGCTACTTATGAAATGGAAATGTTACCAATAATGTGGGTGAAGAATGAAATTTAATAGTAAATTGTAGGACTTTGTAAGGGCTTCTCAGATGGTCCAGTGATAAAGAATCCACCTGCCAAGCAGGAGATGCAAATTCAATCCTTGAGTCAGAAAGATCTGCTAGAGAAAGAAATGGCAACCTGCTCCAGTATTCTTGCCTGGAGAATCCCAAGGACATAGGAGCCTAGCGGGCTACGGTCTACAGGGTCTCAAAGAGTCAGACATGGTTTATGACTAAACAGCAGCAGCCGCAGGACTTTGTGCCAGGCAGAAAGCAAAGCACTTTATATGTATTATCTCATTTAATCTTCAGGACAATCTCATAAGGTGCTGGTGTTTCATCACACCCATATTACAGATGAAAACCTGAGGCTGGAAGACGTTAAGCCATTTGAAAAAACGTCACACAGCTAAAAGACAAAATTCTGAACCCCCATCTGCCTAACTCCAGGAAAGAGATTCAACAATTACACCATGTACAGAACATTTTATATGCTTTTTTATGCATGTGCTGTTTGTGCAAAATACTTCTCAACATTGAAGCAGCCAAAGGAAATCCACACACAATGGAAGAAAGGCGTTGGCCCTTTTAAGCCTCTTTAAACCTTTATTTATTTCCTTTCTAATATACCCCTTGCTACTGCATTCAGTCACAGTGAGAGTGACATAAAAGAGGTAATAACACAAACGATACTGAAATAACCTGGGCAGCCGTAGCAAGAATCCGCAGGCAAAACAGAACAACAGGGAAACAAAGTCTAAAGGCCCTCGCTTTGTGGCCGCGCTGCCGGCCCAGCTTCCAGACTTCACCGCAATCAGCCACACACCGCAGGACAAAAATCTCCATCTCTGAGGTGTGATTAGAGGCCTCGCAGAACAATCCAAGTAAGGTCGTATTTGCATAAGTCAAGTGTTCCACAGTCTGTACGGCGTCTTTACCTAATGCTGGATTCAATCACTGGTGTGGACCACAGTCAACCCACCAGATGGCCCGAAATGCCAGCCAGCTTCCACTTAGACAAGAGTGGTGGGAATATGGAAGGAGTGAGGCAGGGGACTGAATTTCCAGAAGCTCTGGCTTCTTGCCCCAAAGCTGCTGTAGGAGGGAGAGGGGAAGGCTAGTTAGAGAGGGGAGAGCCGGTTAGAGGAGCGACAGGTCTTCAGTCCTTCTGTTTACCAGCGTGACTTCTCTTCTGTCTGGCAAGTATGCTAGAGTTTCATGCATAATTTGATTCAAAAGAGTATCTGATGTTTAGGTTGGAATATCACGAATTCAAGGCAGCTCCTACCTTATGCTTCTACGTGGATGGGACTGGCCCAAGATTTAGTATCTTGTGGCTCAGTGGTAAAGAACTTACCTGCCAGTGCAGGAGATGTGGGTTCGATCCCTGGGTCAGGAAGATGGAGAAGCAAATAGCAACTCACTCCAGTATTCTTGGCTGGAAAATCCCATGGACAGAAGAGCCTGGTGGGCTACAGTTCACAAGGTCACAAAGAGTTGGACACCACTTAGCAACTAAACAATAACAAGCAACCAATGAGTCAAGGCTGGAAAGTGTCAAAACCTAGACTGGAACCCCAGTGATTCAATTCCTGGTCCAGTGCTTAGCTCAACACAGCATGAACCTTATCCATTACTTCTGCTTCTTTCTACTCCTACTCTGGGACACCCATCGTTATTTTTTTCAAATTTTGGTAAATGCACGTGAGAGATCATTCCTTGATGGTATCTCATCATCTCTCCATCACAGGACATTCCTTCATCCTGCCTTTAAAAGGTGGGTCGATCTAGGAGTCATGTAAGGCCCATGGGCTTTGGAGCAGAGGTATGTTGGATGAACTGTGCACGCATGAGTGCGTGCGTGCTGTTGTTCACTCAGTCTTGTCTGACTCTTTGCAGGCCCATGGACTGCAGCACGCCAGGCTTCCCTGTCCTTCACTATCTCCTGGAGCTTGCTCAAACTCATGTCCATTGAGTCAGTGATGCCATCCAACCATCTCATCCTCTGTCATCCCCTTCTCCTCCTGCCCTCAATCTTCTCTAGAATCAGAGTCTTTTCCAATGAGTCAGCTCTTCCCATCAGATGACCAAAGTACTGGAGTTTCAGCTTCAACATCAGTCCTTCCAGTGAGTGTTCAGAGTTGATTTCCTTTAGGCTTGACTGGTTTGATCTCCCTGCTGTCCAAGGGACTCTCGAGAGTCTTCTCCAATACCACAGTTCAAAAGCATCAATTCTTTTTCAGCACTCAGACTTCTTCATGGTCCAACTCTCACAGCCATACATGACCACTGGAAAAACCATAGTTTTGACTATATGGACCTTTATCAGCAAAGTAACATCTCTGCTTTTTAATATGGTGTATAGCTTTGTCATAGCTCTCCTTCCAAAGAGCAAGCATCTTTTAATTTCATGGCTGCAGTCACTGTCTGTGGTGATTTTGGAGCCCAAGAAAATAAAATCTGTCACTATCATTGCTGACGCTTCGTGATTCCACGGGACTATAGCCTGCCAGGCTCCTCTGTCCATGGGATTCTCCGGGCAAGAATACTGGAGTGGGTTGCCATTCCCTGCTCCAGGGGACCTTCCTGACCCAGGAATTGAACCTGGGTCTCCTGCACTGCAGGCAGATTCTATACTGTCTTTGCCACCAGGTAAACCCAGATCAGCCATATGTATACATATAGCCCCTCTTTTCTGGATTTCGTTCCCATTCAGGTCAGCACAGGGCACTAGGTAGAGTTCCCTGAGCTAGACATATATATGCTATCGATATATATGTTAGTTATATTATGTTACCTATATATATATATATGCTTTTAAGTTAGATGTTCTGAGTGTAAAATAGACAACTAATGGGAACCCACTGTAGAGTTTGAGATTATTGATTTTAAGTTTCATTACCAGCATCTCCTGGTAACCAACAGCCCAAGAAGTGAAACTGACGGGAAAGCAGACGAGATGGAGGCGCTGTGACAGTTCCACGACCTCGGCTGAGGTGATGGGCGGAGGCACCTCCCCAACCCCAAGGGCACAAACACATGGAAGTGAGTCAGCGCGACGTCCATGCTCACCTAACATCTCCGAGTCATCACAAGGAGGTAAGTTGTGGTCTGTCTCCTCTGGCAACCGAGGCAACACCCAGGCACACCACACTGAGACTCCTGTCAGTTCCTTCAAAACGTGTCCAACTAACCTCTAAAAGGCTAAGACCCGGGAATATCCCTCACAAGTTAGAGGGACACATGGAGATGAAGACCTAGAACATCTGACCTGAGTTAAACCACAAGTTGGAGTCAAAACCAAAGCCAGAATCCAGGCTCTGTTACCTGAGATGTGAGAGGGAACGGCAGAGCCTGAGTACCCTGGAACTGGAACCAGATTTCCATCACCAGCCTTGGGTCTTGCAGGTGAAACCACGGAGCTCTAGAGAGAGAAATGACTTGCTCCAGGTCACAATTCGGGGACCCATAGCATGGAGTCAAGAACACAGGTCTCACGGATTCTAGTATTATATAGTCTTTCCATCAAGATCCACCCTTAGCTTGACAGAACTTACCTCCCACTGGCTAAACATCATCGCCCGGCATCTACTTCACAATAGCTGTACTATCTGAAGTAGCTACTGCTCCTCTGACCCTCATCAAAGTCACCAGAATAAGGAAATTGTCTGGATGGACTCACTTTCAACCCCTGTAGTGGATTTTTTAAGCCACTCATGCCGTATATGTTTCAACTTGAGAGATTTAGTGAGGAGAAATGATATTCTGCCCCCACTGGAGACAACAAGAGGAAGAAAGAAAAGGGAGAGAGCACACAGACATCCTCTTTGCCAAGTTTCCAGACATGGATTAAAAACCTACTACGTGTGCAAACTCTGCCTACATGCCAAGCCTGCTCTGTTCTTACACATAAGTGGCTCAGAGTCTCCAAAAGGGCGATCTCAAGTCTCCTAACAGTGCCTGTGAAATTTAATCATTGGGAGGTTCACACCAAACCTCTGTTATGACTCCTTTAAATGAAATAGATCACAGTTAATAAAGAGCCTGCAAATTAAAGTAACCCAGCAGTCTTAACTAGCAATTAAAATGACTTTTTTTTTTTTTCCCCTATCCAAGGTGAAACCATATGCTGGAGCAGATTTTTGTCACGTCCAAGATAAATGAGAACTTCGGTTCAGTGGGGAATTATTCCAGTTCACATTGAAGGACCAGCCTCAGTATCAAAATCTCATTGCCTCAATGTCAGGGTCCTGCCACGGATTACCTGAAGACACCTGAGTTCAAGAGCCTTCCTGTGAGGATAGGTATACGTCCCCCTCATCCCTACCCACATCCTCAGGAAGTTGCACGCAGAGCCTCGATGCCAACAGAAGCCTAAACTGACTCTCCTCTTCCCTAGATGTATTTATGGGATCATCAGATACTACTACAGAAGTAGTCAGGGAATGGGGAACAGACTGGGAGAGAAGTGTTGCTGTTGCTGTTCTTGTTATGGTTTATTCACCAAGTCATGTCTGACTCTTTGTGACCCTATGGACTGTAGCCCAGCAGGCTCCTCTATCCATGGGATTTTCCAAGCAAGAATACTGGAGTGAGTTGCCATTTCCTTCTCCAGGGAATCTCCCCAATCCAGGGATTAAACCTGAGTTTCCTGTGCTGGCAGGCTAATTCTTTACCACTGAGCAAGCAGGAAAGCCCAAGAAAAATGTTCATGGCAATATTTAATCCAGAATGAAACCCATCTCAGTTGGCCAGCAGATCCCTAGGAACATGTTAAGAGGAATTCCAGGCTCTGGGAAATGCCAGACATCATCTAAGGAAAAAGAAAGTAGTAGCCCAGGAAGCAGGATGTAACTGACACACAGTGTTAACCCAATAGCCATCAATAACGTTCGGGCTCAGCTGTTTGGAACGCCTCTTCCCGAGGACCTGACTTGCCTCCATGTCTTCACTGGCCATGATGGGAAAGGGATGGAGATGGTGGAGGTGGCACGCCAGGCGGAAAGATGGGATGCGATTACTGCCATCAGAAGACAGAAGGAAAAGAGAAGCAGAAAGAAAGGAGCAAGGATACATGAACAGATAGCAGACAGATGGATGGGTGGATGGGCAGAGGAACAGACAGATCCATTTGTATTTTGGGATGGCATCAGAGACTCGGTGGACATGAGTCTGAGAAAACTCTGGGAGGTGGTGAAAGACATGGAAACCTGATCTGCTGCAGCCCATGGGTTCACAAAGAGTCAGACACAACCGAGCGAGTGAGCAACAACAACAGTGAATCAATGAATGATCTGTAGAAAATAATAAGCAATGACAAAAGTGTCAGATACCTACTTGGTTCTGGTCACTAAACCTTCAACTTCCTAGGCATCAGCTCATGTAATCTATCAGTGACTGCTTTGCTATTCTGCCTACTTTACACAGAAAGAAACCATAGACTCGATTAATAATATCAGAGCTGGAATTAAATAACCTCAGATATGCAGATGACACCATCCTTATGGCAAAAAGTGAAGGGGAACTAAAAAGCCTCTTGATGAAAGTGAAAGAGGAGAGTGAAAAAGTTGGCCTAAAGCTCAACATTCGGAAAACGAAGATCATGGCATCCGGTCCCATCACTTCATGGGAAATAGATGGGGAAACAGTGGAAACAGTGTCAGACTTTATTTTGGGGGGGCTCCAAAATCACTGCAGATAGTGACTGCAGCCATGAAATTAAAAGACGCTTACTCCTTGGAAGAAAAGTTATGACTAACCTAGATAGCATATTCAAAAGCAGAGACATTACTTTGTCGACTAAGGTCCGTCTAGTCAAGGCTATGGTTTTTCCTGTAGTCATGTATGGATGTGAGAGTTGGACTGTGAAGAAGGCTGAGCGCCGAAGAATTGATGCTTTTGAACTGTGGTGTTGGAGAAGACTCTTGAGAGTCCCTTGGACTGCAAGGAGATCCAACCAGTCCATTCTGAAGGAGATCAACCCTGGGATTTCTTTGGAAGGAATGATGCTAAAGCTGAAACTCCAATACTTTGGCCACCTCATGTGAAGAGCTGACTCATTGGAAAAGACTTTGAAGCTGGGAGGGATTGCAGGCAGGAGAAGAAGGGGACGACAGAGGATGAGATGGCTGGATGGCATCACAGACTTGATGGACGTGAATCTGAGGGAACTCCGGGAGTTGGTGACAGACAGGGAGGCCTGGCGTGCTGCGATTCATGGGGTCACAAAGAGTTGGACAAGACTGAGTGACTGAACTGAACTGGAATTAAAACCTAGTTCTGGGTAGCCACGAAACCCTCAGGTTTTCCACTGTCCACCCTGCCTCTCATTCAAGGTTCGGAAGACATTACATCAGAAGATGGAATGCAGACCACAAAGATTTGCTCCATGAGCACATAATTATAAACCACACACTCACACTACTCAACCATTTACCACATGCATCCTGCTGAACACAAACACAAAGAGAGCACAACAGACTCTCCCCAAGCCCTCCAGGACTTGCCAACGAGCAGACGAGAAGCGCGGTTCCGCTCAACACTGTCTTTCCCCACCTCGGTCCTTCACATTCCACGGTCCCCACAGCCCCACCTCCCAGACAGTTTTTTACTCCAACAGTTCCCACCTTCTAATGTACAAACAAGCTGCCTAGGATTTTGTTCAAATGCAAATTCTGATTCAGAAGATCCAGAATCTGAGAGTCAGCCATTCTAACAAGTGATGTTAGAACCCGAGTGATGTTAACACTTCCGGTCTGAGGATCACATTTTAGGTAACTAACCTTTTCTCTATACTCCATTGTTGCAGAAATCAACATGTTAACCATAAAAGAATATTTAGCATCATTTCCTGGGCATTCAAAGCATTTAATACACGTAACAATAAGAAATGTGATGCGGATGTGGGGATTTGGGTTCTGCATGTTAATATATTTAAAGACAGAGCATCTGTAAGTCAGGGAGACCCCAAGCCCTTCCCAAATTACACAGATGCAGTTTTCTATGACTAAAACCAAGAGTGGCACAGTAAAGAATAATAGAATCATGCCATCTTGATGCTATTTAAATATATATTTACTTCTTATTCATGATCTTTCACCCACTTAATTTTCTCTGAAAAATTATTCAGGTCACTTTTTAAATGGGTTTCAATGTTTCCAGGACTGCAGCTCATTATAAAATTGCTCACAGCAGATAGAATCTTGCTTCAGCACAGCACTGGAGCTGGCAGACACAGAAATCGGTATGCGGATATTGTACCATAAACATTAATTTAGTATTATGCGCAAGGTTGATTGATTAATAAATATATAAGCCAGGAAGCCTAGTTTAACTTTCAATTCACTTTTTTTTTAATTTCACAGAGAGGGAAAAATTAATCTAGAAGTGTTGATTGATTGAGAGCTTTAGTCTCGTCTAGACAGCAATGGAAAATGACAATGAACCTGGGACTCTGCAAAATGCATCGTTTGCAAAATACACCCAATCAACAAACTTCATCACACAGTGATGGATGGTCAGCAAGCAAAGGCTGTAGAGATCATGGAGGAAAAGAACGTGTAATTGTCCAAGGAAGCAGCTCACCACTCTCCAGCAGAGTGGAGAAACCAGGAAGAACTAGCAAATATTTCCAGCTCAGGGGTGGATACAAATGAAAAGAAAAAAACAAAAACACTTGAAACTTTGAAAATTAATGAGTATCAGAGCACCCTGGCAGACTAGCAAATTAGAATTAGTACATTGCATTCTTAAGATCATACAGAACATAAACATATTGTGCAGCTGTGGTCCCACTACAAAGACTCAGTATGACGTAAAGTACTGACTTACACTAGTGCCATGATTAAAAGGTCACTTTTAGAACCAAATATTCTATATCCAGATTTAAATAGTGCTGAATTTTTTTCTAAAAACAAGGGAAGCATCATCATTGTTCTCTGCTTTGAAGGGTAGCAATTAAGCTGAGCAGGGCAATTGCTTTTAAATTAAACCTACATCTCCTTCCCGTGATTCTGTTTTTCCTTTCCAGCTCATATTTACACAATGACAATCAAGGTCAAGTTCCAAGCCCTAAGCCTCAGAAAGCTGACATCAGAATCATCAATAATTGTTTGCATTCAGTGTGTCCAGGGAAGGAAAAGAAAAGAAGGAAAGAAGGTAACATTTGAGGATCTAGTATAATAAGAACTGTGAAGTATTCCACCAGAGATTCCAACCAAAGTTCTCACATCAACACTCTGTTTTATTAACCCTATTTTACAAAGGGGAAAATGAAAGATTAGGGATGTTAGGGAGACTGCAACAGCTGTTAAGTGGCAGAACCCCATTACTGTCGGGTTTTGTGCATGTCTTAGAGAATAATCTTTCCACAACCTGCAAGAATGACTGCAGAACTTATTAAAGGACATTGTCAGACTCCCCTACTCAGAGTCTCTGATTCAGTCAGTGTGTTCATTTCCTACAGCTGCTGTAACAAATCACCACAAACTGGGCAGCTTCAGAGCACAGTGTCGTTATCTCACAGTTCTGTGGGTCAGGTGTTCACATACCGCACAGCTCTAGTGGGTCCTCTGCTTAGAGTCTCACGGGGCTGAAATCAAAGGTGTTGACAGGGCTGCCTCCCTTCCTGGAGCCTCTGGGGAAGAATCTGCTTCTGCCCTCATTCAGCTTGTTGACCAAACAGTTCCTTGTGGTTGGAGGACTGGTGTCCCCTTGTCCCTTTGTCTCATCAAAGGTCCAGCTTGACCCGTAGGGGCTTCTTGCACTCCTCCCACGCTTTCCGAGTGGCCGCTCCCAGCAAGGCCAGAATCTCTGAATCTCTAAGTTTCTCTTCTGCAGCATCTGTCTGACTCCAACTAGAGAAAGTTCTCTGGTTTTAAGGACTCATCATAATTAGACTGGCCCTTTGGTAATCCAGGAAAATCTCCCAATCTTAAAAGTCCAGAAACCTTAATTACATCTGCAAACTTCCCTTTGTATGTAGCATAGTCACAGGATCCACGGATAAGAGAACACATATCTCTTTTCAGAAGTGGGTGCCTTCTACCCACTGTAATCAATCTGGGGCCCCAGAATTTCTGATCTAACAGGTTTCTAGGTGATGCTGCTGGTCAAGCAACCACACTTTGTGAACTCCTGCTCTAGCTTTTACCCCAAGTGTGGCCCATGGTGTCAGCATCACCTAGAAGCTTGTTAGAAATACAGAATCTCGGGCTTCATCCCAGACTTAGTAAATAAGAACCTGTGGTTTAACAACATCCCTATGGAATTTCTCTGCTCATAAGAGTTTGAGAAGCATTGCTCCAAGGCAATAAAAAATGGATAAAGGGATAAAGTGTGTGGGCCTGCTGTCACTTCAGTCGTGCCCAATTCTATGCGACCCCATGGACTACAGCCTGCCAGGCTCCTCTGTCCATGGGATTCTCTGGGTAAGAATACTGGAGTGGGTTGCCATGACCTTCTCCAGCAGATCTTCCCAACCCAGTGATCGAACTCATGTCTGTTATGCTTCCAGCCTTGGCAGGTGGGTTCTTTACCACGAGAACCACCTGGGAAGCCCAAAAGAACGAAGTATATGCTTTATTTATTCTCAAAACCTTTTGGAAAGACACTGCTCCTCCTTTGTCCGGGTACTGCCTCTCCTTTTTATTCTCTTGCCAGGAATGGAGAGAGGTATCTTACCTATAAATTTGTACCTATAAAGGATTCCTGTTCTGTCTCTCCAGTTATATTTGCCCACCCTTACTCCCCATTTTCTTTCAAAAGGAGGAAAATCTCCAGACGATTCAACCAAAGAAATGTTTAACAACCTGAACAGAAACAGGTTGCATCTGATGATTCGCTGGGCAGCCTTGCCCAGGACACCCCTCCTTTGGTCAAATCCAAGGTCTGATGGGAACAGATTTCGAATGGTGCTCAGATGGGTTCCAGAAGGAAATACGGTACTCACCATCATCCATGACCAGGGACGGGGCGAGTGCCGGCGCGTGCAGCAAAATCTGCTTTTATTTTGACATTAATAGGATTTCTGCAGTCCTGGAAAGAGATTCAGCAGAATCTAAGGGCCCCAGAGGAGAAGAAAATGTCATTAACCCTTTTATTGAGGATGTTATTGGTTTTCTGTGAATTCACATTAGACGAAAGTGGCTGCAGTTAGAATCTATGGAAGAGGTCTGAAAAGCGATGCAGACAGACAGCCTGCGACCAAACACACAGCTTGCTACTCTCTCCAGCTCAACAACGCCTGAATGCAATTACTGAAACCTAATCATTAGACAGCCAGAGAAAGTGGAATACCTTTCAAGAGGTACACACTGACTGAGCATTGATCATCCCAAATTCTCTTGCTTTCTCTTAATTTAAGGCAAGATAAAGAGAACACATCAAAAATGGAAAGACGTCTGGTAGTGAAAATAAGAATATATGAGTACAATGAAGTTCTAGTAAGCATACTCTATTGGTAAAAGACAAACTGATAAACTAATCCTCTCTCTCCCCTCGACCTCTTTCTCTCTCTCTCTCTCTCCTTCTCTCTCTCACACACACACACTCACTCACTATGCTGTTTCTTTTTTAGTACACTGAGTTCCAGGCAATACAGGCCCATATTGTCTGCTAAAATCAACCGATTACTCCAGAATCTGCACGAAGAATCGAATAAACCAACTCTCATTCCCAGCACATTCTCCTGATTCTTGGACTTCTCCCTTAATTGCATCAGGAGACCACGAGAGCGTTTGCAATACTAAACCCAGTCCTCTAAAACATCACCAAATTATCTGTGGGTACTCAGTGATACAAGCGTGCATTGGCAAAGGATGCTGGCCACTCAGAAATGTTCGATGAGGCACCTGACACCTGCAAATGACACCAGCGAAGAGTCAACAGGCAATGACCGGTGAAGGCAAGATGCGAGGCAAAAGCTGAAGAGATGACAAGCACTCCAGAAGTCTCGAAGGGAAAAATGATTCCTGCCTCCCCGATCAGTGCCATTCGCCCACCTCCATTTCTGGAAACTATTTACCTTGAGAAGCATTTACAAAGAGAAAAAAAAAAATGTATTGAAATCTGCAGAGCGCTTACTTTTGAAAACCACCTAGCAAAATAGCTTGGCTTTCAATCTGTCACCGATGAACCAGTGTTCTCTTAGATCCATGTTTACTGGGAGTGGAGGGAGAAACGAGAGAGCTTAGACCAACCTTGGGGTCACTCTGGGGTCACTGGGGGACACAAGATGAGCCTTCCCTGGATGCTTGACCTCATGGGCAATAGCCTGGTCGAATCTCCTCCAAACTCTTCATCTTTTCATATATATAAATTTACGATATATATAAATTTATGATATATATACATGCAATTATTATCAATTGAAAGTATACATAATAACCTGGGTGCTCCCCTCCCCCAATATACAGTGTTTCTCTCTCTATTCTTTCTCACATGCTATTTCATCTCTCCTTCCCGTTTCTGTGACCCCAAACCACCTAAACATCTTTTAAGATCCTGTTCAGATGTTGCAAGCCCTGCATATCTGCTGTTGGAGGCTGCAGCTGTCCCTGACACGTGGTTGATGGCCACCACTGTCCCAGCACGCTTGCTGCTTGGCCACCAGCCCTCCACTTGCTCTGGTGCTTCTCCATCTTCACAGCCATCAGTTACCACCTCCACAAAGCTGCTGCAGCCCCAGTGTTCTTCCCTGGGAAATCCCATGGATAGAGGAGCCTGGTGGGCTGTAGTCCACGGGGTCACTTAGCGACTGGACAACAACAAAATTAAAGGAAAACTTCCCCCAAGTGACTAAAATCATTTGAGACCTTCTGTTCCTCCTTCTAGGGTAGTTGGGGCAATAAGCTTGAAAACCTATCCAGAAAACATTTAAAGGACACCCACCTGTATCCCACAGACTTTGCCAAATGTCTCCTCTGTACCTGGCACACAGCTGGATGCGGTGAATATAGCGGGAAGGACACTGCTCCCCAGACGTGCGTGCTGCTCGCCAGAGCAGCTCAAGAAGCGCTATGCACGACTTCCCTGGTGATCCAGTGGTTCAGAATCTGCCTTCCAATACAGGGGGTGCAGGTTTGAGCCTGGGAGAGGAACTAAAATCCCACTTGCCACCGGGCACCTAAACCCTCAGGCTGCAACTAGAGAAAGCCCACATGCCACAATGAAGACCCAGCGCAGGCAAGATTTTTAAAAAGAAGAAAGAAGTACTATGGTGACAAAGCAGAAAGGTGGTTACAGAAATTCAAGGAATAGCACACAACTGGGGACACAGATTTTAGTGCCAGGAGACTACACTGCTGGAGTCTTTCTCATTTCTACACATCTTTTGCATAAGGGTGCTGACCGCCTTTTCTTCTTTCAAGAATAGTTTGTACATTGCACAGCCTTGGAAGATAGAAATGGTGTCTCCTTCCAGAGCACGGGGAAGAATGTTTATTGTATAGTACAATAAAAATCTCATCTCCCTCCTGGGAAAAAATCAGGCAAGTTTCCTTGCAGTCCATTGTTAAAAAAAAGATTGAGGTTTCCTAAGCTGGGGGTTCCTCAGCTCTGAAGGAAACCCAGTCCAGTGCAGCGTCCAGGACACTCTCTGCTGCCCACGTGACTTTGGGGACAAAAGAAGCTGACACACACATGAGACAGGAGGTGCTTGCTCTGCAGAGAATAGTAAAGTCCTTCGTCTCTCACCGAGCAAGGCCGTGTCTTCTTCCAGCACCCTTGACACAGTGCTGGCTGCAATGTCAGCTTGAAACGAGAAAACCTAGGAATCTTCACAGTTCTTGACATTTAGATGGGGTCAGATTTGGTGGGTCCTGACAACCACTTGAGCCAAGACAGGCTGGCTTTGTATAAGTTAGCCACGGGACATCCAAGAAGACAAGGTGAAGAGCACACACAAAAAGCCAGAAAGCATGACCACCCAGTGCATTTAGAAAACCTCGGTTTAGAACAGGTTGGCCAGATCATCAAGATCATCAAGAGTTTTACACACAGTCACGAAACTAAATCAATGGATTCAATTTCGCCTTAAGGGTCGTTTCGAGTTAAAATTTTTATTGATAATAATATTAACCATAGACTTAGTTAACACAGTTCTTCCCAAACTGAGGTTGAAAGAAAAACTGTTCTGTATACTGTTTGTTGATGTTCCAAGAAAAATCGACTTTCCTTGCACAATTAAGTTAGTTTGTTAACTGCAGATGAAGTTCAATAGGCTCCCCCGTCCACTGAAGTTTCCTCAATACTTTAACATGGTTATGCATATATTTTTAAAACCAAGAGAACACTTAGCACTCCGCCTAGCCCAAGCTAATCTGATCAGACATCCTTTGTTTAGGGAACCCTGACTAACATTTCCTGGAATCATTGATCTGTTCCTGCTGATGTGAGTAATGTCTGTCTAAATCCATTTAAAAATCACTATAGGTTTGGGAAGATCCCCTGGAGGAGGAAATGGCAACCCACTCCAGTATTCTTGCCTGGAGAATCCCATGGACAGAGGAGCCTGGCAGGCTACAGTCCATGGGGTTGCAAAGAGCTGGATATGACTTAGTGACTGAGCAAGCACCATAGACTTATAAGTAAACACAAAAAAATTATAATTGATAAAATTAATCTTTGACTGGATTTGCTTTTCAAATGTATCCATAGGGTTAGGAGTCTGTGGTCCTAAACCTTCATGACCTAAAAAAAGTAAAATTTCATAAATGCTCATCTGCCTCTCTTCTCTGCTTCAGTGATCTACAAATTAACAAATCATTCCATTCACCACACAGAAACAGTTAAGCATTTGGGCCATGCAGTCTCATCTCTGGTTGAATAGCCTGTTCCAAGGGCAATTCACGTGGTATTAAATATATTTTATTGTTGTTGTTGTTTAGTCACTAAGTCATGTCTGACTCTTCGTGACCCTGTGGTCTATAGCCCACAGGTCTCCCCTGTCCATGGGATTCTCCAGGAAAGAATACCGAGTGGGTTGTCATTTCTGTCTCCAGGGGATCTTCCCCACCCAGGGATCAAATCCGGGTCTCCTGCATTGACAGGCAGATTCTTTACCATCTGAGCCACATGGGAAGGCCAGTATATGTTACTATATCACAATCAAACACAGCAAGTCTGTGATCTACCCTGTACAATTCACGTGTTATATAGTCTTTGTCAAAGAATGCACTTAGGTCATTGAAAATAGAGCATGGTATCCTTAAATTATTTTAATGTGAAAAATATATAATGTATATAAACTACCGTATTATATGTGTGCCTATGTATCATATACATACATTTTGAAAACACCTATGCAAGTTCTTTCAACTCTAAAACTAAAAGGATTAGAGAGTGAAGGAAGTCAGAAAGAGAAATATATATTCACACATGTATGTGGAATCTAGAAAAATGGTACAGATGAACACAGCTCCAGGGCAGGAAGAAAGATGCAGCCATAGAAAACAGACGTATGGCCACAGTGGGGGAAAGAGAGGGTGGGATGAGTTGAGAGAGAAGCAATGACATAAATACTCTTCCATGTGTAAAACAGATAGCTGGTGGGAAGATACCCTATAGCACAGCGAGTTCTGCTGGGGGCTCTGTGATGACCTAGAGGGGTGAGGTGGGGGGAGGGAGGGGGGCCCACGAGGGAAGGGATGTCTGTATACATACCTTGATTCACTCCGTAGTGTAGCAGAAATGAACACAACATTGCAAAGCAATTATACTTCAATTTTTAAAAAAAGATTACAGAACCCACACAAGACAAAGTTGATAGCCTTCTGATTGTTAGACATTTTATAGCTGAAATAATGGTTTAATCATTGCTCCAAGCACATGTTACAATACAAATGTAAAAATACTTTCCTTGAAGTTGTAGGGAAAACTGGTATTTCCCACACTGAAAAGCTCTCTTGACCAAAAGTATTTTGTCTTAACCTGCTTCAATCTATTAAAGGGCAAAGATTCAATTAGATGGTTTTCTGCTGTCTGTAAATCTATCCTGAATCCCTCACCCCTAGCACAGAGCCATCATATACAAGACATCCAATCATTATTTATTTAATCAATAAGTAAACTTTTCACCTGGAAATTGACATAACTATACCATGCAATTTTAAGTACATTTTCTCTCTGTGAATTTCTCTACCACCAATCCATTTAATTCAAGTGGGTATGAAAGGTGGAAGAAGACAGTGAGAATCCTGACTTAAAACTGAGCATTTAAAAAACTAACATCATGGCATCCAGTCCCATCACTTCATGGCAAATAAATGGGGGGGGGGAGGGAAGTGGCAGATTTTATTTTCTTGGGCTCCAAAATCACTGCAGATGGTAACTGCAGCCATGAAATTCAAAGACACTTGCTCCTTGGAAGAAAAACTATGACAAACCTAGACAGCATATTAAGAAGCAGAGACATCACTTTACCCACAAAGGTGTGTAAAGTCAAAGCTATGTTTTTTCCAGTAGTCAGGTATCAATGTGAAAGTTGGACTTTAAAGAAGGCTGAGCACCAAAGGATTGATGCTTTCAAACTATAGTGTTGGAGAAGACATGTGAGAGTCCTTTGGACTGCAAGGAAGTCAAACCTAAAGGAAATCAACTCTGAATAGTCATTGGAAGGACTGAGGTTGAAGAAAACTCCAGTATTTTAGCCACCTGATGCAAAGAGCTGACTCATTGGAAAAAACTCTGATGCTGGGGAAGATTGAGGGCAGGAGGAGAAGGGGACAACAAAGGATGAGATGGTTGGATGGCATCACTTACTCAGTGCACATAAGTTTGAGCAAATTCCGAGAAATAGTGAAGGACAGGAAATCCAGGCATGCTGCAGTCCACGGGGGTCACAAAGAGCTGGACACAACTAAGCGATTCAACAACAAATGAAAGTTCACTAAAAAGAAAAGAAAAGAAAAGAAATGTAAAAGAAGTGTTTAAATGGTTTAAATGTTCAAATGGAGGAATGATTAAATTACTAAAATCCTAAGGATTATATTGAAAAATTAGAGTTAAAACAATTTAGTAAATGTAGACAACATTTTGCTTATATAGATGTTTCACTTAAATTGAAAAGCAAACACATTTGTCACCACAGTTTTTCTTTATAAACTATTTGACAGAGCTTTACAATATTCATTTATTTGAGATCTTTAGCCTTCTTAAAACAAGTAGCATTTGTTTTATAAATCCTCTGGATTTTAGCAGAGCAGTATTTTGTTATTTTAAACAAAAGTCATGCAGAGGAGTCAGCAATTCATGTTGAAATCAATAAAAGATTTGAAACCACATAGGTAACTTATCTGTCCCTGTGTCTGAGTTAGACGGGGCTAAATGTAATGTCTCTTGGGCCCATGAGCTTTGTTTGTCTGTCTGTTTGTTAGACTTGGTGTAGCCAGGATAATCGTCAGCTTCAAAGCTGCTTCACCAATCTCGTGTGTGAGGACTCACTACCACACTCATCTCTTGGCTATTTGTGCTTATTAGACCCACATCAAGACCTTTCCTACAGAAGGCTGAAAACAAAGGATCCCCAACCCCTGTGAATTTATCACCTACGTGAGAAGCCAGTCATACACAGAACTAACTGTGCTATAGAATGGAGTTCATTTACTCATCCACTCATCGAGTCCTTACTGATTTCTGCAGTGTTTATTGAACGCATTTATGGTGCAGGGTCTGTGGAAGATGCTACAGGGACAAGGCCTAACAAAATATCGTAGTCCACGGGCAGGCTTATGGTACATTACATTCACCCACTTCCACAACCTCTACCCTGGCCCTAGTCCAGGCCCTATCACTCCTCAACAACCGAAAAAGACTACTGTCTACCATTTTCCCAGAATCTCCAGCCAATAGACAGTGCTTCAGTCTTCCTAATGCACATCTTTAAGTAACTCCCCTCTTCAAAGTAGACCTTTGGCTCAGATAGTAAAGTGTCTGCCTGCAACGCAGGAGACCCAGGTTCAACCCCTGGGTTGGGAAGATCCCCTGGAGAAGGAAATGGCAATCTGCTCCAGTACTTTTGCCTGGAAAATCCCATGGACAGAGGAGCCTGGTAGGTTACGGCCCATGAGGTCTCAAAGAGTTGGACACGATTGAGCAACTTCATTTTCTACTTTCCTCTTCAAAACCTTTTACTTCCACTCATGGAGTAAACTATAAATTTCTTAACCAGCAATAATTTGGGGACCTCACCATCTTGACCCCAATCTATCTTTCCAGTCTTAAAAAACTAACATGTCAAGGAGTGATTTACATGATCCCAGTCCTTTTGCTCCAGTCCATGGGGTCACTAAGGGTCGGGCACGACTGAACGACTTCACTTTCAATTTTCACTTTCCTGCATTGGAGAAGGAAATGGCAACCCACTCCAGTGTTCTTGCCTAGAGAATCCCAGGGACGGGGGAGCCTGGTGGGCTGCTGGCTATGGGGTCGCACAGAGTTGGACACGACTGAAGCGACTTAGCAGCAGCAGTCCTCTGGCATATAGTATTCCATATACACGGCCCTAGCATTTTCACAAACACTATCTCAACAACAATGGAGATTATCTGAGCAATTCTGTGTGTCCCCCTAAAACACTTCATTTCTCCCCTTGGCTCACCAGAACTTGGTTTCCAAGCTCCAGACATCTAGGTGGAGCCATGTGACTAGTTCCAATCAATAGAATGTTAACAGATTTGGACTTCTTAAATGGCCTGTTTTCCTAAGAGATCCCTCACATGCTCTTCTTCTCTCTTCCCTTTTGTGGCAAACTTGGGGGTCATATGTTAAGGACAATGGCATCCCAGGAAGGAATGCCTGAAACTCATGTTCCCCCCAACACCGCTTCACCAACTCCCCCAAAAATCAAATGGACTGGGATGTTAGGAGACCTTTGATCTTCATTGCATTAAGTGACTGAGATTTCCATTTATTCTGACAATGCAGGAAGAAATTAATTTGATATCCTTTTAGAAATGAGAAGACTAAGATTCTGAATGATAAGTGACATCCACATACATATGGTTAGGGACTTCCCTGGTAGTCCAGTGGCTAAGACTCCATACCTCCACTACACGGGGCTGGGGTTCAGTCCCTGGTCGGGGAACTAAGATCTCACATGACAAATAGTGCAGCCAAAAAAAAAAAAAAAAATCTAAAGAGATTTTCTTAAAGTTTGCATTGACTTAAGTTCATTTTTATAAGCTTTTATAAAATTTGATATATTTTCTACTTCTATTATTTTAAACTATTCCATTCCCCAAGATATAACATACAAAATATCATAATTCTTTTTTAAGTGCTACTTTAGTAGTTGTATTTTAAAGACAACAGAATCACTAGGGGGTGGGATGGAGTAGGAGGGAGGTTCAAGAGGCAGAGACATATATACATACATACATACCTATGGCTGATTTATGTGGGTGTATGGCAGAAACCAACACAATATTGTAAAGCAACTATCCTCCAATTAAAACCAAGTGTGTGTATATATATGAATACATATACATATATATGACAACAGAATCAAAAAAGACATTATAGGCAGCATTGGCTTTGCATTGCCTTGCATGTAAGTCACCCAATAATCATGTTGAATGAACAAAGGTGGTGGTTTAACCATTGAATCTGTCATGAGTAGATGCATGGATTTACAGTGAGTGTCAGCAAAAGTCACTTCTGATACTAACGCAGATGGGTAAGGTCTGTAAAGGATCTTCTGGACATGGCATCCACTTTGATCTCCTCTTTAACTACAGGACGTTAGTTCTGGTTTTTAAAGTGTGCTTTGAAACTCTCTGATCCTCTCTAATGAGCCACTTGATTATATAAGCTCTGCTTCATGTTTCAGAAATGAATCTGCAGTGTCTATGTTTCTCAGAGATGAACTTAGGGTATTTGAAGAGTGGAGCAGACTATTAACAAGCTGTTATTCTTGTTTTATGTCTGTTACCACAAACCAATTCACTTCAGCAGTTTTTACCTACTTTAAAAAAAAAGTTATACAAATTAGAACATGTCTTAAAAAATGAATCGCTTCTAAATAAACCTTAGATGCAATTAGAATGATGATACTTATTATGAAGAGCTGAGTCTCCTTTCATTTGCCACCAGTGACAAAGGTTAAAAATGTCCTCCTATAAAATACCACATAATTAAACAAAGCAATTTTGTAATTACCCACTACAGAACTGGATGAATTCCAAGTTTCATAATTATTTCAACCTATAGATGATCCACTTGTACAGAAAAAAAAAAAAAAGTCCAAAGGACTTTCTCTTCAGTGCAGTTTATTTCCTTCCCATTTCCCTCAATTTGTTCAGCTACTCTTCAAAAAAAAAAATTCAAAAAACAAATAGCTGTCCACTCCTTGAACATCCCTCCTCCAGTAATGATGCATAGTTATGGGTATAGACTGTCAGGCTTTCTGTTTTAGAACTGCTAAAACTCCGCACCAGAAATGAGACATACAAGTGGTACCTGGTCAACCCCACCATCATTGGGTGCAAGAGTAATACCTAAGGAGAAGTTGAGGGAACTCACTATAGTAATCTGATAGAGACAAAACTCTGTGAAAGTCAAATTCCTGTTTCCCAATGGGATCAAATTGCACAACAGACAGGCAAATTCCCACCATGCCAGCTTCCTTATGCTGAACTTCTGGAAGTTTCCATCTAAACCACACACTATCCCCTCAACTTCTCACCATGCCCAGGAGACAGGCTCTTTCCCCAAACTTCAGGTAAATGTCCAGCTAGCACTTCCCTGTCAATGGAGGATATTGCCTGTGGGTAATTCTGTAGAAGGAATCCATTATGCACAATCCAACATACTCTGAGATGATAAAAAAAAATTTATTTTTTTTTAGAAACCTCCAGAATTTCCAGGTCACTGGATGAATTTTAAAATCCCAGAGACGACCTAGTCCTTTCATCAAATATCCATGATACACCTTAGGCATTTTGCAAGTACCAATTCTAATACCTTGGCCAAATTTCACCTTTGAGAAGGTGCCCTGGTTAATTATTCAGTCATTTTACTTTGAAAGTAGTATTCTTGCTTTAGGCTCAGACCACTTTCCCCTAGCACAATGAATAAATGTCCCCAGATGCCAGGAGGCTGGGTGGAGTTTCTATAAGTGAAAAAAATCTTAAAAAATGATGAAGTTCCACTCAGATCTCACTATTAGAGCATGATTAACTTTTCCAGAAGGTCACACTTGCCTTCTGGAAAAGTGAAAAACAGAGTACGTTAACCAATGATTCACAGAGTCCAAGTTCAATGTCCTCTGGGGACTCACCTCCTAGTCTGAGCATTCAGAACAAGGGAGAACAAGGGTCATTACAAGAATCCAGTGGTCCAGGCAAAGTGGCTTGGTATTGTCTTTCAGGCTCTTCTCTTTCTGAGTTTTAATGTAAAAATAAAAGACTAAATTACCTGACCTCTAGGCAAATGAAACACGCTGTATAAATTTCAACTGAAAACCACTTAGAGCAATTTTATATTTATATGCTGTCCTTATGAGAGCATACATTTATGTATCCCTTATTATGCCAGACAACTTTCTAGGTGTTTTATAAAAATTGTCATTTTTAATCCTTATGATAAACTTTTTTTTTTTTTGCATGAAACGACAGGTTCTAAGAATTTAAGTGACTTGGTCAAGGTCACCCAATATGGAAGCTGAACATCTGTCTCCCCAGCCCGTGGTCTTTCTACAAAAGTTACTCTGCATGTACAGGTATCGATTCTCGACCAACTCTGCCAACTCCTGAGCCGCTTCCATTTTTCAACACTCATTTCTCCCTTAAACACCTTATCTGGAGCTTAGAAATCCTCTACCAAAACTTTTTTCTTCATCTAGTATTGCATTTCTCACTCCATGTCAACTCCCTACTGTTCTTAGAATTCTCTCTGCCTTGGTTTCCTCCGTTAACCCATGTGGCTTCTGACCTCCTGACCAAACGGACTAATCATCCTTCCTTCCTTCCTCAGCCATGTTGATATCAACTCCTTTCATTCACCCTGTTTGAACATCCGCTCTGTGTACTCTGCCTGCCACCGAGAACACAAAAATACATAATATAATCTCATTCCCCTAAGGCATCTCAAAGTCTACTTGGGAGAGACAGGCAAGGAAAGAAACCATTTGAAGGCAATGGAACAGTTGCTATAAGACAGATCATGCTTAGAAAACTGCAGGAACACATTTATTGAATACCTGCTGTTATCTCCTTGCATCTGGTCTTATTATCGTCAGATCATCTGAACTTTAAAGATGAGGAAGCTGAGGCTTGGAGAGTTAAGATAATTTGCCCGAAGTCCAACATCTTGGAAGTGAGAAAGTAGAATGACCAGTTCAAGACTATCTGATAATGAACTCACCCTCTTTCCCGTCCACAAGCACTAATGCAGGTCTACTCTACACTCGAACGCAAGCTCTTTTCTTAAGACAGTTTCCAGTTCGGCCCCTTCCTCTTGTCCACAAGCACTCGGTTCCAACAGGGCCCTCATATTACCCCTGATGCTCTACTGCAATGTCCCGCCATGCTCTTTGCTTCAGGAGGAGCCCTGTCACTCTGGAGGGTCTACAGCACAAAGAGGGAAAACCTGTGTTTGCTGGGGTGCCAGTTAGGCTTGCTGCAAACTACCCCACAACTCTGCGGGTTAAAACAATAATGTTTTATTGTCTCTCATGCTTCTGAGGGTTGCCTGGGCTCAGCTGGAAGTTTCTTGCTCAGGCTCTCTCATGCAATTGTAGTCAGGTGCTGGCTGGGATGGGAATCATTAGAAGGCCTCCCCTCACTCCTGTTTCTGGTGTCTGGACTCTGATGGCTGGAACAAGTGGGAACTGGTCGAGCCCGTCCTTGGGTTCGCTCTGACCACCTCATAGCATGGCAGACTTGGAAGAGTGCCAGGCTTCTCACATGGCAAATGGCTGCCCCAAAACATGTATCCTAAAAGGCTGGAGAGAAAGCTTTAGACTTCTTTTGATCTAGCCACGGGCTTCCCAGGCAGCACTAGTGATTTAAAAAAAAAACAAAAAACAAAAAACACACCTAGGAATGCAAGTAGATTTAAGAGATGCAGTTTGATTCCTGGGTCAGAAAGATCCCCTGGAGGAGGGGGCATGACAACCCACTCCAGTATTCTTGCCTGGGAAATCCCATGGACAGAGGAGCCTGGCAGGCTGTAGTCCACAGGGTTGCAAAAAATAGGACACAACTTAAGCAACTTAGTGAAATCTAACCTTGTAAATTCTAGAATGTTATATCTGCTCAATTGAGATAAGTCTAAGTCCAAGGCATCAGTCCAGATTCCAGGAGAGGCAAATTGGACTCTACTTTTCAATGAAAGAAGTGGCAAAACAAAAAATTGATAACTTGATCTGGGTTCAAGTCCCAGCTTTGCCACTTACTAGCCAGGTGGCCCTAAGCCAGTGGCTTAGCCTCTCTGAAACAGTGTTTTTGTCTCTTAAATATTGTAAAGAGTATCTATCTCATTGGGTTGCTGTGAGAATCAAATGAAATCCAGTGTGTAAAGTGCCAAGTACCAGGCAGGTAGGTGCTCTGTAAATGTTAATCTCTCTGGGTTGGTGGGGGGCAGTGTGTATGGGCTCCACAATTGGACACCAAATCTCCATCCTAAAACCAACCCACTTCCTTCCTTTTATTCGTGGCACAACCACCTCCCAGTTCCCTAAGTACAAGACTTCAGAGTCAGCCTCTCCCTTTTGGTCCCATTTTCTAAGCCCCGGTGTTTTTAATTCATCATTTTATCTCAAATCCACTACATCGACTCAATCCCAGGGTCTCATTCAGTCCTCAGCATCGCTCATCCACACACCTTAATAATTCTCCCTGCACCCAGCCTCTCTCCCATTTCAACCTGTCTTCCGAGGTCACCAGAGTTAGGCATTTGATGATACCAACCCTGTTTAAAGGTCTCCCACTCCTTTCAGATAGAACGCACAACTACTAGCACTCATAGAAGATTCTTTTACCCTCTGACCTCTGACCCCAACCCACACGTCCACTTCCCTTCCCACCCCTCCCTCTGAGACACCTTACACTGAAGTCACGCCGGGGTGCCACCGTGCTTGACACACACATTCTGGATTCACATGACTTTATGCCTTGGCAGGTCCTTGGGGCTCCGACAGGAATGCTCACGGCAGGAGACGCCTCTTCTCACAGCAGAGATTCTCCCTGAAAGCACCATCCACGCGACGATACTGATTTCCGCAGGGAGAATCTCACCCGTGTGAGGACCACCTGCCCACCCACCGACATCCTCCACGCCTGCCGCAACGCCTTTCCACGATGGGCCCCCACTTCGTGGGTGCTCCCTGCCTCCTCCCCGCTGCTCCTCACAGCCCCTCTGGGCCACCCTCCACCTCCCACCCCTCAGAACCTGCTTTCTGAGGTGACCATGCCCCTGGCCATTTGGCTGAGGGCCAGTCAGGACGGTCTGCAGCCAAATTAGAAGAGAGTTGGCACCTTGAACTTAACCAAAGGCAGAAACATGGGAGGCAACCCAGCTGGGGACTCTCTCTCTCCCCTTAGTAGAATGTATTTCCTTGTGTTGCTGTTGTGTCGGGTTGAACAGAGACGAGCTGCAGCCCTCAAGGGGACGAGGGAAACCATGTGCTTTTCCTCACAACTGTATCGTCCCAGTGCTTCCTCTTCAGCGAATCAGTTACGGATTCTGACAGAGCACAGCAGTGGCCCCCGCCCAGCCCCAGACCTAGAGGCTGGAGTCCCAGCAGCCTGGCTGATGTGTCCACATCTCTTTCTGGCCCTCAGAGTCAATGGAACACTCCCCCAAAGCAGACACAGCATCAGATCACAGGTCCAAGAAGGGAGTAATGAATTGCTCAGAAACCAAAACGCTAAAAGAGGAAATTATAAGATAAATTGCCCCAAATAAGTCATACGTAAACTCAAGCGTGTTCACACAACTTGGTGTTAAAAAGCAAGCATAAAAATTGGCTCCCTGACTACCAAGTGAATATCAAAGGCTGCATTCACAGACTGTTTTGCAAAGTTCTTTTTAAAGAACTCTATATTTTATTATAGTAAAGCCCTTTGGTTTTGTACAAGTGGTTTAATAGTTTGAATTATAAAATATGTGAGTTGAAGAGGGAGGGGATACGTGTACACATGCAGCTGATTCGCTCTTTGTACAGCAGAAACTAACACAACATTGTAAAGCAAATATACCTCAATAAGCAGAGCACACCGTCCAAAATGCTGGGCTGGATGAGTCATAAGCTGGAATCAAGATTGCAGAGAGAAATATCAACAACCCCAGATACACAGATGATACTACTCAAATGGCAGAAAGCAAAGAGGAACTAAAGAGCCTCTTGATGAGCATGAAAGAGGAGAATAAAACCACTGGCTTAAAACTCAGCATTCAAAAAAAGAAGATCATGGCATCCAGTCCCATCACTTCATGGCAAATAGATGGGGAAACAATGGAAACAGTGACAAGACCTTATTCTCTTGGGCTCCAAAATCACTGCAGATGGGGACTGCAGCCACAAAATTAAAAGACACTTACTCCTTGGAAGAAAAGCTATAACAAACCTAGACAGCATATTAAAAAGCAAAGACATCACTTTGTCAACAAAGATCCATATAGTCAAAAGTATGGTTTCTCCAGTAGTCAAGTATGGATGTGAGAGTTGAACCATAAAGAAAGCTGAGCACTAGAGAATTGATGCTTTTGAACTGTGATGCTGGAGAAGAATCTCAAGAGTCCCTTGGACTGCAAGAAGATCAAACCAGTCAAGCCTAAAGGAAATCAACCATGAACATTCGCTGGAAGGACTGATGCTGAAGCTCCAATACTTTGACCACCTGATGGGAAGAGCTGACTCCTTGGAAAAGACCCTGATGCTGGGGAAAAAGGAGATGGAGGTGGCAGAGGATGAGATGGTTAGAAAGCATCACTGACTTAACAGACATGAATCTGAGCAAACTCTGGGAGATAGTGAAAGACAGGGAAGCCTGGTGTGCTTCAGTTCATGGGGTGGAAAAAAGTCAAACACAACTTAGTGAATGAACAACAATAGCAAAGAAGGAAAAAATAAAGCATATGAGTCTTTTCCTCTAGTTCTGGTTTTTTGTTTGTTTTTTTATGTATATTCTCTCTTCTCCTAAATGTTTCTTGTTCTTCAAAACTCATAAGGCCAACGATGGTGGTGGAGGGCAGAGTTTGGCACAAAATTTCTAGAGACCAGCACTTACACGTGGGGCCTGAATCTACAGCATGTCAGTAAAATTCCTCCCTTGTTGACAAGCAAAAATTTTTTCCACTGGGACTTAAACCTGTTCCCCATGATCCTGATAACACCTGAAGCGGTTTATACCCAAAGCAGAAATTCAGTGAATAGTAAACCCTAGCATTGTTTGGGGGCCTCCCTGGTGGTTCAGAGGGCTTCCCTGATAGCTCAGTTGGTAAAGAATCCACCTGCAATGCAAGAGACCCTGGGTTGATTCCTGGGTCGGGAAGATCTGCTGGAGAAGGGATAGGCTACCCACTCCAGTATTCTTGGGCTTCCCTTGTGGCTCAGCTGGTAAAGAAACCACCTGCAATGTGGGATCCCTGGATTGGGAAGATCCCCTGGAGAAGGGAAAGGCTACCCACTCCAGTATTCTGGCCTGGAGAATTCCATGGACTGTATAGACCATGGGGTCACAAAGAGTCAGATACGACTAAGCAACTTTCACTTTCACTGGTGGCTCAGAACATAAAGAATCTGCCTGCAATGCAGGAGATCTGGGTTCAATCCCTGGGTCTGGAAGATGCCCTTGAAAAGGGAATGGCTACTTGCTCCAGCCTTCTTGCCTGGGAAATCCCATGGACAGAGGAGCCTGCCTGGCTTTTAGGCTACAATTTTCTTAAAGTTTTTAAATCAAATTTTATAAGCATGCCAATGTCAAAAGCAACTAATACTAAGAATCAAAATCACAAACACCAGTTTTTTTTTATTTCAACAGGTTTTACATTTGATCTTTAGAGAGCAGTAAAGTTTCCCCTTTTTTGTTGTCATTCTCCAACAACAACAACAAAAAAAAAAAAAACCTGATATTTGCATCCGAGTTAGCAGCTGATAACAGAAAGATTATGAAAATTCTGGCTAAAATTAAAATGCCAAAACTGGGTCTTCTGGATAATGAGAAACTGATTGCCTCTATTACTGAAGAGGAAAGGAAAACAGCAATAGAGAAATTTGCAAGTAGCAAGCCTCCCATGGTGATGAGTACCAACTGGAAGAGGATAAAGCGTTTGAGAGAGATTCAAAAAATCTGTTATGCAGGATTTATAAGCACTGTCTACTTATGAGACTAATGAAAGCCCCAATGCAAGAGCCTTTGTTCTTGTAATCTGTCAAAAGTACCAACATTGCTCCTGTTTGCTTAATTAATTGCACTGGAAAATAAAAAAAAAAAACCCTCCAGGTAGAAACTGGATGAAATAATTCAGTGTGAGATGGGTGGTGGTTTCTTGCATGGCTGCACATCCTGTACATGCGAAATTTCTAATTTGCAGGTGCCAGCAAGAGATCAGACCTCCCTTCTATAGAAGCTTATGAATTTGCACAGAAGCCTTTATCATGTAGAAGAGAGGTATTTACAAAGGCTTTTAAACAAATTTCATTTTCAAGAACTTTAGTAAATAAAATATAAAACCTGAATACCCTTGTGACTCCATCAGTTACCAGTAAGAGTGCTTCTTTCTCTCTGGGAAGAAACAGGTGGTACCTAGATGTCTTTTCACTTCATTTCATCTGTTGACAAAAGTTTATGTTCAATTCAATAGTGAAGTGATTCAAGGTAAAAGTTAAAAGTCAACCATCCTTGGTAGCTGTGTACTTCATTTCGCAGTAATGTGTTCATTCTACTTTTCAAATTACCTTTAAAACCTGGTCTCATCAAAACCACCAGAATCTGCAAGTAAACACTTTTAAAAAAAGAAAGGAAAAGTCAAAGAGAAAAAGTAACCTTGCTTAACAGCACTTAACAAGCAGTAAAGACTGAAATCCAAATCTCTTCAGCTAAAGGCAACTTTTTTTGACAGACAGCATTTAAGCAATCCTTAAAACTTTCGAGACTGATCATTTATTTATTCCCTTTGTGTTTCCTCAGATGACAGCCCCACATCCTCTGTTGAGTGAAGGAAAGAGGAAATTTTGTGCTATTTCAGTTGCTTCTGAAATCATCCTACAAGACAACACAAGCACCCGTCATCTTGCCCACCCCCCCCCCATTCTCAGCACCTTTTATTTCTGCTTGGCCTGAAAGGCCCTCAATGCAAGTCAATGACTCAGAGTGCAGATTGTACTTAAGGCAAGATTTTCCATACTGGGAGTTTATTTGACTCAAGATGTTTATTTGCTTTCTTTTTTGTACAATTATAAGGAAAGTGTACTTCCCAGTGAAGTAGGGTAACTATAGTATATTAGAGAGTGAGGAATTGTACCCCAGTGTTCATTGCAGCATTATTTACATAGCCAAGACATCGAATCTCAGCGTCCACTGATGGATGAATGGATAAAGAAAATGGAGCACACGTCGTATATTGTTGTTCAGATGCTAAGTCATGTCCAGCTCTTTCAGATCCCATGGACTGTAGCATGCCAGACTTCCCTGTCTTTCACTGTCTCGCAGTTTGTTCAAACTCATGTCCATTGAGTCAGTGATGCCACCCAACCATTTCATCCTCTGTTGTCCCCTTCTCCTCTTGCCCTCAATCTTTCCCAACATCAGGGTCTTTTCCAATGAGTCAGCTCTTTGTATCAGGTGGCCAAAGCATTAGAGCTTCAGCATCAATCTTTCCATTGAATATTCAGGGTTAATTTCCTTTAGGATTGACTGGTTTGATCTCCTTGGAGTACAAGGGACTCTCAAGAGTCTTCTCCAGCACCACAATTTAAAAGCATCAATTCTTTGGTGCTAAGCCTTCTCTGTGGTCCAACTCTCACATCTCTATATGACTACTAGGAAAACCAGAGCTCTGGCTATACAGAACTTTGTCAACAAAGTGATGTCTCTGCTTTTTAATACACTGTCTAGATTTGTCATATATATATTTCAAAAGACGATTGTGCCATTTGTGACAGCTTGGATGTACCTGGATGTACCTTAAGGCCATTATGCTAAATTAAGTCAGTCAGATGCAGAAAGACAAATGATTTCACTTATACGTGGAATCTAAAAACAAACAAACCAACCAAAGTTCATAGAGAACAGATTGGCAGTTGCCAAAGGCAGGGAGTTGGGGTGAATGAAAAGGAAATCAAAAGGTACAAACTTCTAGTTATAAAGTAAATAAACATGGTGACTACGGTTAGTAATATTGTGCTGTATATTTGAAAGTTGCTAAGAGAGTAAATCTTAAAAGTTCTCATCACAAGAAAAAAAATGTGTAACTATGTGTGGGGAAGGATGTTAACTAGCCTCAATTGTGGTCATTTTGCAAAATATACATACATCGAATCATTATGTTATATACCTGAAACTAATATAATGTTACACATCAATTATATCTCAATTTTTTAAAAGTCAGGAATTAGTAAACCTAGGTATACTTAAGGGTACTTACTAAAAGGATCTTTTAAAATCCTAACAACTTTGTTACAATACATATTTGACTCATAAACTGATTTCTTTGACATTTTCTTACTCTCTGTTTGCATGTGAAGTTAATATCTCTATTTTTCAAATATCAACACCAGGCTAACTAAAGAATATTGCAGATTTTTACGATTATAAGAATATATTGTTATTGCATTTTGCCAAAACTATTGCACAGTACTGGAGAAGTCATAAGAAGAAACAAGTGGCTGAGGAAGCTATTAACAATTTAGCATTTCCAGCCCATATGGAAACACCAGTATTATGTATTCATGAGGATATGATAGGTATATTTAGTATGAAATTAATATTCTCTCAGTTGAATGGTTGGGGTTTTATTGTTTGGCTTTTGTTTTTAGCATTTCGACCAAATTTGCATGAGTACCAGTATCTCTCAAATTTAGCACAGGTAGGCTTTCTCATGATACATCTGTATTGAGGAGACTGCACTTTGGAACAATTTATTATGCTCATGATAGAGATTCCAACAGCTTGTCTGACCCACCTAATAAGGAGTATGCCTGACTCTGAATGGTAAGGAGGTGCTGCTCAAGGGGTGGGTGGCTCAGCTCAGTTCAGCTCAGTCACTCAGTCCTGTCCAACTCTTTGTGACCCCATGGACTACAGCACACCAGGCCTCCCTGTCCATCACCAACTCCAACAGTCTACTCAAATTCATGTCCATTGTGTTGGTAATGCCATCCAACCATCTCATTCTGTGTCATCCCCTTCTCCTCCTGCCCTCAATCTTTCCCAGCATCAGGGTCTTTTCAAATGAGTCACTCTTCGCATCAGGTGGCCAAAGCATTGGAGTTTCAGCTTCAGCATCAGTCCTTCCAATGAATATTCAGGACTGATATCTTTTAGGATGGACTGGCTGGATCTCCTTGCAGTCCAAGGGACTCTCAAGAGTCTTCTCCAACACCACAGTTCAAAAGCATCAATTCTTCAGTGCTCAGCTTTCTTTATAATCCAACTCTCACCTCCATACATGACTACTGGAAAAGCATAGCTTTGACCACACAGACCTTTGTTGGCAAAGTAATGTCTCTGCTTTTTAATATGCTGTCTAGGTTGGTCATAGCTTTTCTTCTAAGAAGCAAGCATCTTTTAATTTCATGGCTGCAGTCCCCATCTACAGTGATTTTGGAGCCCCAAAAAATAAAGTCTGTCACTGTTTCCATTGTTTCCCCATCTATTTGCCATGAAGTGATGGAACTGGATGCCATGATCTTCGTTTTCTGAATGTTGAGCTTTAAGCCAACTTTTTCACTCTCCTCTTTCACTTTCATCAACAGCCTCTTTAGTTCTTCTTTGCTTTCTGCCATAAGGGTGGTGTCATCTGCATATCTGAGGTTATTGATATTTCTCCCAGCAATCTTGATTCCAGCTTGTGCTTCATCCAGCCCAGCCTTTCTCATGATGTACTCTATATATAAGTTAAATAAGCAGGGTGACATTATACAGCCTTGACATACTCCTTTTCCTATTTGGAACCAGTCTGTTGTTCCATGTCCAGTTCTAACTGTTGCTTCCTGACCTGCATATAGATTTCTCAAGAGGCAGGTCAGGTGGTCTGGTATTCCCATCTCTTTCAGAATTTTCCACAGTTTATTGTGATCCACACAGTCAAAAGTTTTGACTTAGTCAATAAAGCAGAAGTAGATGTTTTTTCTGGAACTCTCTTGCTTTTTTGATGATCCAGAGAATGTTGGTAATTTGATCTCTGGTTCCTATGCCTTTTCTAGATACAGCTTGAACATGTGGAAGTTCATGGTTCACGTATTGCTGAAGCCTGGCTTGGAGAATTTTGAGCATTACTCCACTTGCATGTGAGATGAGTGCAACTGTGCGGTAGTTTGAGCATTCCTTGGCATTGCCTTTCTTTGGGATTGGAATGAAAACTGACCTTTTCCAGTCCTGTGGCCACTGCTGAGTTTTCCAAATTTGCTGGCATATTGAGTGCAACACTTTCTTTCACAGCATCATTTTTTAGGATTTGAGATAGCTCAACTGGAATTCCATCACCTCCACTAGCTTTGTTCATAGTGATGGTTCCTAAGGCCCACTTGACTTCACATTCTAGGATATCTGGGTCTAGGTGAGTGATCACACCATTGTGATTATCTGGGTTGTGAAGATCTTTTTTGTACAGTTCTTCTGTGTATTCTTGCCATCTCTTCTTAGTATTTTCTACTTCTGTTAGTTCCATACCATTTCTGTCCTTTATTATGCCCTTCTTTGCATGAAAAGTTTCCTTGGCATCCCTAATTTTCTTGAGATCTTTCCCATTCTATTGCTTTCCTCTATTTCTTTGCACTAATCACTAAGGAAGGCTTTTTTATCTCTCCTTGCTATTCTTTGGAACTCTGCATTCAAATGGGTATATCTTTCCTTTTCTCCTTTACTTTTCACTTCTCTTCTTTTCACAGATATTTATAAGGTGTGTGGCTAGCTTTCTAAAAATTGTCTAGGGTTTTGTTAGGGGCTTCACACTTACCACCGAGAATTATCAGACTCCAGGGCCTATCGGGCCAGTTCCCGAACCTAGATTCAGTCTACAATAACTCAAAGCAAGCTGAAAGCAGACCCAAGAGGGCCACGATGGAATGGGAAGTGCTGCTGTTGAGGGGCTGGTGTCTCCCATTCCATCCACAGTACCTGTGCCAACATCCACCAGAAGATAGAAAGGGTCAGAGGAGGAGCCAAGTGAGCGCCATCTTGAAAAGTGATTCAGAGGATGTCTTATGAATAAGCCATCCCATAAGAGAGGGGAAAGTCATCCCATAATAGAGGTATGGGGCTTCTCTGGTGGTTCAGATGGTAAAGACTCTGCCTGCAGTATGGGAGACCTGGGTTCCATCCCTGAGTTGGGAGGATGCCCTGGAGAGGGAAATGGCAACCCACTCAGTATTCTTGCCTGGGAAATCCCATGGTCAGGAGCCTGGTGGGCTACCGTCCGTGGTGTCACAAACAGTTGAACATGACTGAATGACTAACACACACACACACACACACACACAAGAGAGGAGTTAGCAGCACTAAAGGCACTGGGGTCGGAGGAAGCCCCCTAAGTTCAGGAACAGAGAGATGTTCACTGTGGCCAGAGTGTACGGTGAAAGGGAAAGTGCGGTGTGATGTTACCTTCCCTCGGGGAAGCCGGTGATTCTCTATAAGCATCCTCCAGGACTGGCTTAGAGACACCAGTCACGGCACGTGACCATTTAGGGTCCAGAAGGATGGCCTTGGAGGAGCAGAATGGTGTCAGGTCAGCAGACAGTGTGGTCCAGTTTCCAGAGCAGATTGCCTGACTCTGCCCCTTTCCAGCTTTGCGACTATAGGCATATTACTTACTCATCTGTAAAATGGGCATAGTCATGTTATTTATCTCTATATCTTAGCATCATTATGAGGGATTATGAGTTCATTATTTGTAAGGCATCTTGTAGGCATCAGGCAAAGAGTAAGCATTACTTAAATGCTTGGTAAATAAAATAGTGCTACAGTAATTAAAACATTAGAGGTTTTGTTGTAGTTGTTGTTTGTTTTTAACTAAGAGTACTTGCTCTGGATTTCAGGCTTGAATAGAGCCATTTTTTTATTGATACAAAAAGATGCTTAAACCATCACAGAGGTCTCTTGAGTCTAGAACCTTAACCCAATAACTTGCTCAAGGCAGAATTCCAGTCTTGCCCCATGTATTAGTTGAACTGTTGTTGTTCCGTCATGAAGTCATATCAGCCTCTTTGTGACCCCATGAACTGCCCCACCCCAGGTTTCCCTGTCCTTCACTATCTCCCTGAGTTTGCTCAAACTCATGTCCATTGATCCAGTGATGCCATACAACAGTTGAACTGAAATTATGGAGGCTGTCTTAGAGATGGTAAGTACTAAACTCCCCAACAGAAACTGAATGTGAGTCTCTTGGTTTGTGTTAGGAGACAGGTGAGAAAAAACGCAGCAGATGAAGAGTCCCAAGCAGAGCCCAGAGACAAGCTTTTTCCCTCGGGGCTCTCTGATTATTCTTTTCTTCTCTGAAAAGCAATCATTCCTTTTTATGGGTTCTTCAGGAAGAAATACAAGGTTATTAAGAACATTTTTTAATTCACATCGCCCAGATTTTTGAGGGTAGCTGTGTCACGTTACTGAGTTATGTGGCCAGATTATATATAAAATGAATTGCTGTGTATATATATGAGCAAATGAAAAATGAACCACAATGTTTCTTGTAATTGCAGCTACAATCTCCTAAATGGAGCATTAAAACTTTTTACAGAAACCTCTGGGTGGCACTTTGTCTTCAACTTACTTCCCTGGTGGCTCAGACGGTAAAGAATCCGCCTGCAGTTCAGGAGGCCTGGGTTCGATCCCTGGGTTGGGAAGAGGCCCTGGAGGAGGGCATGGTAACCCACTCCAGTATTCTCGCCGGGAGAATCCCATGGACAGAGGAGCCTGGTGGGCTACAGTCCACGGGGTCACAAAGGGTCGGACACGGCTGAGCGACTAAGCACAGCACAGCACACACCTGTGTGGCATGAGACTCACAAGCCTCATCCAGACGAACAGAAACGAGGGGCAGTTAGTTCACTAAATTCTTATACATTGATATTGCAAACTGCTCTCCTCCCCTCAAAACAGTGAAAAAGACAAGAAGCTAATTTCATCATAATAAAAGGAAGGCATGTATACACACATATGACCAAAAGAAACGCCGACTTTGAAATTCAGTCATCCTCATGAACAGTGTGTCAGGACCAGCATCTGTTAAAGATTAATTATTGCAGTTCACCATTTTAGAATAAAAATCTCTTTCCAATGTTTACAACTTAGAGATTTAAAACATTTGTTTAAAATGCAAATTAATTTGAATGTCTCAGCCAAAGTGTCCCCTACCATACGATCATGCTCAGTCTGACTGTGACTCCACGGACTATAGCCTGCCAGGCTCCTCTGTCCACAGGATTCCCCAGGAAAGAATACTGGAGTCAGCTGGATCCCTCCTCCAGGGATCTACCAGACCCAGGGATCGAACTCACATCTCCTGTGTCTCCTGCATTGGCAGGTGGATTCTTTACCACTGAGCCATCTGGGAAGCCCCACGACACCGTCATACATCCCTAAATAAAACCTTACCTGTAAAAATAATGAGTGAGAAAATCTGGAAAAAAGATCATTTACATGTAACTGGGCCTGGATGGAAACCATGACAGAGCTTTTTACGTGATTTCTGGAAAAAAACAAAGGCATCCAAAGATACTCCATTTAACAAAATAATAGTCTCTTTTGGAAGAAAAAAAAACAGTAAGAAAGTGAAGTCAGGGAAATAAAAAGAAGAATGCCTTCTAAAAGAGACTAACAAAAGACTTCTGATGTCACAAATTATATTACCTTTCAATATAACTGTGCTCCCTAGTGGGGATTTCTAAAAGGTTTTGTTTAAATTTTTTAGAAGTTTGTTTCATGTAAGCATCCACCACATATGCCAAACGATCCATTAAGGACACTGCTATAGCTTAAAGAGATTTGAGTTAAACACACAGGGTATCGTGGCCTAAGATGCGAAGAAAATACACAGCTCTATTTCCATTTGATGTAGCTCTGTGGGAAGATATTAGCCACAGAACATTGGCTGCATTTAGGCAAGCATTTAGACAAGGCCCTGGGACCGATTTTGAAGCTCTGACCTCACTAGACCAAAGTCCGTCTGTCTTAAGATTTTGGAAAGTTAGTCGAGTCTCATTATTTACACATGAGATGTGCATATAGAGAGGGTGTATTGCAAACAGGCCTGGAGATCTAAACCATATCCTGTGTTTTCTCGAGGACTTTCTGCCACCAAGCCAACGCCCTCTCCTGGCCCACACCTCCCAAGACCCTATGTTTTCTCGGGCCTTCCTCAAGCTGGCAATGTCAGAGGTTAGAGCATGGACTGTTTGGACTTCTCTCTGAGTTATCCTGTGCTCATATGCACCATCTCACTGACAGTTAAGTGTCCTGAAAATACCTTTTGAGCCCGGATTACATAAGGAGTGAACGCGTGTTTAGAGTGAAAACCGATATCTGCAGATCACTGAGAACGTCCTAGACTCAGGACACCGAGCCTGTCCGGAGAATGTCCCACCACATGAGCCCCTGGCGTCTGTTCAGAGTCAGCGATGCAAAAATATCCCCAGTGGGTCTTCAACAAGCGCCACGTTGAGATCCAAGAGGGCAAAGCAAAAGGTGCAAAGGGAAGTTAGCTTATTTCCAGAAGGTACGGTTCTCACCACTTCATCCTTGTTGTTTTGCTTTCTTTGTGCTCATTCTCTCTTGCCATAAATCACCAAACTCAGTTAGGCAGGGTGGAAAGAAAGCCAAGAGCCCACCTGATCTGAGAGAGCTCAGGAGTGCAGTGTGAAGGCTGAAAGGAACAGGTAGGACGTCAACCCTTGTCTTTAGGATTTTGCGTAGAAGTGGGGGGAGGGTTAGGGCTAGTGGGAAGTTGCTGAAGAACACAGGGAGCTCAGCCCGGTGATCTGTGACAACCTGTGGGATGGGCAGGGGGCGTAGATATTCTAGAAGAAGAGGATTTATGTACACTTATGAGTTTGGGTGAACTCCAGGAGTTGGTGATGGCCAGGGAGGCCTGGCATGCTGCGATTCATAGGGTCACAAAGAGTCGGACACAACGGAGCGACTGGACTGAACTGAACCGATTGATGTTGGTGTACGGCAGAAACCAACGCAACACTGTAAAGCAATGACCCTCCAATGAAAAGTAAATTTAAAAAGTCATGATGAGAATAAAAACATTTGTAATATAACAACATGAGATTACTTGTAGAATGAGATAAGCTGTAAGATGTAATAACCTTATTCTCCATCCTTAGGGTATTCTGCAGAGCTGAGAGATGCGTATAATGACAAACTAAAAATCTATTTATAAATTTTAAAAAGGAAGAATGGAAATGAGAAAAAGAAGTGGAAGGAGGGAAGGAGGGTGTTCTAAGTGGATGGCAGCAGAATAAACAAAGCCCGAAGACAGGACTCGCCACGGAGAACTGCAGGGGCTGAGCACGCCCGCTCCCCCGGTGGAAGGTCTGTGCTGAGGATCATTAGGGCAGTGGGGGCCCAGGCAGCAAAGGCTCTCGAATGTTGGCCTGGGGGAGGAGAAATTTAACACAGAGAAAAGAGAAATCGTTAGCGGCTTTTGAGATCATGAAACCGCCTTCCAGGAAGGCTTATCTCACAAATGCAGAAGAGATTTGGAGGGACACGGTGGGTTGACGAAAACCGGAAAATATGAATTACTCACATGCCCTCAGCCAAACCTCTGCCTTTAGCTCCACGTGGTGACTCAGTCTCAGAGGGAGAAAGCCAAGCAGAGGAGACATAAAGAACTTTCCTCCTCCATCTCCCCTTCTCTCCATTCCCGAGGGCTAATCCCACCCCGTCCCCTAGAACCAGCACCCCTGGGAGCCTCCCACGTCCAGCTCTGAGCTCCCCCTCTCATATTCACGTGCTGAACAGCTTCCCCGGTGGCACTAGTGGTAAAAAGAACCCACCTACCGATGCTGGAGACTAGACAGATGTAGGTTCAATCCCTGGGTTGGGCAGAGTCCCTGCAGGAGGCCATGGCAACCCACTCCAGTATCCTTGCCTGGAGAATCCCCATGGGCAGAGCTTGGTGGGCTACAGTCCCTGCGGTCGCAAAGATTTGGACATGACTGAGTGACTTAGCACACCGCACTCACAGAGAGAAGCCTCTCCTTTTAAGTGAACTGGATTCTGCTTAGCTGGTAAGGACCCTTTAAGACTAGTAAGACTCCACCTGGGTTGAAAGTGAAAGTGAAGTTGCTCAGTCATGTCTGACTCTTTGCAACCCCATGGACTGTAGCCTACCAGGCTCCTCCGTCCATGGGATTTTCTAGGCAAGAGTACTGGAGTGGGTTGCTATTTCCTTCTCTAGGGGATCTTCCTGACCCAGGGATTGAACCCCAGGCTCCCGCATTGTAGCAGATGCTTTACCATCTGAGCCAAATAGATCTGAATTGCCCCAGATAAAAGGCCTCAGTCTACAGAGGCTCCTTATCAAAGCCGCTCATCTTTCTGAGTATTCTTCAGGCTGTACTCAGTCCTACTGAGGTTTTCTCCCACCTGCTTGTCAAGTCTTCGGTACAGAACGTTGCCTAATACCAGGTCAGATTGCCAGTCTCATTCCAAGGAGAGCTCACTTAACTCTCTTCCCAGCAAGACCTGTTGTGACCTCAGCTTGCTTGACCTTAACTCATCTCCCTGTGGGTGTCCAGTGACCACGACCTGACCCCCATTTCCCGTAGGGACGCGGTAACCTAAGAAAGCTGCAGCCGTCCGGTTACAGGCGGGACGATCTGACACTGAGAGCGGTGGAAGGGAAAAGGAAGCGTCAGTCACAGCATCTCAGATTCCTCCTGTGACATCACAGTGAAAGGGGTACAGTCAAATCATTCGAGAAGGTATCGGGTGGGCCAAAAGTTCATTTAGGCTTGCTATATGATGCTACAAAAAATCCGAATGACCTTTTTGGCCAACCCAATACAATGTACAGATCATTTCCATGGGGACTTGCGGAAGTCAGAATCATGTCAATGGAGTTCAATAGGAAACTGCCTTTGTGGCGCTGGTATTATGTATAAGGCCTAGAAGTGCATAGTGATTACGTACACGTGCAAACAAACAGACTTTTTGTCTTCCTTCTTTCAAAGAGATATAAATTGTATCACTGTAGAAAAACTCAGAATGCTGGCTCTCAGGAATTCTTCATCATTAAATTCAGGTTAACTTAGCCTGGTGCTCTGTGACAACCTGGAGGTCTGGGATAGGGCAGGAGCTAGGAGGGAGGTTCAAGAGGGAGGGGACATATGTATACCTGTGGCTGACCCATGCTGGTGTATGGAAGAAAGCGCACATAATTGTAAAGCAAAATTATCCTTCAATTAACAATACATAATTTTAAAAAAAAAAAATTCAGGTTGACTCAACTTTTCCCACAATACAAATTTGGAATTCTTTTATAAACTATTTACATCCTTAATGAAGATGAGAGAAGGCAAAGAACAGAAAAAATGGAATTGTCCATGGAAGGTAAAGGAAGATAACATAGGTTCTGAGCCACTTACATAAAATACTACAACATAAAAATAAGATTTCTGTAAGTAAACCCGACCCAAAGTCCTAAAAATGAAGATGGGTCTGACAACGATACCCAGGATGTGTGACTGAAGGTCTGAATTTGTTCTTTCAGTAAAGTTATACCTTTAATAACAGGAACTTATTAAAGTTTAAGGAGAGATCACTGAGATCAGTCCTGAGGATGAGAACGCATTTGGCAAGTGGAGTAAGAGAAGAGAACGTTTCAAATAGAGAGAAGAGAAAAAATTAAGGCCTAGAAGCAGAAAGGAGCAGGAAGCCACTTGCAAGTCTCTCAGCCTCCTGCCTGTGTTCGTTCCAATGGAGGCAAATGACTTTTTTGTTTGTGTTTTAATGGTGGTGAAAGTCATGTAATGTAAAACATGCTATTTTAACCATATTTAACTGCGCGGTTTAGTGGCACTAAGGACATTCACACTGATGTGCAGTCCTCACCGCTGTCGATCTCCCAAAGTTTTCACCTTTCTAAACGGAAACTCTGCTCCCAATAAACACTGATTTCCCGTTCTCCCTCCCCACCCCCGCCCCTCCCCCCCCCCCCCCCCCCCCCCCCCCCCGCCTCTGGCATCTACCACTGTACTTTCTGACTCTCTGAATTTGACTATTTTAGGGAACTCATGGCACCTCACTCCAGTACTCTTGCCTGGAAAATCCCATGGATGGAAGAGCCTGGTGGGCTGCAGTCCATGGGGTCGCTAAGAGTCGGACACGGCTGAGCGACTTCACTTTCACTTTTCACTTTCATGCATTGGAGAAGGAAATGGCAACCCACTCCAGTGTTCTTGCCTGGAGAGTCCCAGGGACGGGGGAGCCTGGTGGGCTGCCATCTATGGGGTCGCACAGAGTCGGACACGACTGAAGCGACTTAGCAGTAGCAGCAGGGAACTCAAATAAGTCGAATCAAACAGTATTTGTCTGCACCTAACGTATACTGGACTTAGCAGCAGCAGCAGCAGCAACGTATCCTGGAATGCGTTTTTTAAGGTTAACTTAATATGTAAAAGATGAGAGTGAAAAAGTTGGGTTAAAGCTCAACATTCAGAAAATGAAGATCATAGCATCTGGTCCCATCACTCCATGGGAAATAGATGGAGAAACAGTGGAAACAGTGTCAGACTTTATTTTTGGGGGCCCCAAAATCACTGCAGATGGTGATTGCAGCCACGAAATTAAAAGACGCTTACTCCTTGGAAGAAAAGTTATGACCAACCTAGATAGCATATTCAAAAGCAGAGACATTACTTTGCCAACTAAGGTCTGTCTAGTCAAGGCTATGGTTTTTCCTGTGGTCATGTATGGATGTGAGAGTTGGACTGTGAAGAAGGCTGAGCAGTGAAGAATTGATGCTTTTGAACTGTAGTGTTGGAGAAGACTCTTGAGAGTCCCTTGGACTGCAAGGAGATCCAACCAGTCCATTCTGAAGGAGATCATCCCTGGGATTTCTTTGGAAGGAATGATGCTAAAGCTGAAACTCCAGTACTTTGGCCACCTCATGCAAAGAGTTGACTCATTGGAAAAGACTCTGATGCTGGGAGGGATTGGGGGCAGGAGGAGAAGGGGACGACCGAGGATGAGATGGCTGGATGGCATCACTGACTCGATGGACGTGAGTCTGAGTGAACTCCGGGAGTTGGTGATGGACAGGGAGGCCTGGCGTGCTATGATTCACGGGGTCACAAAGAGTCGGACACGACTGAGAGACTGAACTGAACTGAACTGAAGATGTGACCTGGGCTTCCCAGGTGGTGCTGGTGGTAAAGAGCCCACTTTTGAATGTAGGAGACATAAGAGACGCGGGTTCAATCCCTGAGTCAGGAAGATCCCTGCAGAAGGAAATGGCACCTCACTCCAGCATCCTTGCCTGGAGAATCCCATGGACAGAGGAGCCTGGCAAGCCACAATCCATAGGGCGGCACAGGGTCGGACATGACTGGAGCCACTCAGCACACGATATGTGTCCTACACTTTCACCGGTGCTATACAGCAGATGCTCATTAGTCATCTAATGAGGTAAATGCCTCTTGAAAATATAAAGAAATGAAGAAATGTAAGGAACTTTATCATTGCTTTCATCCTTTGTAGAGCTGAATTTGTACAATCTGTATTTCATGCTAGAGATATCAAAAATAGTATAGGATATACGCAAAATAAGCTAAACAGAGAAAGACAAATACTGTATGTTATCACTTATATGCGAAATCTAAAAAGGTAATACAGATGATCCTACGTGCAAATCAGAAACAAGCTCACATACATAGAAAACAAATTGCTGCTGCTGCTGCTGAGTCGCTTCAGTCGTGTCCGACTCTGTGTGACCCCATAGACGGCTGCCCACCAGGCTCCCCCAGCCCTGGGATTCTCCAGGCAAGAACACTGCAGTGGGGTGCCATTTCCTTCTCCAAAACAAACTAGTGGTTACCAAAAGGGAGGGGGAGAGGGGAGGGGCTAACTAGGGGTATGAGACTAATAGGTACAAACTACTATGTATAACAGATCGTCAACAAGGATACATTGCACAGCACAGGGAATTATAGATATTATGTTGTAATACCTGTTAATGGAGTATAATCTGTAAAATACCAAATCACTATGCTGCACACCTGAAACTAACATAATATTAGAACTCAGTTATACTTTAATTAAAAAAAAAATGTTAGGCATATTGAAGGCATTTTCCCTTTGGTAGACCATAGAAAAACTTAGTAGCAATGTATTTGCTCCTGAATGAGAAGAAAAAAAAAAATCGAAAAATTTTCCCTTCTTCTGCTATTTCATCAAGTCATAAATTACTTCTTAACTGACCTCACGGTCTCTACAGAGAAAAATGGAGAAGTACAGAGAAAGAATGGAAATGGGAAAGAGAAATCTAATAATTTCTTGGAACATTTTTTCTGTTACTATCCTCTTCCCTTGAGCAGCGGTTCTAGGTTCTGGACCCTGAATTGTAAAACCAACAAGAGGATAGGACCATGTTACTTGATTTTCAGTTTCTGCATCTGCAACATGGGTACAGTAATAAATCCTACCCCATCTACTTGCTGGTGTGGCTGTGAAAGTCACCATAGAGAACATATGTGGAAGAATTTATAAGCCCTCCAGTGGCTATTATTATTATGTCTGATCCAAGATATAGATCACCTTTAAGGAAGCGATAGGAATTTCTACAGCCTGCTTGAAAGGAAAGGCTATTATCTACTGAAGTGCTCTAATGAATTGATAGTAAATAGTGCATACTAAAATTAGCTGCTTCAACATCAGTCCCCTAAATATTACCTGATTGATCAAGTAGCATTTCCACTAACAAATATCTGTGAAACACTGGATCAATAGCAATATTATTATTGAACCTGTATATATGGGGAAGAAGATGCTCCAGAATATTTACTCAAAGGAAACACGAACAGAAAGCGGAAGGTCACTTTCCTACTGGAAATGCACTTCAAACTCAGGAGATCCCACGGAACTCACCACCCTCCCCTCTGCTCAGGCTGCCTCCTCTCTCCTTTTCATCCCACCATTCATAGCATCACTTTCCACCCTAGCTTTCATCACTTCCCACCCACTTTCCCCCTTTTCCAACCCCTATCTTCAGTTAAGTAGCAAATCCTAGCACTTCAACCACCAGTTCAGCCCTTTTCAATCCATTGAAATTGCTTTTGTCTAGACCAACTTCATCTCTTAAAGAAACGACAGCCCAGATCTTTCTAAATGTGAGTTCTTTTTGTTGCGAGAAGGTAAATTTGATCAAGCATTTTAGCTATGGTGCTCAAATCCACTCTAACCTTACCGGTTTTCATTTCGAACAATCTGACAGGAGTGTGTTACAAATTTCCCACAATGCTGGGGGATGTGTCCATTTTGCCTTGTAATTTTGTTAGTTTTTGCTTCTTAAATACCAAATGCATTATGGGGTGACTTGCAACTTGAGAGCAGTTATATTCTTATATTTCCTCCTGAGTTTTTCCTTTAATCAACCGTAATGTAGCCATTATGATTATACAGCGGAAGTGAGAAATAGATTTAAGGGCCTAGATCTGATAGACAGAGTGCCTGATGAACTATGGATGGAGGTTTGTGACATTGTACAGGAGACAGGGATCGAGACCATCCTCATGGAAAAGAAATGAAAAAAAGCAAAATGGCTGTCTGAGGAGGTCTTACAGATAGCTGTGAAAAGAAGGGAAGTGAAAAGCAAAGGAGAAAAGGAAAGATATAAGCATCTGAATGCCGAGTTCCAAAGAATAGCAAGAAGAGATAAGAAAGCCTTCCTCAGTGATCAATGCAAAGAAATAGAGGAAAACAACAGATTGGGAAAGACTAGAGATCTCTTCAAGAAAATTAGAGATACCAAGGGAACATTTCATGCAAAGATGGGCTTGATAAAGGACAGAAAAGGTAGGGACCTAACAGAAGCAGAAGATATTAAGAAGAGGTGGCAAGAATACACAGAAGAAATGTACAAAAAACATCTTCACAACCCAGATAATCACGATGGTGTGATCACTCACCTAGACCCAGACACCCTGGAATGGGAAGTCAAGTGAGCCTTAGGAACCATCACTATGAACAAAGCTAGTGGAGGTGATGGAATTTCAGTTGAGCTGTTTCAAATCCTGAAAGACGATGCTGTGAAAGTGTTGCACTCAATATGCCAGCACATTTGGAAAACTCAGCAGTGGCCACAGGACTGGAAAAGGTCAGTTTTCATTCCAGTCCCAAAGAAAGGCAATGCCAAAGAATGGTCAAACTACCGCACAATTGCAGTCATCTCACACGCTAGTAAAGTAATGCTTAAAATTCTCCAAGCAAGACTTCAGCAATATGTGAACCGTGAAATTCCAGATGTTCAAGCTGGTTTTAGAAAAGGCAGAGGAACCAGAGACAAATTGCCAACATCCGCTGGATCATTGAAAAAGCAAGAGATTTCCAGAAAAACATCTACTTCTGCTTTATTGAGTATGCCAAAGCCCTTGACTGTGTGGATCACAGTAAACTGTGGAAAATTCTTCAAGAGATGCGCATACCAGACCACCTGATCTGCCTCTTAAGAAACCTATATGCAGGTCAGGAAGCAACACTTAGAACTGGACATGGAACAACAGACTGGTTCCAAATAGGAAAAGGAATATGTCAAGGCTGTACATTGTCACCCTGCTAATTTAGCTTATATACAGAGTACATCATGAGAAAGGCTGGACTGGATGAAGCACAAACTGGAATCAAGATTGCTGGGAGAAATATCAATAACCTCAGATATGCAGATGACACCACCCTTATGGCAGAAAGTGAAGAGGAACTAAAGAGCCTCTTGATGAAAGTGAAAGAGGAGAGTGAAAAAGTTGGCTTAAAGCTCAACATTCAGAAAACAAAGATCATGGCATCTGGTCCCATCACCTCATGGCAAATAGATGGGGGAGCAGTGGAAACAGTGGCTGACTTTATTTTTCTGGGCTCCCAAATCACTGCAGATGGTGATTGCAGCCATGAAATTAAAAGACACTTACTCCTTGGAAGGAAAGTTATGACCAACCTAGATGACATATTAAAAAGCAGAGACATTACTTTGCCAACAAAGTTCTGTCTAGTCAAGGCTATGGTTTCTCCAGTGGTCATGTATGGATGTGAGAGTTGGATTATAAAGAAATCTGAGCACCGAAGAATTGATGCTTTTGAACTGTGGTGTTGGAGAAGACTCTGGAGAATCCCCTGGACTGCAACGGGATCCAACCGGTCCATACTAAAGGAGATCAGTCCTGGGTGTTCATTGGAAGGACGGATGTTGAAGCTGAAACTCAAAGCCTTTGGCCACCTGATGGGAAGAGCTAACTTATTTGAAAAGACCCTGATGGTGGGAAAGATTGAAGGCAGGAGAAGAAGGGGACGACAGAGGATGAGATGGCTGGATGGCGTCACCGACTCAATGGACATGGGGTTTTGGTGGACTCTAGGCATTGGTGATAGACAGGGAGGCCTGGCGTGCTGCGGTTCATGGGGTCGCAAAGAGTCGGACACGACTGAGGGACTGAACTGAACTGAACATAGCCATCCATCCCTCAGTATCCAGGATCCTCAGGGGATTTGCGCATAGGCCCCTTGGTGGATACCAAAACCTATGGATGCACAAGTCTCATATAAAATAGCATTATATTTGCATATAACCTATGCACCTACCGCTGAGCACTGAAGAACTGATGATTTTGAAATGTGGTATTGGAGAAGACTCTTGAGAGTCCTTTGGACTATAAGGAGATTCAACCAGTCCATTCTAAAGGAGATCAGCCCTGGGTGTTCTTTGGAAGGAATGATGCTAAAGCTGAAACTCCAGTACTTTGGCCATCTCATGCGAAGAGTTGACTCATTGGAAAAGACTCTGATGCTGGGAGGGATTGGGGGCAGGAGGAGAAGGGGACGACAGAGGATGAGATGGCTTGATGGCATCACCAGCTCAATGGACATGAGTCTGAGTGAACTCCAGGAGTTGGTGATGGACAGGGAGGCTTGGCGTGCTGCGATTCATGGGGTCACAAAGAGTCAGACACGACTGAGCAACTGAACCGAACCGAACCAATGCACCTACTCCTGTATACTTTAAGTCATCTCTAGATTACTTACGATACCTCATAGAAGATAAATGCTATGTAAATGGTTGTCAGCATGCAGCAAATTCAAGTTTTACTTTTTGAAATTTTTTGGAATTTTTTTCTGGATATTTTCAACCGGAGGTTGGTTGAACCTGCAGAGGAAGAACCCAGACATACAACTGCAATCTTCTTTAGCCTTAACAGTGTTTTTTGACTTAAGGCCCCTGTTGCTGGTGATTAATACAGTTAAACTAACTTTCTTTCGGTTAATATTTAGCTGGTACATCTCTCTCTACCACTTAATCTCCAACCATTATATCCTTATATTTTAGATAGGTCCCTGGTAAATACAGGGACATACATATAGCTGGCTTGGTGTTTTTATAACTGCCTCTTGGTTGTAAAGAATTTTTAATCTATTTCAATAATCTCTGCATAACAAATGAGAAGTGTAATGTAACGACATTTATGGTGCTTATTTCTGCCATCTTACTGTACTCCTCTTTTCCATCTTTTTTCTACAGGTTCCCTTCCTTGCCTGCTGTCTATTGGTTTCATCAAGCTTTATTTATCCCTTTGCTCTCCTCTGCTCATTTGGAAGTCACATGTTCTATTTCTATTCTCTTCGTGTTTAGTGTTTTGGTATTTTGACAAGATTGTCCCCATTTCTTAGTACACAAAAAGTAGGGCAGCTCAGTTGGGATGATGGGGATGGTCCCTAGACAAAGCATGAGGGCAGAAGTGAGGTCTTTCCCATCCAAGCCTGGCCGTACTTGTCCTGTCTGATGGTCTATTGTCCTCCCCTCTGTGTGTTCAGAAGCCACGTGCTAAAGGCAGCGTGTCCCCAAATAAAAGAGATCTGGATTGCTGAGCCATCACTTCAAAGACAGTCACCTTGAAATTTCAGGGCTTATTCATCACCTTAGCTTAGTCAAAAGCATAATTAAGCTTCAGAGCTAATCGGTGCATCTAACCTGAGATCTTCTTAGATACCCTTTCCCGTCTTACATGATGAGGCAGCAACTGTGCTCGTCCTGTCTTTACCACCCTTCAAAGTCATTGCCATCACTGTCACTTTATTTAGTTCATGTTGTTTGTATTTACCCACATGCTTGTCATTCTTTCTTACATCTCAGTCCTTTCTTCTGGGTTCAGTTTTCTTTTGCTAGAAGTAAATCCTATCCAGTTCAGTTCAGTTCAGTTCAGCTCAGTCACTCAGTCGTGTCCGACTCTTTGTGACCCCATGAACCGCAGCATGCCAGGCCTCCCTGTCCATCACCAACACCCGGAGTCTACCCAAACTCACATCCATTGAATTGGTGATGCCATCCAACCATCTCAGCCTCTGTTGTACCCTTCTCCTCTGCCCTCAATCTTTCCCAGCATCAGGGTCTTTTCAAATGAGTCAGCTCTTCGCATCAGCTGGCCAAAGAAATCTATATCAATGTTTTTAATCAGTTTTGTTGGTAATCAGTCTTTCTTTATGTCTAACTGTCTCGATTTTGCCCTGCCTCTTGACATATAGTTTTTAACTGAATATAGAATTTTACTAACTATTGCTGTCCCTTGGCACTTTGAAAATATCATGCCATTACATTCTCGCATCTGTTCTTGCCAATGACAAGTCTTCTGGCAGTTTAGCAGTTATTCCTTCGTAGGTGAGCTATATCTTTTTCTCCGGTTGCTTTTAAGATCTGTTTGCCTTTGGTGTTTTGAAATTTCATCAGGATATGTCTAGGTGTGGATTTATTCAGATCAGGATACACTGAATTTCCTAATGTGAAGACATATGTCTTTAATCAATTTTTTTCAAAGTTTCAGTCACTAACTCTTCCAATATTTCTCTTTCCATTCTTTCTTTTCTCTCACTCTGGAATTTCTACTAGAAATATGTTGGGCCTTTGAAATCTGTTCTCCGCTTCTCTAAATTTCTCCTACTACATTTCTATTTCCTAATGTTTCTGCACTACATTCCCGATCATTTTCGTAGATTGATCTTCCAGTTCATTAATTCTCTCTTCATCTGCTCACTAACTCTCTTTGCTCAATTTGGACCTTATTTGCCTAACCCACCGGGATTTTCATTTCAATGAGCATGCTTTTTTATTTTTAGAAATTGCATTTGGTTCTTTGTCAAATGCATCCGGACCATTTTGGTAGTCTTGTTCTCATTTTAATAACTTATTTTGCACATTCACTCATGTTGTAGTCACTGTCAGGTAATTCTATCACCTGATTTGCTTGGAACCTTGGCCCATTGTTTGTCTTCTCTGCTGATTCCTTCAGGAGGAACTATTTTCTTCCACGCTTGCTTCCCAGTTCCACAGATGAATAGGCATATTATCCTGGGTAAACTACCCAACTAAATTCAGCTTCTTAGCCTGTAAAATGGAGTTAAGGATTAAAGCATCTAATTGTATTGTTGCAAGTGTTAAACGAGATTATATATACACAGCCCTTAGCATAGAGACTCAGCTCCAAACACACAGCTTCTGTTACTAGTGACTGGCTATTGATTTCTCTAATACTTACCACAGCACCTGCCACTTTTTGTTACTCAGTGAATATTTGATGAAAAAGCAAAAGTGTATATTAAAACACTGAAAGTTAAATCAGTTATGTAAATATAGTAAATTTTACTCTAAGGAATTATCCAAGTACTCATATTCCTTGGGCTATAAATGCCTAACATAAATACCTCAAACATTCATTCATTCATTCTCTATTAAAGGACAGCCACTGTTCTAGTTATGTCGTAAATGACAATGAATGATACAAAGTAACTGTTTTAACAGGGGCTGCACTCCAGCGGGGAGGATCTGACTGTAGATAGAGCATTTATTAGATATATGACAGATAGACAGACTAATGACATTTAGGAAGGACGAGAGGTAGGGAGAAGGGGAAGGAGAAAGGAGTTAGATCCTGATTAAGGCTTATTCAGAGAATTAAACTAGAGTAATGCATGGGGAAGTGGTTGGGTGAACACTTTAGATTTGAACGGACGCATTCTATCATGACATTGAACTGAAATCTGAAGGACAAAAGAGAACCAGCCATTTGCAGACAGGAATAAAAGCACCCAGGCAAACGGACAATGAATGCAACGGCTCCTAGGGAGCACACTGTGCTCTTTCAAAAATCGCAGAGGCCCGTGTGTCTAGAAGGCAGCCTGATAAGAGGGCGATGGTCTGAGACAAGGTCAGAGAAGTAGTTGCCGTGTTATTCTTCAATTGCTACGTCGTGTCCCCACCAGGCTCCTCTGTCCATGGGATTTCCCAGGCAAGAATACTGGAATGGGTAGCCATGTCCATCTCCAGGGGATCTTCCTGGACCAGGGGTCAAACCTGCATCTCCTGCATTGGCAGGCGGGTTCTTTACCACTGAGCCACCAGGGAAGCCCCAGGGGGGTGGACACGGGCCATAGTGTGCAGGGCCTTGTAAACCAGAGGAAAGAGTCTTGAGCTTATTTCACCAGTGGTGGGAAGCCTTTGGAGAGCTTTGAGCAACAAAATGTCATCACTGGCGTTCCATTTCCAAAATACCACCCTGACTGATCAGTGTTTGTGATGGAGAACTGTTTGAGGAGATGCAGTCGAAAAGAGAGCCAGGCTTCTGGCATTCTTTCTGCCTGATCCCCAATCCACCCTGAAACTGCGCGGCCACCACCAGGGTCCACGCACGAAGCTCTGGTCTCAGACAGCCATCTGGCGGCCAGCATGGGAACTGCTTGATCCTGGAGCCTCTGCAAAGACCCACCTCTTCCCAGAAAATCCCCCAAGATCTTCTAACTCCTCCAATCAAACTCTTTCCAGTCTTACACTGAAAGGCATCTGTTATTCAATTTAGCTATTTTCTTTCTCTTTCCTAAAAAATATAAGAGCAATAAGATCTTTTATTATTTTTCACTGTAAGTAAAACAAAGTCTGGACTAGACTCTAATGTTATAATCTTATGAGGCTATAATTTTATTAGTGAAATTTAGTATTAATTGCAATAGGTTTCATGGGGGGAAATGAGCATGAATTTACTCCTCTCCTTACACATCATTTATAAACACTTCTGGAACATAACTAAGGGGTAAATAATATAATTTATGATGTCGATTCACTGAAAAGGTTGGCAGTCAATCTCCTGTATGTATTTTTAGTTCAGAATGTGATCCTAAATGTGTAGTCATAACATCTGGAACAGCTGGTGGGCCCTGAAAGAAGCTCATGATTTTTTTTTTCTTTGCTTAAGATAGTAGCAATTTGAAAGATGAAGCTTTGTTTCAAAGAGGAAAGCTATTTATAACTGGCAGTTGGCAATTGTTAAGAGCTAGTTTGGGCTGGAATATACATATATGAAACGAACTGCCTTTTTCAGTGGTATAATGGTCAAATCAGAAAACTCTCAACTTTCTCTTGGCTAATACAAAGCAGCTCTACACTAATTTACACTAATTTTTACACTAATTTAAAAACATGACAGCAGGGCCACCAATCTCCTACGATGGGACTTTTTCACTTGCAATAATGCGGCTAATTGCAATGATGTAAGGAGACCTGCTTCTTCACTACACTGATCTTTTCTTGTCCATCAAATGGGACTATCTCAAAAGCCATGCTTACTCACTCAACTTCATGCAGGAAACTCACACGTTAGAGCAAGTCTGTTAAAAATGTATTTCCCTGGGCATAAAGACCTCCTGCTGTTTTGCTAGGCAGAGTTGAAGCAGTGAATTTCTCACCCCAGACATTATGAGATTGACTTTTACTTTGGGGATTCTTTTGGGTCCTCTCACATCAAAGTCAGATCTGGAAAGGAAGTAGTAAAATTCCTCTTTCTGGGAAAATTAATTAAAAGTGTGATTTTCAGTATCTGTTAGAGGAGGATAATGAGACAGGCCTGTTGAAAGGCACGGGGCTCTTGGTAATGATCTTCTTTAGCGCGGCCCAGCCTTCCTGCTATCTTATCCCAAAGCACCTCCTCTCGTGAGCGTCCTCTCCATGAAATGAGTTAGGGGTCTCAGCCCCCTTCTGAGCCGAGGCTTGTCACAGAATCTTTCACCAGTATCGGCAGCAATTAGCACTAATTGGTACCCTGGGCAGCACTGGAACAGAAAGGTCAGTGATGGAGTGAGGAGGCAGGACGAATTACCCTCTCGCCTCTGGAAGTGAACTTATCGGATCTGCTGCGCAGCTGCTCCGTTCCAGCTGCCTCTGCAGGGCCTTCGAGGTGGATGAAGGAGGAATTTATTCTCTGGGGCTGTCAAACAAGAGTATTGGGGAAGGTCAGGTCACGGAGCAGGTCAAACAAAGCTGCTGAGTTATGACCACTAAAGAGCCATCAATACGTCTCCCCACCTTCACCCCAAATTGCCTCAGCCCTGCCCATTCTCTCCTCCTTGAAGTTTCTTCCTATAATATTATAAATCCAGTCACAGCGAGTGCCCCGTCAGCAGTTTTCTCTTCTCGCCCCAGAGCCCTCACTGTTTATCCGCGCTGCCGTACAACCAGATCGCTGGGCGGCTGCGAAGAGAGGTGCTCATTTGTCTTAGCTTTGCTGCCCTATACATTCATCCTCCTGCTTCAGCAGACGTGATGGGGGGATGGTGCGAAAGTCAGGCCAAGAAGACCTGCTCAATACACACTAAGGTACGGAAATGGCTAGCCAGTGGAAATTTGCTGTATGTCTCAGGGAACTCAGACAGGGTGGGAGGGAGACTCAAGAGGGAGGGGACATACGTACCCCTATGGTTAATTCATGTTGTCGTATCACAAATCAAACCAATATTACAAAGCAATCGTCAGTCAATTAAAAATAAATAAGTATAATTATTTTTTTCAAAAAGACCTGTGCAAAACTTTCTCTTTGTCTAATGTTTGCTCTACTAAGGGCCCTTGTGCGTAATCATCGTGGTATCTCCTCCACAGCTACTTGAAGTCAGCGGTTGGAGAAATCCTTGAGAGAATTGTCAGGGAATAATTAATAACGCTTTGCTCGGCTACAAGTAGCCACCAGATGACTTGGCATCACTCACAAGACGACAGAAGGCAAAGGAATGTTGGCATCCTGCCACCTCACAAAACTCGCCCCTCCCTCTCACTTAACTCAGATGCCAGTGCTTTGCTGAAGGCTGGGCAGACAGGAAGAGAAAAGGGAGCGGGGACTTGATTAGCAAAACCACAGCAAATAAACCGGAGGGCCAGTGTGTAAGTCAGTGCCCTTCCATCTTCCCAAAAAGAACAATACGACTGTGAATCCACCACAACAATTCACTTTCCACCTTTGGGTACATAGAAAATACTTCTTATCTGAGGTTTTAAGCATTTGCTTGGAAAGAAGAACCAAGAAGAAATGGTTGACCTAGAAATAATTCAGCCTTGCAGGGACTGGCTGAGCCCAGACGTCAGCCAAAGCCAAGAGGGACCTTTCAGGACCATTTATAACTGGATCAATATGTCAACTGGCCCTGCCCTCAACTCGCTCCAGCTTTTGTTGGAATTGAAAGATTAGCCCAGAAAAGAAACTGCCAGAAGAAACACGCAGGAGACAAATTTGTTCTGCTTGGTCTTCATTTGCCTTCCTCGAAGGAATCCAAAATGAAGTTAATGATATATCTGGCCTGGACAACTTTTGTTCTCATTGACTGACAATGGAAAATATTCCACTTATTTGTGATATGAAAGAATGGGTAAATATCAGGATGGTCATTTTAAAGGCTAGTAAAGGAACACACTTTATAACAACAACAACAAAAAATGAGCTCATTCCGTTCAGCCAAACTGATGTTCTTCGCCAAAGTCCAGAATTAAAGTGCCTGGAGCGAAATGAAAAATCAGCAACACTAGCTAGAGGGTGACAGTATTTCATTTATTCAATCAACAAACACTTATCAACACTTAGGGTGTGTCAGCCCCTCCACTAGGCGCTTGGGCACAAAGATATAAAAAGCATAGACTGTGCCTCAGTCAGAGTTCAGTTTAGTTGAGAGGGTACAAAGAAAATGAAAGTGAAAGTCGCTCAGTTGTGTCAGACTCTTTGCGACCTCATGGACTATACAGTCCATGGAATTCTCCAGGTCGGAATACTGGAATGGGTAGCCTTTCCCTTCTCCAGGGGGTCTTCTCAACCCAGGGATCGAACCCAGGTTTCCCGCATTGCAGGTGGATTCTATACGACCTGAGCCACAAGGGAAGCCCAAGAATACTGGAGTGGGTAGCCTACCCCTTCTCCAGGGGATCTTCCAGACCCAGGAATCAAACCGGGGTCTCCTGCATTGCAGGCGGATTCTTTACCAACTGAGCTATCAGGGCAGCCCCGAGAGGATATAACCAATTATGAAAAACTGATGAGGCAAGGGTGGGCTGAATTGGGAGAGTAGGGCCGACATATATACACTATCGTGTGCAAAACAGCTAGCCAGAGGGAAGCTGTTGTATAACGGAGGGAGCGTAGCCTGGTGCTCTGTGGTGACCTAGAGGGCTGGGACGGAGGACTGGGGTGGGAGGGAGGCTCAAGAGGAAGGAGGCATGCATATTTATGGCTGACCCACATTTGTGTACCGCAGAAACCAACACAACATTGTAAAGCAACTAGTCTGCAATTAAAAATAAATTTTTTAAAACAGCGGTGTGGAATCCCTCTCCGAGGCTACATCATCGGGAGGGTCCCCGGGAAGGCGGCTACCAGCCCTGGGGAGGTGACAGAGGAAGGACACTGAAGCTGAGCGTTTGGAGAGTGAGCAGGAAAAGAGATGGGAAAGGGATATTTTCCAGGCTGAGGGGACAGGCCGAAGAGAAGGAAGGGGCCCCTGGGGAAGAGGACGCAGTTGTGTCGGATTCATAAGGAAACGAACAGAGTAGAGAAGAGGCAGAAAATGTAGATAGCGAGAAAGAGAAGCGACAGAGACTAAGAAAGCGTGTAGAGTGGGGTGTGGGGTAACCAGGGCCTGCGTGCTACCGAGTAACAAGCTTGGACTTTAGTCTGCGGGCCACAGGGTACCACGAAAGAGCGAAGTAGGGGAGTTTCCTGCTCCGATGGGCTGGAGGACAATTTCCCTAGTTCCATCAGCTGAGTCAGTGTTCCCTTGTTCTCGTTCACTTCCTGGGTGTCCTTCTAAAGCTTTGAAGAGTCAGTGTTTGCAGAGAGATTCTATTTTTTAAAAACAACACGGTATGGGAAATAGATCGGAGTAGAAGAAAAAGTCAGAAAGACTGTTTATGGCTGTTTTAAGGGCAATATTTAGGAGGTAAAATTGACAAGGGCTTCCCAGGTGGCTCAGCGGTAAAGAACCTGCCTGCCAATGCAGGAGACACGTGTTCCCTCCCCGGGGCGGGAAGATCCCCTGGAGGAGGGAATGGCAAATTATCCCCTTCATCCTTGCATCCTTGCCTGGTGAATTCCATGGAGAGAGGAGCCTGGGGAGCTACAGTGCGTGGGTCGCAAAACAGTCAGATAGGACCAAGCAACAACCACAAAATTGATAGGCCTTGATGACTAAATGACCCAAGGATTCAGAGAGAAAGTGGACTTGAAGATGACTCTGAGGCTTCTTCATGGCACCGGAATGGTTGAAGAAATTCTTGTCCGAAGAAGACCAGAACCTCTATTTTTCACTTCAAAAAAGAGGCACTGCACTCTCAACACAGACTCGGCATTTTCATCGCTGTGTTGAACTATGACATGCTTAAAGGCATAGGCCAAAGGCAGGTTTCTTACCTCTGCCAGAAAATAGCCAAGAAATACTTTAATCCTGACAAGCCTTCCAGAGATCAAGGAAAGTATTATCTTAAACTATTGCAGTTCAGCAAACGTAGAGCTTTTGTTTTCTGTGGCCTGCGGTGCATGAGAAAGCAAAGGCGACGTTTGGCATTAAGGATGAAAATGCATTTCAGTGATAAAGCAGCACATTCATTCATTCCTAACTTCCGGATTTTAAATGCAATCTCAATTTTACCTCCCCTGAGAAGAGACCCTGCATTTGGTTTTCCTTATTAACGCTGGAGTTCAAAAACCTGCTCGAGGTTCAGAAACAAGAAACAAGAAAACTAGGAAAGAGAGCCGGATTTAGTATGAATATGAGACAGACAGAGGCGGTGGCTTGTCTGGGCTGGGGCGGCCCCTCCCGCAGCCTCGCAGACCTTTGTCTCCCCCCTCCCAGGCCTTCAGGGACCCAGCTCTGCGCGTTACTCATTCTGTCTTTGGCGCCCAGAGCACAGGCTCTCAAATATGTGGGCAGATGGATGGACACCGCTATGCAAATTGTCTCGTCCTGGTTGCAAAATGTACGTGGAAATCACATTTTCCCCAGCTTCCCCTCAGGCATTTTAAATACTCAAAACCAGGTAAGTTTTTCCGTTTCCACTGAAGTTAGCAACCACTTCTCTCTGCAAGTTTCACTCAACTCCAAAAGGAGAAGGTATTAGCACTTGTTTTTAAGTTATAAGCCACTTAATAGAGTTTTGCACAATAAGTTATTTCATTCGGTTTTTAACCTGTATCAAAACAACACCATAAAATTATTACCACTTCCTAGATGGTTCTAGCCAAGGTTTTATTTTTTTCTTCTTACTCTTTCTTTTCTCTTACAAACCCAGGAAATCAAGGCTGAAATGTATATTAACAATGTTTATGTTACAAATGTAAACACAAGGAAGTCAGAAAATAGTTTAAGAGGGGTCTCAAAGTCATTATAATTCATTCAAGCTATTCTAGAGTGGGTAGTCATTCCCTTCTCCAAGGGATCTTTCCAACCCAGGGATCCAACCCAGATCTCCTGCATTGCAGGCAGATTCTTTACTGTCTCAGCCACCAGGGAAGCTCTTTTAACAACGTTTGTGTTACAAATGTAAACATAAGGAGGTCTGAAATAGTTTAATAAGGGTCTCAAAGTCATTATAATTCATCCAAGCTGTTCTCATGCAAAATTTTATATTCTTTTCCTGTTTTCTGTGTAGTTTACCGAGGAATGGATAAGCATGGGTAAACCTTCATTTTTACTTTTGTTGATGCACATGTGTAAACCAAACAAACTGAATGACTGAATCGTTTCACTCATACTCGCAGGGATGTCTTCATTTCTCTTACTGTGTTTTTCGGTAACACCTATCTAGACAGCTAACCGAATTGACTTTTCATAATCTACTCTGACTCCTCAAAGCCATGTTCTTTCTCCTCTTTGATTTACTATTTGAAATATACCAAAGATGACCTGAAGCATGAATGAATTTAAATCCCATACGAATTGTGCCAGCATCGATATTTCGCCTCTACATTCAATAAGAGCTTTTCCTGACAACTTCTCTTTTTTTTAATTTTTCCTGGAGCAGAGCTGCTTCACAATGGTGTGTTAGATTCTACAGAGCCGCAAAGTGAATCAGCTGTACGTATAGACGTGTACCCCCTTGGTGTTGGATTTCCCTCTCCTTTAGGTCACAGCAGAGCACTGAGCAGAGTTCCCTGGGATTCTCCTTAGTTACCCATTTTATCCATGGCATCAATAGCGCGCTGCACTTAGTTCCTCGGTCCTGTCCAACTCTTCATGACCCAATGGACTGTAGCCCAGCAGGCTCCTCTGTCCATGGGATTTTTCAGGCAAAGTACTGGAGTGGGTTGCCACTTCTTCCCCCAGGGATCTTCCCCACCCAGAGACTGAACCCAAGTCTCCTGTTTCTCCTGCGTTGGCAGGTGGATTCTTTACCTGCTGAGCATTGGGGAAGCCCTATCAATAGTGTATACATGTCAGTCCCAATACTGTCTGAAGAAAACAGAAAGATGTGCCAAACCCAGCCTCCTGCAGAGCGCCCTCTAGCGAAAGACAGTGGATGCGACCTTTCGACTCGGTTCTGCCCAGACAGGATCTGTGGCAAACCATCCTCTTCCTGGAGAAGGAAATGGCAACTCCAGTATTCTTGTCTGGAAAATCCCATGGACAAAGGAGCCTGGCGGGCTACAGTCCCTGGGGTCACAAAGAGTTGGACATAACTGAGCACACACACATATCTCCTCTTCCTGCACAAAACATTTCAAGGGTCTGACATCCAGGGCAACAGATTTCCTGACATCTAATCACAGCTGCCTGGTTGTATTGCTGGTACTCTATTAAAATTCCAAATCAGCTTATTAATGTATGCATTTCTTCAGTGACTAAAAGCAAGAATTCTAATAGAACTCACTTTAAGTCAGTAACAAAGCTGGAAATCATCAAAAATGAAAAGACACTAAAACCTGGAGAATTCATCTTTAAATTGATATCAAAGGAAAGAGAACCCAAAAAATGTGGCGGTCATTCACGTTAGCAACAGCCTCTCCTAATAAAAAGCAAAATGCCACAGGTGCAGGTATCGACTAAGACAAAGGACCAAAGCTATGTCTAGCAAAGGTTTTTCATCTAAGTGGCCATGTCCATTTGACAACCGTTAGAACTGTGAGAAAGTTAGGTAGATGGAAGGTTTCACTCTGTATGTGCCTGTTGCCAAAAAGACTTGAAGATTTGAAGTCGTTTACTTGTGTGTCTGTTTGCTCTACTACTCAGCACGGCGTGCAGGATGTTAGTTTCCCAGCCAGAGATCGAACCCATACCCCCTGTATTGGAAGGCAGAGCCTTAACCCCTGGATCACCACGGAATTCCCTTGAGATAGTTTGAAACAAGGTAATATGGTAAGGTGATCTATCAATAGAAGTCATTTCTGTAGAAGGAATTAAATTTAGAAAATAAAAGATTTTCCCCAGTGGCATCGGAAGGACCTGCGTGCTGCGTGGAAGCTACACTGTCAATAGAAATACGGCCACGAGGGAAGCCTGCAAAGCACTCGACACAGAGCACAGACCTCCCCAGGCGAGGGCTTCCCCGGCTCCCTGGGAGACGTGGGCACTTCTGAAATCCATCAGGAGAAGCAGAGCCCCATGGATTTCCAGGAGTCACATACGGATGTGACAGTTGGACCATAAAGGAGGCTGAGCACCAAAGAATTGATGCTTTTGAACTGTGGTGTTGGAGAAGACTCTCAAGAGTCCCTTGGACTGCAGGGAGATCAAACCAGTTAGTCCTAAAGGCAATCAATCCTGAATATTCATTGGAAGGATTGATTTTGAAGCTGAAGCTCCAATACTTTGGCCACCTCATGCGAAGAGCCAATTCACTGGAAAAGAGCCTGGTGCTGGGAAAGGCTGAGGGCAGGAGGAGAAGGGGACGACGGAGGATGAGATGGTTGAATGGCATCACCGACTCGATGCACAGGAGTTTGAGCAAACTCCAGGAGAGAGTGAAGGACAGGGAAGCCTGGCATACTGCAGTCCTTGGGGTCACAAAGAGTCGGACATGACTTAGCAACTGAACAACAACAGATGGTGAAAAAGCACTATATCCTTCATTATAACAGTATCAGCTGCCCTGGACCAAAAACCCTTCCACTTTTTCAAGACCAAGCGAAGTTCTTGAACAATCCAAAGAGCACAACAATCCTAAGACTAATACAATATTCTTCTGCTAACCCTAAAGACTGGAGAATGCCAACGTGTTCTTAATCTTCATTAAACTGAAAAGTATAATCGTGACACCAATATTGTGGTTCACATCAGTTTCAATAGTAAAATATAAACAGACCTAGGAAATTCAACTCCATTGAAAAGTGGGCTAAACATGCCAACTCTAGTGGTCAACAGAGCTGTCTTTGGCTCAGTGCTATTTTGAAATGATCAGGCTGCGTTGAATGGTAAGTAGGAATTCTTTTAATGGGGAACATTTCAAAGAAGGTTTATTGTTATGACTTAACTTGAGCTTTCTGAAGAAAACATTAGTGGTTTTAAGACAATATTGAATGTGGCTTTCAAACTCCCTAAATGAGTCCACGTACATACGAAAATGTTTAATGTCAAATACGAAAATCATATTCCTTCTTGACCCTTCAGCTGGGAGCCAAGTTCAGGTAGGTGCTTACAATTTCCCAGCTCCTTCAAGTGGATGACTGCTCCCTCTTACCTATTACCCCACCCCAGCATGCATTTGAGTAACTTCATCAGTTAGCAAAAGGGAAGCCCTGGACTCTGATCTTGCAAAGCAAATAATTCTGAGTTTATAGAGGGTAGGAATTTCCACAGGAAATCCCTCGCTCTCCCTGGGTGGACCCGGACATGCACAGCAGTGCATTTAACTAGCACACTTCCTGCAGGCCTGAAGTCTAAAAGTCGGATTTCTAGAAGCATAACATCTTGATTCCTTCCATATCTATGAAGTACAGCCACTGTCTTCATCCCACTGTCGAAGTATCACTTTCAGAAAAAGCGTTCTCCATCTAGGTCAGACCACCTCTGCAGCACGGCCTCATTTTGAAGACCACAATTTAAGAGGAGACATTGAGTAACTGGAGTATCTCCAAGGAATGCAGTCAAGATTCCCAAAGTAATGTCAAATGACATACCATTGAAAAAGAACTGGAGACGTCTGGCTTGAAAAGGACAGGCTGTTTTATACTTCTCTCATTGCAATGTTAGATGAGGAAAGACTTGTTTTGTGTAGACAAGGTTTATTTTCTGTTGGATCTAAGAGGCAATCAGATTTCAGTTCCATATAAGAAAGTTCTTTTTCAAAATTAGAATATACTGCATTCTCAGAAGATGACTTCATACTAAACAAGAGGTCAAACTCCTAATCTCAAAGGTAGCTTGAAGTTCCAGGTTCCTGAGAGTCTATATGGTTGCTTAGTTCTTTAAGAAACAAATTTTTTGCCAGAGAATTCTGAATCATTTCTGCAGTCAATAGTTTCTTCTAAAGCAGCTGAATCAGACAAAAATACCAGCGGGTACAATTCCCATTACCTTACAGCTGGCGTAGCAGGTAAAACCAAGAAAGCATGGACTTTTATGTTTGACTTAAGTTCAAATTGTACTCCACTATTTATAGACTTCTGTGACCCTAGGCAAGTCTCTTAACCTCACTAAGCTTTAATTTCCTCATCTGTAAAATGGGATAATACTATTTAGCTATGAGACTATTATAAAGAAATTAAATGACATAACGAACATAGCATGCATGCTCAGTTGCTAGGTCGTGTCCAACTCTTTGTGACCCCATGGACCGTAGCCCACCAGGCTCCTCTGTCCATGAGATTTCCCAGGCAAGAATACAGGAGTGGGTTGCCATTTCCTTCTCCAGAGGATCTTCCTGCATCTCCTGCTTTAGCAGCTGGATGCTTTCCCACTGGAGCCACGTGGGCTTCCCAGTGAATATAGGAAGCTTAGCAAAGTCCCTGACTCAAAGAAACCCTTTAATGGGGCGGCGGGGGTGGAGGGGAGACACTGTGATAATTAGACAGCTCAGAGTCCTTCACTTGCCCCTGCACCCCCAGCTCTGCTCTGTTTGAAGATTTTCTGTTGCATCCTAGACATCCACAAACTCAGGAAGGTGCGTGGGGAGAGGGAAGGACAAAAAGTTGTGTGTGCATCATCTACACACAAATAAATACATCTGAACACACATAGCTCATGTTGAACATCTGTGGGTCCACATGCAGTCGTAAGAAAGAACACAGAGACATCTGATGAAATCTTTACACGCTACATTATCTTTTGTGTCACGGTATTTGCTTATGATGTTAGGCATTGTTGTCAGCTATCTTTCCCTCCATCCCACATACTGACACAAGTAAACGTGAAAGTCGCTCAGTCATGTCTGACTCTTTGTGACCCCATGGACTATATAGTCCATGGGATTCTCCAGGCCAGAATACTGGAGTGGGGAGCCTTGCCCTTCTCCAGGGGATCTTCCCAACCCAGGGATCGAACCCAGGTCTCCCGCATTGCCGGTGGATTCTTTACCAGCTGAGCCACCAGGGAAGCAAAACGTGGAAATAATAAATGCTGCTGAAAGCACTGACAACCTGAGTGAGCGCCCTCGCTTGGAGCCCGTGAGTCATTCTCCGTTTCCCTTTTCTCAGCACATCTTGCCCCTGGCTGAGTCTTCCTTTACACTGCTTTGGGAAAAGCAGAAACCCGCTCCAGTATTCTTGCCTGGAGAACCCCATGGACAGAGGAGCCTGGTGGGCTACAGTCCATGGGGTCGCAAAGAGTTGGACACGACTGAAGCGACTTAGCACGCACGCATGCTGTTCTAGGTGGCAGAGCTTCTTAGGCTCTTGGAAAATGGTGATTTTGTGGCTCACTGAGCAAAGGACTTGGTAGGTGTTGAACATGGTAATATTCCAATTTCTATTGATTAATCAATTAATACTCCAGTGCACAGGTGAGCAAGTATGTTTTTGTTCCTTCCAAAACAATTAATTAATGTGAACTGACTGAGCTCTGGGGAAAATGTATATTCTAGGACATATCTGAAGCTGGTTTCAGTATAGTTGGAAGCTTTCAACTGGAAAATTCTCTATTTAGCAATTACATGCAATGAGAAAACTCAGAATTCATCAGTGATTCAGTCACTGGCAAGTCACGAGAGTGCAAGAGAAGGCACAAGAGTGCAAGAGAAGGCACGAAAGGATGACTCGTCACGTACACCAAACCAGCAGTGGTGGTTCAGTCACTAAGTCGTGTCTGAGTCTTGCGACCCCTTGGATTGTAGCCCACCAGGCTCTTCTGTCCATGGGATTTTCCCCCAAATGACTAATTAACAGGATCTTGTGGGGAGATTTATAAAAATATATATTCCTGCACCAAAATGCACCCCACCAACCCCTGAGCGTTCTAATTCACAGGTAACATAGGACCGGGGAAACCCTATTTTCTCTAAAGGTTCTGTTCGTCAGCCAGGCTTGAGAACCACTGCTCTGAGTCAGTGGATTTCACTATGATGCTTGTGAATTCATACTAGGAAACAGCAAACAAACACTTGCCTCCAACTCCACCTTCAGAATATTCTGATTACTTCTATTTTTTCATTATTTTTTATGACAGGGCTGAGGAATGCCAGTTTTTTCAAATTAATTCATAGATATCATCCAGTTAAAAGTATGACTATGCCAGTTTCCTGGGAGAATGTGGCTCTGATTCATCACATGTGTGAAAAGAGAAAAAATGCTACACCCCAATGCCAGAAAAATTCACTTGTGGCTAAAAAAAATGAAACCAATGCCAACATCTTCAAGCTCAGGAGTCCCCAACCTCTGGGACCCAATGCCTGATGATCTGAGGTGGAGTTGGTGTCATAATAATAAAATAAAGTGCCCAATAAATGCAATGTGCTTGAGTCATCTGCAAACCATTCCCCACACCCGCCCCCTACGGCAGAAAAACTTATCTCCCACAAAACTGGTCTTTGGGACCAAAAGGGTTGGGCAATACTGTCTAATTATTGGGCAGGTGATGAAGGTAGTTGACAAATGGGGTGCTTGCCCACTGACGGGATGCCTCTACAGTGATGAAACCAAGGACTTCCCCACTGCAAGCCTGACAAAGTCCTGTGCACCACCACAGACCCCACCCCCAAGGCCGTCACTCTTGTATGCGTTGGAACTTGCCCTCTGAAGATGGGACAAGACTTGGGAGTTAAGTCCCTAGTACTAAGAGCATCCATACATATTTTAATTAAAAGCTCATTTGAATGTGGAGCAGTAAAATTGAACAGCGTCACCGTCTGCTCTTTAATAGCTTACAAGCATTTTGTATTCACAGTCCCCAAGCTAGAGTTTCAAGAAATATCCCTTTAGATTTGATTGTGAAATAATCTCAGGACAGTTTTTCTTCTCCCCTCTTCACTTCATAGGCTATTTATAATTTGGCTTAACAAGGCAGACTCAAGATGAACATAAATGGACCCCATGGACTGCAGCGCACCAGGCTCTTCTGTCCTCCACCACTCAAATTCATGTCCGTTGAGCCAGTGATGCCATCCAACCATCTCATCCTCTGTTGTCCCCTTCTCCTGCCTTCAGTCTTTCCCAGCATCAGGGTCTTTTCCGGTGAGTTGGCTCTTCACATCAGGTGGCCAAAGTATTGGAGCTTCAGCTTCAACATGAGTCCTTCCAGTGAACACCCAGGACTGATCTCCTTTAGGATGGACTGGTTAGATCTCCTTTGGAACTGTGGTGTTGGAGAAGATCCTTCTCCAGGGGATCTTCCCGACCCAGGGATTGAACCCAGGTCTCCCGTATTAGAGGCAGACGCTTTAACCTCTGAGCCACCAGGGAAGTCCCTGTTAGAAATGCAAATTCTCAGGCCACCCAGATCTGCTGAATGGGCTGGGGAGCCAGCTAGTTGTATTTAACAAGCTCCGCAGGTGACTCTGAGCCAGGCTCAGGTTGGAGAACCACTGTGTCACGAGAGTAGCTTCCCAGGTGGCACTCGTGGTAAAGAACCCGCCTGCCAGTGCAGTAGATGAAGAGAAGTGGGTTCAATCTCTGGGTCTGGAAGAATCCCTGGAGGAGGGCATGGCAACCCACTCCAGTATTCTTGCTCGGAGAATCCCATGGACAGAGGAGCCTGGCGGGCTACAGTCCATGGGGTCAACGAGAGTCAGACACAACTGAAGCCACTTAGCAGAGCACGGTGTCACAAGAAAGTATGATCAATATATACACTTTTCCCTCCCCTCCTCTCCCCACTCACACACGTACACAAACACACACGCAGCCGTGGACGCGTGTATAGTGTTCAAAGAACTGGAAAACAGCCCTTGTTTTCCGTTTTCCTGGAGAGTTTCTTTCTTTTCGTGTGCAGGGCGCTGAGGCAGAGGTGGAATTTAAACAATCCCTAATGAAGGCAGCCGGCTCCACATATTTATCACATTACACTGTGCTGTATTTACCCCTTACCGCTTTGGGTGCATTTGCATATAATCTTTCACAATTCAATTCACTCGTTTAAATCATTTCTTTTATTTTCACTTATTTTCAGATGGGAAAAGGTCATTGTACAGATCACTGGGGCCCCCCAGTGGCAGACTTTGGTACTGCCAGCCTCGGATTTAATACCTGGAGTTTTGCGGGAATGGTACCCACTCAAATCCTTAGCTTTTCACCTGGTTGGTAGAAGCAAAAGATAGCATCAATTCAAGCTTTGTATCTGAGGTGGATTTTATCGGCATTCGAGCTGAAATGTACCCAGATGCTCTGGCTTCCCCTTCCTGCATCTATGAGACTCCACACTCGAGCACTTGCTGAGTAGGTCAGCCGTCTTCAGTACCTGCTGGTCAGTGCACACACCAGCCAGGAATGGACGCAATAAACAGACAGCACAAGAGAGAAACTTGTCCTGAGATTCCTCTTCCTCCGCAACCCTAGAGTTTCCGCTCCTACCATCCGTCCTTTGAAGTTGTCACTGCCCAGAGAAGCTAAGTCCTGCCGGAAGTTTAGATACAGCCTTCTCCCTCCTCTGTTTTCTGGAACGTTCTGTGTTTAGCAGCGAAGGGCAGCGCTCTTCAGGGACAGCCCCGACAGCTGCCCTGCGAGGGCGTCACAGAAGCAGCGCCCCGACCCCCGCCCCGTCCGCATCTCTTGACGTCCCATCACCGGTCCAGGCCTCCAGCCAGATGTGGGGCTTGCTTCCTCGGCAGGGTCGCCCTCCCGGAAACCGCAGGGCCTCGTATCGGGTGAACCGCAGGCGGGTGGGCAACGGAGGCCGTTTCCACTTAGCCAGGCACTTTGATATCCGTCCAGTCTCCCCGGCACGGCCCCTGTGCGCTCTGCTTGGGCTGCAGAAGCCACGCTGCCTGGGAAGACTGCGGAAAGGTGCTTTCCGGGACCCTGTGTGCGCGCCTCACCCCGGGCTCCGATGGTGCTGATGCAGTGGGGCTGGATCAGCAGTGACCCCCACCCCCAGTGAGAGCTCGTAAACACTGGTGTCACTGACAGATCGGGTGATGCTCTAAAGTTCAGCCCCGCCCCCTTGGCCTTTCCTCGCCCGAGGAGTCATCCGAGGGCACCCACTGCCTTCCCTTCAGTCTGCCTGAGCTGTTTTTGTCAGAAAGAAAAACACCAGTACAATATATTAACGCATATATATATATGGAATTTAGAAAGATGGTAACGATGACCCTATATACAAGATAGCAAAAGGGACGCAGATATAAAGAACAGACTTTTGGACGCTGTGGGAGAAGGCGAGGGTGGGATGATTTGAGAGAATAGCATTGAAACATGTATATTACCATATGTGAAACAGATCACCAGTCCAAGTTTGATGTGTGAAACAGGGCACTCAAAGCTGGTGCACTTGGACGACCCTGAGGGATGGGATGGGGAAGAAGGTGGGAGGCGGGTTCAGGATGAGGGGACACATGTATACCCATGGCGGATTCATGTCACTGTTTGGCAAAAACCACCACAATGTTGTAAAGTAATTAGCCTCCAAGTAAAATAAATAATTTTTAAACAATTTTAAAAAATCACTACTCATGTTTAAAGTAATTGATGTAACATTTGTATGATATTTCTTGCAAAGAAAATTTTAAGCCTTTACTGGGTATATACACATACATTTGTAAAAGCATTCTTTGTGAGGTTCTGTGAAAAGGAGTTCACAATGCAGACACATCTCAATAGTACCCCAATTACACTAATTGGCTCAGGAGGCAAATAAGGACTGCTAAGTCACTTCAGTCGTGTCCGACTCTGTGTGACCCCATAGACGGCAGCCCACCAGGCTCCCCCGTCCCTGGGATTCTCCAGGCAAGAACACTGGAGTGGGCTGCCATTTCCTTCTCCAATGCATGAAAGTGAAAAGTGAAAGTGAAGTCACTCAGTCGTGTCCGCCTCTTTGAGACCCCATGGACTGCAGCCTACCAGGCTCCTCTGTCCATGGGACTTTCCAGGCAAGAGTACTGGAGTGGGTTGCCATTGCCTTAGATTGCTCCGAACTAGCTAGATTCAAATTCAAATTCAGGATTTCTGTGCCCATCTCAGAATGGAACATGAACACAGGGCAGTGCCCCAAAACAGCACAAACTTCAATGCCTTAGAGACCGAGGTCCCCATCCCAACCAGACACAGGTGAGTACTCTCGAAGACACAGCTCACCCTCAGTGAGCCTCAGCTTCCTCCTGTGTAAAATGGGCTAATGCCAGCAGGGTATTTATTAGAGGTGATCAATGAGAGGCTCTACCTAAAACATCTAAAACCAGAGCCCAAAGCATGAGGGCGCCATTGCTTGCTTGCTTGCTTGCTAAGTCACTTCAGTCATGTCCGACTCTTGGCGACCCCATGGACTAGAGCCTACCAGGCTCCTCCCTCTATGGGATTTTCCAGGCAGGAGTATTGGAGTGGGGTGCCATTGCCTTCTCCAATAAGAATGTGCACATTTTTATTATTAACATACATTATATTTATTAGAATAATTGTATAATTATTCCAACTAATTATAATCATATTCATTATTCCCAATTCCTCTTTTGAATACATGACTATAAAATGTGTTTATCAAGTTTGACACCTTTCTAATTCTTAAATTGACTATGTATTAGTCACACAGACCCTAACGAAGAAGGAAATCCTTGGTAGAAAAGTGTTAATAATTTACTAGTTGCAAAGTGTACTTTTACCTCCGAACACCAGGTAGGTACAAAAAATATTGCTCATGTTTTTTAACCTACGAATTTCTTACATTTTTATGGCCTGTTCTTTGGGCTTATTTATGATGGTTTAGGACAAAGAGACAACCTTTGCCATTATGATTTATACTCTTCCAACAAAGGAAACACAGAAAGAGATAAGACATCCAAATTAAATCATAGCACTAGATAAGAAAATCCAAATTAAATTATGACACTAAAGAAAAAAAAACATGAAGGGGCTGAAATTTTAAAATCAAAACAAACACGAGTACAGACAGACTGTAGACAAAGAAAATAGGAAAATTTCAAAAACCTAAGCTACAAAAGCTAGCACTTACCAAATAAAAGTTTTCAGATGCCTTGTGTTCTGCATTTGTGACATTATGAACTAATGCCTACCCACTAAAATATTTTTATATGCCTTATTTTAATCTCACTCAGCTTGTGTTGTTGTTTAGAAAGCCTAACAATATATTTTGTTATGGTAAAATGTTAGCAATTAGCAGCAGATAGCCAATATTTTCCTTTTTTTCCCCCCATTAATGCCATTTATTAAAAAAAAAAAAAAGACCTGGACATCTGTTTTCATTTTTAGTGATGCTTTTAAGCTCCTTGATGGTTGAGCACCAATTCTAAAACTTGATTGGATTTCAAGGAAAGACAACTGCCTTAGAAACAAAGAAACTGAGAGAATTGAGAAGAAAAATTCCTGCCTTTGAGCCTTCTCGGTATAAGCACTGTTGATGATAAAGGCCAAAGGTTAGTTCAATAGCAGATAGTCAGTGGGGTGAGCACAGCAATCTAACCATAACACAGCTATACACAGGCTGAGTAAACACTCCTGTCCAGCCCAGGAACTCTTAGTAAGAGGAGTTAATGTGACCATAGAGCTAACTGACGCTAACTAAGACCCCTAAGACACACTGTGCCATTAATACGACCGCAAAATCATACAGAACACTGACTTGGATTATGTATGAAACCTGGAAGCAGAGCACATACTGACATCGGACTTGCAGGTAAGTATTCTAGACTTAACTTCACAGCACAAACTCAAAAAAGCCAAAACCAAGATGAGGAAATCATTTGTGAACTATTTCTGGCCTCCATAAAGAAGGCATAGCGAACTGAGTACACTCACAAACACACTCGTAAATATTTATGACACTTTTACATTTCGCGTTGCCCATATCCCCTACATTTTGTGAAAGCATTTACTTGCCACACTCCCAGTTTTGTCTAGCATTGCCTTATAATTTGCTGGGAAAAAATGTACAATTTTTTATTTCTTCCACATGAACTCAGTTAAAATGAAGTTAAGAAAAGAGGCACAGTATGATTAATTTTCTTCCGAACGTTTCATTAAGCTTACTTATCTGATCTACTTCAATTTGACGTTACTTCTTTTATATCTAGAACCCAAGGTCCCCAGATTGTTTTCAAAATTACTACATGTAAATCTTTTCTTGTATCAAAATCTTACCCAGTGGACATACTTTACTACCAAAGGCTATTCAGAAATTACTTATCTGCGTTGCTTAAAGCAAGGTGGACATGGTCTCTGTAGAGGCCAGACATTCATAGAGAACACCAAGCTCCTGGAATCTGAGGATTTAAAGACGGGTAAAAAGGGAATATTCCATTCAGTTGTGTTTGCTCATCTTTTTTCTTTCTGCTGTGGCTCCAGCTCTCTTAGGAAGTTACCCAATGCCACAATTCTTTATCCGCAGAAGAGAACAAAATATTAATACAAAATGAACACCAATGTTTTAACAGTCCTGGTGGACAAAAATGAGTACAAATGAAATAAGGTGGATCGGTAAATTCTAAGACAGAGATTTGAGTACAGCATTTAGTTTCCTAAAGTCAGCTGGTACAGTCTGGGGACAAGGACTTTCCTGGTTACATGCCTATAACAGAAATTTTAAGCTGCAGAGTACTACCAGCAAGTTAGTATGTCTACTGTGAAGCAATAATGACTCTCTGATAACCTCTATTAAAACCTTGACAGCATTTCCCTCCTATTAGAAACCCAGAAAGTTACTGCAAGCATTAATAAAGGTTTTAAGTAACGTAGTTTAACATGTCAAAAAGGAGAGAGAGAGAAAGAGAGAAAAACAGAACAAAGGGAAGTAAAGGCAAAATTCACAGTAAACGCCCTTGGATTAAAATTAACAAATCAATTCCTAGACAGAAAAAAAAAAAAAAAACTGTACGATAGAAAAAAACCCACTCAAATTACATCTTTTGGAATTCAATTATTGTAAAATTGAATCTAGAAAAGTGTGGAGAAACAACAGCAAAGAGATAAAAGTAGACAAACACGCGGAACGGAGTGAAGCAAGAGCAACAGGGTATGTGGGTGGGTGTTAAAATTTGCAAGTGAGTGCTATAAACAGAATAAAACAATGGATATTGAGCATTGTGTTTGACAGATTGACACTTAGAGAAAAAAGAACTGTTAGGAGCCATATGGTAGGTTGGGTTCTAACAGTCTTTGAAAGGACACTTTATCTATTTTATCTAAAAATAGCTTAGCAGTGATATACATTTTTTTTGAGCAGAAGAACCATTTTTTTTTCACTTGCTACCCCAAGATTCATGCTGTGGCACCTAAAACCTTCCTCGAAGCCTCTGAGACAGCTTTTAGGAACCTTGGCACTCTGCTGACCAGTGCAAAGGCCACAGTGGCAGCAAATTCTTTTGGAGTCAACAGATCCTAATACAATCGGGAGGAAGGAAGCCAGAACCTAAAAACACCTATCCCAGATGCAGCTGTGCCTGATTTCGGCCTGGCCACCTCAGGGCTGGGTCCTTATTTCACCCCGGGTTCATTGTCATTCCCTGCGTGAGCATCACAAACCACCTCCCAGCCCACAGCTCAGACATTCTGTCCATCAACCTGGACCAAAAACGCCAGAGTCAGCATCGCATCCTATCCAGTGTGGGGAGAAGGCCGGCTGGCCTCAGGCTCCAGTGTGAGCTCTAACACTGTCGTCCGACTCTGTGTCCCCATGGGCTATACCCACCAGGCTCCTCTGTGCATGGGATTCTCCAGGCAAGAATACTGGAGTGGGGGGCCACATCCTCCTCCAGGGTATCTTCCCAACCCAGGGATCGAACCTGTGTCTCCCGCATTGCAGGCAGATTCTCTCCAGACTCCTCCAGAAATGACCCCTCTTGCCACCTCCAGACACAGTCCCCGCTGTGAGCAGGCGGCCACCCTCTAACCCCGGGACCTCTCACGCTGGCCCCTGTGTCCTACTCAGTGATCTAGAAACTCTAGTTTCCAGTGATCACTCACACTAGTGATTAACCAGAGTGGTCCTTACACGGAGGCTGACTGTTTCACTCTACTCCAAACTATCCCCCGATCCTCCACTTGCACAGAGAAGAAGCCCAGCTTCCACAGTGGCCCTGAGGTGGTGGCCACCCTGACGTGCTGCCCAACCTCTCACAGTGACTCATCGCCTCGCAGCAGCACTGCTGGCAGAGGGCCTGGGCTGGCAACGCCCTGGGCCCTCCAGCATCGCCTAACCCCACTGTCACCTCCCCAAACCACAGCCTTCCAGGGCCACCCACGTCCAGGGCCAGTCACCAGGCCCAGAGGCCCCGGGGAGTAGGGGGAACGGCTGGGCCTGCACAGCAGCTTGACCTCGGCCACTGCCCTGCTTCCTTCTGCTCTTTCCACAGGTCTTCATCCCGTCCTGAAAAATGACCTGCCCCCTCTACACCACCTCCGGGCCTGCCTCCCGAGACCCCAGCCTGCCACGAAGGTCCCACACGATCCAGCCCCGCCAGCCTCTCTGATCCCCGATCTTCCTGGTCTCCCCAGTTCACCCTGCTCCAAGCTCACTGGCTTTGGTTTGGTATTTCCTCCTGAGGACCAGTGAGCTCCTGCACAAAGCTCTTGGCACAGCTGTTCCTTCACTCCTTCCAGCTCTGCTTAAGTATCACCTTAAACACATGCATGCATTTGATTACCTGTCTGGGTGTTGATTTCACTTGGAAGAAATTACTTCACATACATAAGAGTGTGAAAATGACTTTTTTAAATATATGAAGGCCAAGTAATGGTAAACAAACAAAACAACAACAAAAAAAATTCAGGGGTTCTGGACTCAACCCTGAGCCCCAGTGCACAGCACCACCCTCCTGCAGCTGTGTGGCTTTGGGGCAGGGACCACACCCCTGGCAGGCTAGGCCCCCTGATGGTGGGGAGACTGATTTCACGGAGACTATTAGAATGGCCCCTGAGACTCAGTTGCGAAAACAACAAAGGGCATGTAAATCCTGGTAATTCTGAAGAGATGACCCTGTGAACCTTGCATACCAAAAAAACCCACTGGGAGTATACTTGCATCTTGGCTTAAGGTCAGAGTCCTAGGAAGTCGGCTTTTTGGCTCTACTCAACCATGAATAGACTGAGAACTTCCAGTGAAGTAGAAAGGGCTGGACGATAGCATTCCCAGGGCATAAAGCTAGCCCAGCAAACATGACCGAGAACCCAGAAGGGTTACGACTGCTAGTCTTGTTACGTGGTACAAAATCCTAATATTGTCCTCTTCTTGCACTGACTTTAATTACTTCAGACTTTATTCTAATCTCTAAGGACCTGGCAGGGGGTGGAGGGTGGGAGAAAAGCACATAGGATTTCAAATATCTAGGCCTCTGTATGTTCATCAGAAAAGCTTTAAATGTTGAAAACAGCCATATGTCTGGTTATTGGAGATTAGAGACTGAAATCTTTTCATGTGTATCTTCAGCTCAAACTTTTATATTTATTTCTGTCCTTGTGATACAGAGTATCTGTACTTGGCTTAAAAATAAAACAATAACTCCCCCAAAATCTCAGTTGTTTTTATGTGTTCTTCCATTCATTTTTCATTTACTGGAGTGAAATGTCCTTGCCCATAACCTCAAATCCACCAGCTTGATCGATTTCAGGGGGTGTGTTGGAGACTCACCCTGCCGAGCAGAGGAGACAGACCACCTGTAAGCTGGCACTAACGAAGCCACAGTAATTTCACACCGACCATCATATCCTATATTCGTTCACCTTTTACGATTTATTTGTGAGCTCACTAGAGAACATTTCTTTATTTCTAAAGAGAGTCACGTAAGCTTATGTTAGTGACACCATTATTAAAAACCATTGTTCATTGGGTTTTTTTCAATGACTGTACCATGTATTAAGATGATAATAATTAAAGATGGTGTTATAGAAAGATAAGGAAAGCAGGCCTTGTCCTAATCAATTAGCACACAATGGCTGTGCCGTTCTCTAGATCCACATGCTACATCTGGGAATATCCCTGTCTGGGGTGAGGCACGCGCGCGCGCGCGTGTGTTGTGTGTGTGTGTGTGTATGTGCGTGTGTGTGTGTGTGTGTGTGTGTGTGTGTTTCCCCTTGGAAAAGTCAGTGCTACATCAGATTATCTAGGGTCTTTGTTAGAGCAATAATCTACCAGAAATTGCCTTCGCTTTCCACATCCTCCTTTGAGGATAACATGCATTCTTCTGATTTTTCTTCATCGCTTTATACAACTTAATATTCAGGCTAGGGAAACTAGAAATCTCCTCCAGGTCAAACAACTGCTCAAATCTATCCACAAATTTATTTTCCTTCTCCAGCCTGAATTTCATGACCCAGAGGATGATGGTGGTTTCTTTGCACAGATGGTCGAAGGTAACGAGGAGTTCTTCGAGAAATGGATGAGCATAGACGACGTCGGCCGCCAGGATGTAGTCAAAGTTGGTGGAAGCCCTGGGGAAGTTCTCGTCTAGAGCTACACCCCAGGAGAGCTCTTTGACCTGAGGCAGATACTTAGCTTTCATTCTGGTGTTTCGGGAAATATTATACTGCAGGTTTCCAAGTAACTCGGGTAAATCTGTGGCAGTCACGTGTGCGCCTGGGAGACAAAGGACAGCAGGGAGAGAAACCTTCATGGGACGAGGTGAAGCCATTGGTTTGTGAGACCGTGCACTTTGCAGTTTGGCACGAAGGCTAGCCCCACGCCAAAGACACAGTACGAACAGGAGGGAAACCCCTTCAGAATGGGTGCTAAGGTAGCCTTGCGCCTCCCCTTACTCCAGGTACTGAGGCTTTTACATCTGCTGCACTTTTCTGTTCTCCTGGGCTTTTATTTTTGGTCAGTTTTGTTTCATTATTCTTGCTGTTATTTTCTATTTATCTACTTAAAACATCAAAAGGAAGGGACATTCAAAGGATTTTAGTATCCTTATTGGATTGGAACAATCAGATGTCACTGTTGAAAGATGAACGGGATCTTCCCCAAAAGAAACCTGAGCTCCAGTCAGGTGAGACCGAGTGAGTGTACGTAACACTGAGCACCCCATCACTGACCAGGAAGTGCTTAAGTGTGAGAAGTGGAGGCAGGAGACGACTTCTCAGTGTCCCCACATTGAAAGTATCATGACACCCAGGTTCATGCCCATGGTTTCAGCTTGACCCCATGACAGCCTGACTCTCACAACCTGCCTTTGGGGCTTCCCAGGTGGCTCAGCAGATAAAGAATCCACCTGCCAATGTAGGAGATGTAGATCTGATTCCTGGGTCAGGAAGATCCCCTGGAGGAGGAAATGGCAGCCCACTCCAGTATTCTCACCTGGGAAATCCCATGGACTGAGGAGCCTGGCAGGCGGCAGTCCATGGGGTCGCAAAGATGGAGTGACTGAGCATGCGTGCACACACAGCCTGCATAGACAGCTCACACAGCCAAAGAGCAAACACACAGGACAGAATGCTCAGATGAAAAACATATAAAGAAACCCATAGTTAAAACTGAACACTGGTGGTCATTTTCAGGAGAAAACTGTACACCAAAACTCAATAAAATTTGTCCCCTAACGTGAATTTAGGCAGTAGGAGAACCTGAAAACAATGTGGAAATAAGCCTAGAATTGTCTGAAGTCTACATCATCAGACAAGGACAGACTCAGGTAAGGGATGAGAAAACAGATCTGGAGGGGAATCCAGTTCACCCCAGACCAGTTTAGAACCCATTTCTCACCCATGATGGCAAATTTCTCTGGCTATTGATTCTATTTCTGGAAACTATTAAAACGGGAGGGAAATAAACATTTCATTGGTAGAATCACAGAGATAAAAATCTCTGCATTCTATATGTGTGTATAGGGCGGGAGGTCTATCAAGTTCAACGAATCTTTTTAAGATCTCAAGATAAGGGATGACTCCTCCCTCCACTGCCCTTCACCCATAGGAATATAAACTATCTGAAGGGGTCGAAAGAGGATGAGATGGTTGGATGGCGTCACCAACTCAATGAACATGAGTCTGAGTAAACTCTGGGAGTTGGTTATGGACAGGGAGGCCTGGCATGCTGCAGTCCATGACATCGCAAAGAGTTGGACACAACTGAGTGACTGACCTAAGGCACTGGGGCTGACTATGAAGAGCTTTGCGTTTAGAGGCAATCACCACCACTGACCAAACCAAGCTTCCATCTTTTGATGTTTGTGTCAAGTCATACAAGCAGACCAAAAGGACCGACTCTTTTCAATGAATGGACAACTTCCCAAAACACAAATTCTGCTCTTAGATGAGGAAGCTTTCAGGGTATAAATCCAATAGGACCTCTGACACTAGCCATACTAAGTGGAATGCTAACTTTCAAAGCAATGTCAAGACAGAGCAATTTAAAAAAATAAAATATTTGGGGAGGGTTTCAAGGGTCCTATATTTCTCCGGTGTTTTAGAAAGTTGTAAATTGCTAAGTCTTGAACTCCTCTCAAGATTTTAGAGTGGCAGGTGTGCACTTCTGAAGATCCAGGAAATCAAGACAGATTTGGGCCGCGCACATCAGAGAAGGCAGATAAATTAAGGCTGTGAAATAGATAACAACAGCAAAAGAGATTGAAGCAGGCTCAGACACACGTAGAGACCATCACACATTTAGTTGGAAAAGAAGATGCTGGTGAGAGAACAAGCGGTCGCAAAAGAAGAATGGAAATAACTGAGAAAATAAATTCAAGGACACGTGCCTAAACTTAGAAGCAGACGTGATTTCTAACACTCTTTCTCTATTCTAACAGTTGCTTTTTCATATAAGAAAATGACTTCAAAATCCAAAAGGAATATACCGAGTACATAGGGATGTTGAAATGGGGCTGAAATTTAAATAAGGAAGAGAGAGTCCGCAGCAGTCAGCTCTGCCTATGCCTCATATTCCCCATGTCCTCCAGCAGCCAGAATGCCAGGATATACATGCCGGCTAGAATGCGCTTGTGACCTATACCCCAGGAGAAGAACTAATACAGCTTCCCAGAAAATTCAGAAAGAAACCAGTTAGGTGACTAACATCATTAGAGTTTCTTAATGAAGACCATTCAAAGCATGAAGAGGTTGAAAACAGGCTCTGATTCATGCTGATGAAGAGTGGAAACCAACACAGTATTGTAAGCAATTATCCTTCAATTGAAAATATATAAAATTTTTCAAAGTAAAACTAGAAATAAATAAATAAAAATAGGAAAAAACTAAAAGATATTCCTTAATATCAGGAATAAGAAGGCAAACAAGCCCAGGAAAAAAAAGCAGGGTGGGTGGGGGGAAATATACGTACAAAAGGAAAAATATGTAAAGAGACTCAATTATGAGAAACTGGGACCAACTTTCTCTCAGGAGGAGAATTTCAAAATAAACTATCATTTATATATTAAAAAAAAAAGGTAGGCCCAGGTTATAGCAAAATGAAAGTGAAAGTTGCTCAGTCGTGTCCAACTCTTTGCAACCTCATGGACTATACAGTCCATGAAATTCTCTAGGCATAGTAAATGGATAGCAAAAGCAACTAATGATATCAGATCATTAGATTTTCTGATCCCACTTGATCTAAAGCAGCTACTTACCAAGTAAACTCGCCACAATGGAGACGAGCCCTGTTCCAGCTCCAATTTCAATCACATTTTTGTCAGCCAGGTTATACTGCTTTACGTTAGTTTCCAGAAAATAGCACAGAACAAGGGCCTATGAAGATGCAAAAAAAGAAAACCAGTGCTTAGTAAGTAATCACAGAAAGCAAAATTAAACTCTATTAGACAAATACCCCACTAATGCTATAATACATATATGAGCACAAGTTAGAGTGGGCTTCCGAGGTGGCACAGTGGTAAGGAATCTGCCTGCCAATGCAGGAGACATAGGAGATGTGGGTTCGATCCCTGGATTGGGAAGATCTCTTGGAGGAGGAAATGGCAACTCACTCCAGTGTTCTTGCCTGGGAAATCCCGTGGACAGAGGAGCCTGGCGAGCTACAGTCCACAGGGTCGCCAACAGTCGGACACAACTGAGCAGCGGAGCACACATGCACATGTGAGTGTATGCGTGTCTATATACACAGCTCTCTACAGAAAATCATCCACAGAAGTACATTCTCCAATAGGTTCAACATTTAGGATAGAAAAAGTCTTCAGGGATTGTTGGGGAGAGAAGAGAACTAAGAATATGGGAGTTCAGTTACTCAGGCTTGATTATCTTTAAAGGAAGCAACTTCTAATAGGGCCTCCCTGGTGGCTCAGAGGGTAACACGTCTGCCTACAGCTCAGGAGTCTCGGGTTTGATCCCTGGTTCGGGAACATCCCCTGGAGAAGGAAATGGCAACCCACTCCAGTGTTCTGGCCTGGAGAATCCCATGGATGGAGGAGCCTGGTAGGCTACAGTCCACAGTGTCACAAAAAGTCGGACACGACTGAGCGACTTCAGTTTCACTTTCTAATAATAGGAGTCATTTTAAAGAACTATACGTTCAACTATATTGGGGCAGACAGTAGAGGGGGCTGCAGCCTTCGTAGGACAATTGATAAATGAGTGTGGCCTTTTAGAATATTCTGCATGTTGAGACTGATACAGATTTCATTTTAATTGTTTAACTCAAATAAAGCCCAGTTAAATGGGAAATAAAAATGTGTACAATTCTAAACTTTTCTGACCTATAGTAACTAAAAACTGAATGTGTAAACAACAGTCTTTATTAATCCTACAAGTCAGAAACAGAATTGGTGGAAGCATTTTCCCAATTTCTTGATTTCTAAATTTTACTGTTGCTTGAGGTCACAAAATAGAACTATGGAACCTCTCTTCTCCTTCCAAATGGTATATAATAATAAACAAAATTGGATGAAAAAATAATTTAAATTATACCGATGGCCAAACAACAGCGCCGTAACAATCCGTGGCTTCATTGATCCGGATCTCATGACCAGCGAAATGAAACCCTTCCCAGGGGATGGTTGTTACAAACGCTGGAACAAAACATCTCTGCATGATCTCTGCAACCACTGTCCTGTCATCGTCGTCTTCCCCGCTCTCTGAAAGGAAAAGAAAAAGGCAGTGGTTGTAGTTGTAGCAGTAAAACCATGGCAAAGGAGAAGAATCGACTGGAAGTGCAGCATTTCCCCTTATTCTAAGTTGCTTCTCACCAGTCATTGACTTCAGCTGCAACATGATAGTAAGGTAAACTATTTGAAAACAGCTCTTAGCAGAAGCTGACATTTCATACATTGGGACAACATCTTTCTGATTTTTACTGAGGTTGAAATCAACCGCTAGTCCTTTCTGCAATGCTATATGAAATAAACAATTGATAGACTTTTTTAAAACACAGCATATTTTAAAGGCTATCAACCAAAAGAATAAATAAATAAAGGCTACCAATCTAATTCATCTAGAACAAAAGAAAGACTGACGATAGAATCAAAGATTTCTACTATTCATACTAGCTTCACGGCGCAATTTTAGTTATTTCAACATAGCAGATCGTTTGTGACCTGCCTTAATCCAAACAAAAGACATGTGATACCATCCATCAATTACACTTGTATTACATTATTATTACTTAATTTTTTATTATTGTTTGGGGGCAACTCATGACATCTTAACATTGACAATATCAGATAAGTTTCACTGGTAAGAATACAAAATGTTGCTTTCTGAAGAGCAATCTTATGGTATTTTGTTAATTTATATGTAAATATCCTACAAGCCAGCAATTCTGCTCCCTCTTCTAAATTTTTACACAAGTCCTTAAGTGGATATGTGTGAAAATACTTGTCAAAGACCTACATCAAACACACTAGAAAGGTTGCCAGGAAGAAGCTGGAAAAGGAAAGGAAGTATGAAATGGGTGAAAAAGGATGAATGAAACAAGATACAGACAGATACACATACAACAGGGGGGTCTTGCTGAGATGATGGCATGACCTGAAGGGTATGACTCACTCACACCTCTGCCCTGAGACCCAAAAACAAGTAAGTAAACAAACAGAAAACAAAAACATTTCCTAGAAATTTGGAGGAAGTATAAAAACTTCTCATTCTGGTCTTCATAGAAGAAGACAAGTTTCTCTAGGGAAATTTATTTCCCAAATCTCGAAAGTTAAAACCTTCACACTTTCCAACCTTGACATCATTCATACTTAAACAGATATGACATTCCAAAGTCAAATGTCATCTGATCCTTGAACGTCAGATGGAAAACACCGCGGCCGCCTCCTGGTCTCAGCTTGCACCTCATCCAGGAAACTCAAGTTCCTCTGGGGATGAACAACATGCCCAGCTTGTTCAGCCTCTTTGAATATTTCCATGGAGGGTGAGGTTGTTCCTTCATAAGGAGCCCATTCTGCAATTAGAAAATTTGATGATTCACAATTCTCCCTAACTCTAAACCAAATCTGATACCAGCAATTTTAAAATCTATTCTTCCTAAAAGTAAGGAAGCAATTTTCCTAAAAAATGAGCAAACTTTTACCATTAAAACAAGTCCCAAAATTTTAGGAAATGGGAAACATACAAAGGTTTTTTTTTAAAAAAAACGAGGAGTTTGGCACCAGTCTTAAAAATTCTGGGCTCAAGGCCCCAGGAGATTTTGCAGTTTCTCCATGGCATTGAGGTAAAAACAACGGTGAGAGGCTGTCTTGAGCCCTAAAAGAAGACATACTGAGTTAGCCAAAAGGTTTTTCCATAGTATCTTATTGAAAAACTCAAACAAACTTTCTGAACCACCCAATAGCTGCCAAACGCTGTCCTGTGAGCTCCAGTAACATCATTCCTTAGCATTCTGGGAGAACGTGGGAAGAAGGAGATGAAGTTTGCTCTTGTTGGAAGATTCCTTCAGGGGCCACAATCCAGCAGGAACTTGAGCCAAGATGATTTCCTGTCCTAAATTCTGTGATCCCTGAACAGACCCAGACAGAACCAAGCACTCTCCGAAGGACTCTAACCTCTCCGTGTTCCACGGCGGGGCCACAACCCCACCCCCTCCACCAGCACTCACACTGGCCTTGGCAGAGGTGCAGAGAAAACAAACCGGTGAAAAACGGAGAGTCCTAAGCAAGAGACACCTCTTCTAACATATTTCACTGTATTTCTCCTGAAACAACAGCACGCTCTCACATTCAGGAAGAGCTCCAGGAACCAAGTAATATCGGTAATAACGTTGCATTTGAACTTTAACTTTCATTTTGCTAGATTCACTTGCCTTGCTAAGATGGGAGGCTGGGGGGACAGCAGAGGGCTGCGGAAGTTCTTTAGGGGAAAGCTGAGAACTTTAATTGCTTCCTTGACCTTTAGTTGAATGTGCCTGCTTGGGCCTCCTTGCAAGCTCCTTACAAATGCAGCACTTCTTTGACAAGTCACCTAAGGTATCGGGGATTAATAGACCTTAGAGCACATGAAATCCCAGGAGCACCCCCTAAGATTCCAGTCTTGGATATAAAAACTATGCCTGTGAGTATTTACCGCTACCACACCGACATCTCCGCCTTTGCACTTTCTTTTAGAGCTTAGTTGACGAGATCAGTGCTGCTGTCCTAACAGCTACAGTGCAAGAACAAATGTAAATAAATAGAGCTAGTCATTTTTGTTTTCAAGAATGACCACATTTTTACTTCTATAAGGAACTGAGATTTGAAATTTCCAACAAATTTCATAAAACAGCAACCACTATTAATTGCATGTTGTGGTGGTGGTGGTGGTTGTTTAGTTGTTCAGTCGTGTCTGACACTTTGTGACCCATGAACTATATGTAGCCTGCCAGGTCCTCTGTCCATGGGATTTCCCAGGCAGAAATACTGGAGTGGGTTGCCATTTCCTCTCCAGGGGATCTTCCCAACTCAGGGATTGAACCCGAGACTCCTGGGTTTCCTGCACTGCAGGCAGATCCTTTACCCAGGGATTAATTGCACATATACCCTAAAAGAACACAATTATATCATTGCACACGGTCATTTGAAATTAGTTATGCACCTAGGATGATCACATATCCTATAGCAAACACTGTCAGGCTGAAGAAAATTTAACTGACAGTGTTTTATATTAGTATTCTCCTTTGAATTTAAAGACTGTATGAATATCAGTCATTCCATAGAAAGGGACACTCATAAAAAATATTCCATAATTGATAGCAGGAAATCAAAATATACTGAATTTGGGTACTTAAAATTATTTGTCCAGATGTAATACATGGGATTTTGAGAGCAAATACACACACACAGTTACATCCAGCTTAAAATTTCAGGGACTTCCCTGGTGGTCCAGTGGTTAAGGTTCTGGGCTCCTAGTGCAGGAGTTCGATCCCTAGCCTGGGTTCGATCCCTGGTCAGGGAGCTAGATCCCACAAGCAGCAACTTGGACCTGGCCTAGCCAAATAAATTAAAAAAAAAAAAAAACTTTACTGTTTTTTAGCATTAATTTCTATTGAAAGATTTTGAGGTTTAAAAAAAAATTTCGGGGGGCCTCACCTTGAGACTTGCCTGGTGGCACAAGACGGTAAAGCGTCCGTCTACGATGCGGGAGACCCGGGTTCAATCCCTGGGTTGGGAAGATCCCTTGGAGAAGGAAATGGCAATCCACTCCAGTACTATTGCCTGGAAAATCCCATGGACAGAGGAGCCTGGTAGGCTACAGTCCATGGGGTCGCAAAGAGTCAGACACGACTGAGCGACTTCACGTTCACGTTCACGCTGAGACTTGTAGGGTTTTAGTTTCCTGACCAGGGATTGAACCCAGTCTGTGGCAGTGAAATCACCAAGCCTTAAACACTGGACCGCCAGGGAACTCCCAGGACTAATAATTTTAAGAACAGTTATTTATTTAAATTAAAAGACAGGAGCTTCCCAAGTGGCACTAGTGGTAAAGAACCTACCTGCTAATGCAGGAAACATAAGAGATACAGGTTCTATCTCTTGGTCGGGAAGACCCACTGGAGAAGGAAACGGCAACCCACTCCAGTGTTCTTGCCTGGAGAATTCCATGGACAGAGGAGCCTGGCTGGCTAGTCCATAGGGTCGAAAAGAGTCGGATAAGACTGAAGCAGTTTAGCATGGACTAGCATGCACTCAGTGTTTTAGCAATATCACCACCCATTTCAAGGTTGACGACAAGAGCCATTGGGCAGGAATATAACAGAAAAGCTGCACTTTTACAGGGCACCCCTAACATCGCCTTGTTGTAATAGAAGGGGGAAATCTATGCTCCAAACATAATATGCAAAGAACAGGTCCCCAAAGAGTTTGTTTGGCTATTTGTTGATTATGGGACTGAATCTTGAAGTCAATGAATTAGTGGATATTCTTTGGTTTTTAGGAAAGATGTGAAGAACACTTTTCTCCAAAAGTTAATAGTCTTATCATACAACAGAATTCTAATTTACACTTCTAAAGAACAATTTTCTACACATATTCCTTCCATGTAATCTAGCACTCAGCCCCAGAACAAATAACTAAAACCAGGAAATGTTATACAATATGTGGAATTTTGGCTTCCCTACATGAAAAGCAGGAAACTTCTGATATCTGTATCTGTGTGTGTTAGTCACTCAGTCGTATCCAACTCTTTGCAACTCCATGGACTGTAGCCAGGCAGGCTACTCTGTCCATGGGATTCTCCAGGCAAGAATAGTGGAGTGGGTTGCCATTTCCTTCTCCAGGGGATCTTCCCAACCCAGGAATCGAACCCAGGTCTCCTGCATTGCAGGCAGATTCCTTACCATCTGAGCCCCCAGGGAAGTGCTATACCTCTAGTTAAAGCTATCTACCCTAATCTTAGAGTATTATTATTAATGAATTTAATATTGAAACAAATATTAAAACAAATTGTAAATAAAACATAATCAAGAAACCATTACAATTATGTTGCAATTTTAGGCCTATCTGTCTTAATGCTTTTGATATAATAAAGGCTTAACACCATTTTCCTGCTATTAAATCTTTGCTGATGGTGAATAAAATCTACCAGGTGCTCTTGTCCTCTGGAGAACGAAAGTGGTTTCAATTACAAAGTAAAAATTAGCAAGATTCTGCCACGTTACAATGATGATTTTCTTAAGAGGAAAATTCAACAGTGAATTGACTTTCAAGGCTGGATTGCAACAAGCCTTCAAAAATGCAGGTTCTGTCTGCATTCTTCTCCTTTATACTTTTAAGGTCAATAACAGCAATAATAGATGGAAGGGTCAGATCACAGAAATACATGGGAAAAAAAAAATTCTTTAACAGCTATGACAAGTGAATTTAAGCTTCCATTTGAGGGCTGTCATGAAGACCTGTCAGCAAAATTTAAAGTAAAAACCCTTCAACTAAATGAAAGAGACTGTCATTCAATAGAATCTTCTGTTCAAAGATGAATGTCATATGCTTCTTAGAAATACCTAGAGAGTTTTTTAAAAAGATGTTAAAGATATTTTGAGATTAGTGAATGGTCACAGGCAAACCTGAAAACTAGAATTCTGAAAGGCTCAGCAATGTCAAGTTCTCAGGCCCTCATGTTAAACCTGATTCCCTTATGCTGTTTTCACAAATATTTTTTTTTTGTCTGGATGTCTGCTTAGTTTCAAGAATATATAGAGGCTGTATTTTTTTTTTGCCAGAATGTATTTTTTAATTGGAAGATAATTGCTTTACAATCTGTGTTAGTTTCTGCTGTACAACAATGTGAATCAGTTGTAAGTGTATGTGTGTGTGTGTGTGTGTGTGTGTGTGTGTGTGTGTGCGCGTGCGCGCGCGCGCGCGTGGTGGGTGGGGGGGCTTCCCAGGTGGTGCTAGTGGTAAAGAACCCTCCTGCCAATGCAAGAGACGTGGGTTCAAACCCTGGGTCGGGAAGATCCCCTGGAGAAGAGAATGGCAACCCACTCCAGTATTCTTGCCTGGAGAATGGACAGAGGAGCCTGGCAGGTTACAGTTCATAGGGTCACTAAGAGTCGGACACAACTGAGCAACTTAGCACACACGTGTGTATATACACATATATGTCCCCTCCCTCTTGAACCTCCCTCCCACCCTACCCCCGCCCCACCCAGCTGGGTCATCACAGAGCTGAGCTCCCAGTGTTGTACAAGAGGCTGTAACTTCCATTAAGTGGCTCAAATGATAACTATCAATACATTTGCCAAAGAAAGAAAATTCACTTTTTACTGAGACTGCTCAGGTTGCAAGTTGGGGGAAAAAAAATTAAAAAGAACCAAATTTAGTTGTACTCAGAGCGTGCTGCCGGAATAGTACCAATGTGGGATAAAAGAAATAACTTCAGACGAGCGATGGGAAGCCCCGCTGCTTGGCCGGATCAGGAGAAGCATCCTCAGGAGGAGACATCTGAGCTGCGGCAAAGGGAAGACGAGGGCTGCCGGGCAGGGAAGGGCGGACGGGAGGTCAGGGGAGACAGACGCAGCCCCTACCGGGGCATGGAGGCAGGCTCGGCGAACCGGGAGGACCGTGAGCTGGTGTACAGGCTGGTGTCAAAAGCAAGACAGAAGAGGCAGGCGGGGATGACCCGAGGGCAGTGCTGGCCTTTCCTCTACAGGGTGAGCAGGAGCCAACGACTATCATGAGGACGAGAACTGACCCCGTCGAATTTGATATTTGAGAATTTCCTTCTGGTGGCAGCAGCGGAGGCTACGTTAGAAGCGAACCGGAAGCCGTAATCATCTAGACAGAAGACGCCTGAGTCTGCAGTGAGGCAGCAAGCCTTGGGTCTAGGAGCCGAGTGTGACTGTGGGCTCCTGAGGCAGTGGTCGACTCCTCCCTGGAGGGCAACAAATGATGTTCAAACCTGACATTCAACCCTGAGTTTTGAAGATATCCGAGGCAGATTACCGTGTTTAAGGGTTATTATTCAATATATGGAACATTGATTAGTCTTATCTAGCAGATATTTATCCAGATTACTTTTTAAACACGTAAAATGTGTTGATAGGTGATTCTCCCATTAGTAACTTCGTGTACTCTGGTACTCCAATTAGTATATTAACATTAACTCAGACTACAGTTTGGTATGTTTCTTAAACAGCAATAGAATTACTCAAAATTTCTTCTTCCTATATTAAGGCAGTATTGCTTATGATGGGAACTGCACTCAGCCGTGCCCAACTCTTTGCCACCCCATGACAATAGCCGGCCAGGCTCCTCTGTCCATGGGATTCTCGAGGCAAGAACACTGGAGTGGGTGGCCATTTCCTTCTCCAGAGGATCTTCCCAACCTGGGGATTGAACCCGCATCTCCTGTGTCTCCTGCCTTGGCAGGTGGGATTCTGTACCACCAGCACCACCTGGGATGGGAAGGCTCTTTGCAAACATCTCCCCCTGTAAATCTCGGGCATGTTTAGTCCCATCCTGGCATCCGCCTCTTGAAGGGACCAAACCAACGCAAGGCAGAACAGAGGACATCAGATAGGCAGCTGGATGGGCAGCTTTGCGAGTCTGTGTGCAGGCATCACAGAGCCTCGGGTTAGGATGGACCTGATCCAAGGCTGTGCACCCTGAGAGCAGCCTTTATAGCATGTGGCTACTTGTGCTAACAGCTGGAGAGCAGCTGTTGACAAGGGTAGGCAACCTGAGATTTGGCAGAGTCAACGCGGATGTGGTTTTAGACGGCTTAGATTATAACGCAGCATTAGAAACCGCTCACTGTTGTTCAGTCACTAAGTCATGTCTGACTCTTGCGACCCCATGGACTGCAGTTCACCAGGCTCCTCTGTCCGTGGGATTTCCCAGGCAAGAATACTGGAGCTGGTTACCATTTCTTTCTCTGGGGGATTTTCCTGACCCAGGGATCGAACCCACGTCTCCTTAGAAACCAAAGACAGAGGAATTTTCAGCATTCACTGTAACTAAGTGCCTAACTAAGCGCTTCCTTGGATCTTCAGGCCAGTGTTGAGTTAGAAGCACTGGGCTATGGGCTTGCTCCATCCTTTCCAAACACAAGATAACCAAGTATAAAAGAGCTAGATGGGGAAGAGCCAATACCCTTCAGTACTTGAGAACTGAGTGTTCTACTGCTTACTGAAAGCTTTTCCAGCAAAATGCCATGTGACTCTGCCCCGTCGGCACACTCTTAATCCCCTCAGCACTAGGCCTGTGAATGTATTTTGAAAGCTTCAGTCGGCTGCGTGGATGATTATTAAGGGCTGTGTTTGTTCACATTGTAAAATACTTTCATACTAGTTCTGTCTGCACCTTACCTTGAACTTCTTCCATATCTTTTGTAATTCGACAAATTACCATACGCACAGTGGAAACCAGGCTTTGTTACTAATGGTAATGATAGTGATGAGATTTTATTCCTAAACTGCAGAGAAATCGCATCTTCATTCAAATCATCTAAATGCTTGGATTCTCTAAAGTGATTATGACTTTACGTGTTTAGATTTGTGAAAATTACTGCAGTTAAACCATTCACGTTTAAGCCATGTAGGCTGCCAACACTGGGCATCCACCCAGCTCTCTTGGCCTAATGGTGCTCACCCAGGCAGAGGCCACCTGGTACGCCTAAAAAAGGGAGGGGAAAAAACAGGACTATAGTCGTTAGAAAATATCCAAAGTGTGTAGATAAAACAGAGAGAGAAAGAAATCTATGTAATTAAGTTTGTACAACTGTTCTACAGAAATATGGTAGTAATTCTTCTAGTCTATGTCAAGAGCCTATGTCTGCATGTTTTAATTTTTACTTATTTTTGACTGCATTGGGTCTTGGTTGCTGCATGCAGGATCTTCGATTTCCATTGCAGCATGCAGGGTCTTTAGTTGCAGCGGGCAGGAGCTTCTAGCTGTGGCATGTGGAATCTTTAGTGGCAGCACATGGGATCTACTTCCCTGACCAGGGATTGAACCTGGGGCCCTGCATTGATAGTGTGGAGTCTTAGCACTGGACTTACCAGGGAAGTCCCTATCTGCACTTTTTATCCCAAGGCAATGGGAACAGTTATATTACATAGTCTATGAAAAGTCATTCTTGATAGTTAGGATGATATTAAAAAAAACAGTGGCTCAAATCCAAATAACTCCACTGGAGGTGGAATTTGACCTTAAATTCTCCTTACCACAAGAGGTCAAAAGAGGTCAAATTACACTAGGTTTGCCTCTAATTAATACATCAGAGGGACCATAAACATAAGCTAGATATATTTTATAGGCTAAAATCAACTTTCATGGAAGCAACTGTAAAAGCCATAAGACTATTTTTATCTCTCTTCCTATCTGAAAAGAAATAACTAAGAAATCACAATCATCAAGCATCTGGGGAAAATTTTTATTCCACTTTTGCAGATTAAAAAAAACTCTATTAATACCTAGCAAGTCTATATACTTGATGTATTACCTGTCAGAATTATCTCTAACGTATCATCAGGTATAGCAGGAGATAATAAACATTGTTAGAGATAGTTACAGGTGAGCAAACACAAGCACAGATATATATGCAATTGATAAAAAGTCCCAGCTCTCTTTATGACGTCAGTGAACACTGTAAAGGTTAGCATTTATATTGTTAGTTGTTTTGTCTTCTTAGAATTGATCAAATTACATGAAGAAACATAAAATAGTTTACCTTTTTGAACTTCTGGATCCATTAAGTGATTAGCTAATGGATGGCGATATAGTGATGCTTTCTTGATCATTTCTTGAAAACTAGACAAATAATACATTAAGATATCAAATGGTAATAATTAATTCAAAATGTGCCTTTAAGTGCTCTCATAGTTACCAAATAAAATTTAACACCAAATACAGTAGAGAAAATTATATTAAAATATCTTATTAAGAAGTCATGATTTTTTAAAAGAGCATTAAAACACAATCTATCTAGTATCAACTAAAATTCAGAGTCAGAAATTTTAGAAGTTCTTGGAAGAACAAAACACATTCTTCACCAGAGCCACCTCAGCTATCACAAAGAAAGCCATCATCTTCATAATAACTAGTCAGAGAGCAATCCTAAAACTTAAGAGGCGATTAAAACATTGGGAGAGAAACAGTTCCACTCAGTGTAGCGAACACCATTAATCCAAAACAAACCTCCCTACATAGCAACAGATGCAAAGATCCTGTCACCCACGGTCATCAGCCTGTACCCAAGGTCAAATAGCCCAACCACCAAACACTTTCTTTTTTGAGTAGCTTCTTCTTTAAAAAAAAAAAAAAAATCCATACCATCTCAGCAAAGATATTTAAAAGGAAAGGAATTCAAGTATTGTATGCCTCTCAAACAAAGCATATCTTGTGAATGAATGAGCTTAAGTAAGCTGTAGTTCCAACTTTGGAAAACAACAATTTGACATTTCAAGCATCAGTTTTTGAATCCTTTAATAATCACTGTACCACCATGAATTAACATTCACTCCTTTCCTACCTGGCTCCTAAAACACATCACAGCCACCACATCTTTCTTTAAAATATGCCTCAGTAAATTAGGAGACAGATTGTTTTCCTTACAGTTTACAAAGGAGGAAAATCAAAGGTTATATTACACCCCTGAGGTCACAGGGCTGAACAATAGCGAAAGTGGTCACCTGGTTTGTTCCCAATTTAGTTTCTCTTCCATTAAAGGGACGCGGTCTTTAATGGAAGGTCAACATTTATTAAACGTGAAGTCTGGACATACCTATGTACACGAGTTAGCTGAGTTTCTAGAAGGTTAAAAAGGATCATCCACTACTTTGTCTTTGCTGCTGAGACCCTCTGATGGTGCCCAAAAGGCGAGCACCCAAGCTCGGCAGTTGACTACTGTACGCGCTGGCCAGCGGGTCTAAGCCTGACAGCTGCGTCTGCACAGCCTCTGAGATTCAGCAGCGAGGCTGGGACGCCCATAAATAAGGGGTCGGAGAAAGTAAGTAGGCACATTCCATGTGGGCGTCTCGTGCCCAGAGCGAGAGCCAGCGGGAAGGTTTCAACTCCTCCTGCAAATGAGTGAAGGCAATTTGGGCCAAGTGATAACTTTTCACTTGGATGCCAAGAGTTATTTAAGCGTCCCCAGCTCTGACGTCCTGTGAAACAGAGGCTGCATGCTTTCCATGTCACCTTGTCCGGATGCGAAGGCCATTTTTAGCCTCAGACAGCTGCCCCAGAAGGTTTGGGAGTGCGTGTGCTGCAGCGCTCTGACCGCAGGGATTAGGTTACCGCAGTTCCTTCCTACTGGGAGTGAAGAGGCAGGCGGAGGGCATCTGTAGCCTGTACACCTGCTCACGTGCATGTCGGACTTAATTAACTCCCGCGACCGCTGGAAATAGCCTGAATAAGAAGTTATTAACAGGTAATGAAACCCAGCAATATTGTAAAGTTAAACTTAGGAGTGCGGGTACAGCCTCTAAGAAATACTTCACATATTATGATGGATGGAGCTCACAATAGTGGATAGGACAGGACTAGTGGTCTGGGAGCCTGATTTTAATCATTCCTGTCAATTAATTGGCCTGTGCTTTTAGGCACTGACTTAGCGTGTTTCTTGGCTTCCTCATCTGTAAAACAGAGATGTAAAAGGCACATAATATCTATGAGATGAATATGGTAGACAAAAAAACATTCTGGAAACTGCAAAATCTTAAATGATGAAAGCAATTATCCACAGGCAGTTAATCCTGGGCAGAGAACACGCTCTCTTTTTTTTTTTTTTTTTGGATCTTTTTAAAACAAGAATGAAGAATTATTCGGTGAATAAAAACCACCTGTCTTTTCCCACAAGTTACTTTTTAGTTTATTTTTTAATTGAAGGATAATTACTTTACAGAATTTTGTTGTTTTCTATCAGACATCAACATGAATCAGCCATAGGTGTACATATGTCCCCTCCCTCCTGAACCTCCCTCCCATCTCCCGCCCCATCCCACCCTAGGTTGATACAGAGCGACTGTCTGAGTTCCCTGAGACATACAGCAAATTCCCGTTAGCTATTTTACAGATGGTAACGTGAGTTTCTGTGATACTCTCTTGATACATCTCACCCTCTCCTCCCCTCTCTCTGTGTCCATAAGTCTGTTCTCTATGTCTGTTTCTCTATTGCTGCCTTGCAAATAAATTCATCAGAATCATCTAGATTCCATACATATGTTAGTACATAATATTTATCTTTCTCTTTCTGACGTACTTCACTCTGTATAATAGGCTCTAGGTTCATCCACCTCATTAGAACTGACTCAAATGTGTTCCTTTTTATGGCTGAGTAATACTCCATCCCCATAAGTTATTTAAAAAATCAAGAAACCTCAGTTTAGACAGGCAGAATGTCTAAATCATCTGAACAGACACGCCGACAATGATTATTTTGGTTATATTGAACTGTTTTGGAAAAAAGAAGTACAGAGAGACTTCTGCCTCCAGCTCTAAGTAGCTTATAGTAACACAGCACTGACTCTTTACTCAAGATTATTTGCTTAGGAAGATGTTTAGGGCAAGAGGCTAACTTTCCAAGCATAAAGTGGCTAAAAACAGAACAAGGTTCAAAAGAAAAAATATCCCACTTGGTACCCGTGGAAAACTACTTTTTAGGGATGGAGGAAAACTAGGAGATGGAGTCTGACAAACTGCAAACCAGCTCTGAATCCACTCAGTCCTGGTTAAAGTAAGGTGACCTTCCCCTCTGCTTCCCGCCAGAATACCTTCTGGAAACCTCTCCAGAGGAGGACTCACAACATCGACAATTTTTACACACAATGTCCAGCATTCACTCAAAGTTTACTAGTCATACCAAGAAACAGACAACAAACCAACAGGTAACCTAGATACTGGGACTGTTTGACACAAACTTCAAAGTAACTGTGATTAAGATATTACAAAAAACAGACAAAAAGAATTACACCAGAGAACTTAAATCTATAAAAATGAAACAAATAGAATAAATGAAATAAAAAGCTCTATAGTGGGTTTAACTGCAAATGTAGAGAAAGCTACAGAAAAGTTGAAATATAAATTTACAGAAAAAGTATAGGATGGATATCAGTAAAAAAAAAAAAAAAGAAAAAGTATAGGATGGTGGTCACCATGTTAAATGTTACAGGTATCCCAACTTGCTTTGAAAAATGATAAATTTGTTATGCTGCTGTTTGTCTTAAATGGGTAACCTTTTTTCATAGGTAACAGAGCTCCTTGAATTCTGAATTAAGAAAATTTGGGTTCAGGTCCCAATGTTTTCCTATTAGATGGGTGAATTTGGTAAAGTCAGTTATAATAACATCTTGAAACTTGTTTCTTCTCTTATAAAGGATCTACCTTGGTCACAGGGTTTAGAGGGAAAAAAGGATATAATCTCAAATTGTCCTGTAAATACTGTACTTATGGCATAATAATGGTGTTTGGTTTTTATTTTTTTTATTTTTTTTCCCCAGACTTCTATTATTGGTATGGGGCTTCCCAGGGGCTCAGTAGAAAAGAATCTGCCTGCCAATAAAGGAGACACAGGAGACATGGGCTCAGTCCCTGGGTCAGGAAGATCCCCTGGAGAAGGAAATGGCAGCCCACTCCAGTATTCTTGCCGGGAGAATCCCATGGACAGAGGAGCCTGGTGGGCTACAGTCCACGGGGTCCCAGAGAGTCAAGTACAAACTGAGCATGCACACATCTTAACTAGCATATGGACTGAGTAAACAGGCTTTTTGCAAACATATTTAAGTCGTCTACTAACGGCAGAACGTGAAGAGGAACCAAAAAGCCTCTTGATGAAAGTGAAAGAGGAGAGTGAAAAAGTTGGCTTAATGCTCAACATTCAGAAAACTAACATCATGGCATCTGGTCCCATCACCTCATGGCAAATAGATAGGGAAACAGTGGAAACAGTGTCAGACTTATTTTGGGGGGCTCCAAAATCACTGCAAATGGTGACTGCAGCCATGAAATTAAAAGACGCTTACTCCTTAGAAGAAAAGTTATGACCAACCTAGATAGCATATTCAAAAGCAGAGACATTACTTTGCCAACAAAGGTCTGTCTAGTCAAGGCTATGGTTTTTCCAGTGGTCATGTATGGATGTGAGTTGGACTGTGAAGAAAGCTGAGCACCGAATTGCTGCTTTTGAACTGTGGAGTTGGAGAAGACTCTTGAGAGTCCCTTGGAAAAGGGACTTCTTCTTGAAGAAGATCCAACCAGTCCATCCTAAAGGAGATCAGTGCTGGGTGTTCATTTGAAGGACTGATGCTGAGGCTGAACTCTAATACCTTGGACACCTCATGCAAAGAGTTGACTCATTGGAAAAGACTCTGATGCTGGGAGGGATTGGGGGCAGGAGGAGAAGAGGACGACAGAGGATGAGATGGCTGGATGGCATCACTGACTCGATGGACGTGAGTCTGGGTGAACTCCGGGAGATGGTGAAGGACAGGGAGGCCTGGCGTGCTGCGATTCATGGGGTCGCAAAGAGAGTCGGACACGACTGAGCGACTGAACCGAACTAATAGTTCTGTATATCCATTATTCCTCCTTCTGGATACACAGCCCAGGTAGAGATTATATTTCTGAGTATGTTGAGTATACACTGAAGAATATGGTCAGCTCAGTTCAACAGGATGGGAACAGGAAGTGATTTTTCTAGTCACCTTTAACATAAGACATCCCGCTCACCCAGGACTATGGGTCTTTCATCTTTGCGGAGGTTCCACTGCAGAAACAGCCATGACCGGTATAGACAGCTGAAGCGGCACAGTACCCAGGGAATGGCTGAACCTGGACCCTGCATGACCTCAAGGTGCTCACCTGCCTCACCAGCCCAGACTGGCCTGACTGCTGAGAAAGAGCTGGTGTCTCAGCTTACTTGAAAGTACAAGTGTTTGTCGCTCAGTTGTGTCCAACTCTTTGAGACCCCATGGACTGTAGCCCAGCAGGCTCCTCAGTCCATGGGATTCTCCAGGCAAGAATACTGGAGTGGGTTGCCATCTCCTTCTCCAGGGAATCTTCCCGACCCAGGGATCGAACCTGGGACTCCTGCATTGCAGGCGGGTTCTTTTACCATCTGAGCCACCAGGGAAACAGTGGTTCACAGAGTATAGGAACACGTCTTGGTTACAGCAGCTTAGCCTTCACTCTAGCTACTGCAGTGCAGGACAAATATAAGTTATCAAGGCGACAAAATTACATTTTAGCAAAACTACTGCTATTCTACCTACAAACACATATGCAGAAAACTCTCAATTTTACGTAGCTTGGAGAAATTAGAGAATAACGTGAAAAAGTTAATATCTCTCTTCCCAACCCTTCCCCAAAACTGTTCTATTTAAAATATCTCCAGAGAAGAGAAGTATTGAGGAAAGATTTTATTTTGGAATCTAGAAAAATGATACTGAAGAATTTACTTACAGGGCAGCAGTGGAAAAACAGACATAGAGAATAGACTTATGGCCATGGAGAGAGGGGAGGAGAGGGTGAGATGTATGGAAAGAGTAACATGGAAATTTACATTACCATTTGTAAAATAGACAGGCAACGGGAATTTGCTGTGTGGCTCAGGAAACTCAAACAGGGGCTCTGTATCAACCTAGAGAGGTGGGATGGGGAAGGAGATGGGAGGGAGGTTCAAAAGGGAGAAAATATATGTATATGGCTCATTCATGTTGAGGTTTTACAGAAAACAACAAAATTGTGTAAAGCAATTATCCTTTAAAAAAAAATAAATTTAAAGAAACCACACACAAAAGAAGAAAAGATTTTGTTTATGTGGAAGTCAGTGTTGACTTTAGAAGAAAGCTTTTAGAGAAGGCTGAAGCAGAAGACGTATTTCAAATTAGGAAGAAAGAAATAATGAGCAAAGAAATGCAGCAGCTATAGTCCAAGTATTTAAGAAGCTGCACTAGAATGTAAACATAAATGAACACAAACATAAACATAAAAATACTTATATAAGGGGTTTCCCAGGTGGTGCTAGTGGTAAAGAACCCACCTCCCAATGCAAGAGACATAAGAGACGCAGGTTCCATCCCTGGGTCAGGAAGATCCTCTGGAGGAGGGCATGGCAACACACTCCAGTATTCTTGCCTGGAGAATCCCATGCATGGGGGAGCCTGGGCTACGGTCCAGGGTCGCAAAGAGTCAGACACGACTGAGGTGACCTAGCATGCATGCACATACATAATGCTTACATAAATGAAATGGATATAAAGATAAATATATTTTATTCTCATCTAGGTTGGAAAGTCAGAGGGAACATACACTGAGAGTAAGTACTGATCAACAGAAACCCCTTTTCCCTTTCTAATGTTAGAAAGAATCGACACTGCATAATACTGGAAACATAAACAGATGAGGCCTGTAGATACAAAGGAATATTCAATGAAGTGGAAAGCACTAGAAAAAGGTAACATACATGTGAAAATTAAAGATTTTAAAATTTAAAAAATAAAAAAATAAATAAAAATTAAAAAAAAAAAAAGAAAAAAAAAATAAAGAAAGTAAGTAACTGTCCAGCTTAAGGTCCATATTTTTAAAAGCCACACAACAAAGACTGTGCAAATGCTGTGAATTTTATTATTTCCCCACAGCAAATTCATCACAAAACATTAAGCTGTGCCCAATCACAGAGGCTGCGTGGGTATGCAGGTTTTCTACTTCCTTCCTCTCGTGCCTCTCCGTCTCCTCTTTTTCTTCCCAAACACAGGCCTGGCGGTCACCAGGACGGGCTTCGCCCTCCCTCCATCGTCGTCCTCGCTGGAGCTGCTCGTGGTGGTCCCGCCGTCCCTCCGGGAAGCAGGCTGTGCTGTGCTCCGTGCATCTGACGAGCGGGCTCTGGACCCCCCGGGTGCTTTCATCCTTTGCACGCCCATCGCAGGGAAGTACTCCGCATCCTCACTTGAAGAGGCCTCGGATGACTGCGAGAGGTAGGCCTCCCCCAAAAACCCACCACTTTCGTTCCCTCCTTTAGAATCCAAAAGCCTCTTTCTTTTCGGGCTGGATGGCTCTTCCCATCTATTTGCTGTGCCTCTCTTCTGGGTTTTTCCTTTCGCCTCATCAAGGAACTCAGACTCTTTCTCCATGGCAACAGAAGCTGCTTCTATCTCACTGGCTGCTGCTTCTCTCTCTTTTCTCAGCATACATGTCACAGCTCTGTTAAGCCTCTGGCTCTTAATACCCTTGGCCTCCTGTTTCTCCTGTTGGGCTAATCTAAAGAAAGAATCAATTCGGAGCTGTGTCTAAAAAAAATGAAATAATAATCGATCAGACAAGGAAGAAAACTTTACAAAGCAAATCAAAGATTCCACCTTGTATTTGTGGCACTGGATGACTCTTTCAGAAAATACTAATTCATCCTTTTTCAAAAGGGTAAGCCTATGGCTGATCCATGTTGATGTATGGCAAAAACCCAACATAACACTGTAAAGCAATTATCCTCCAATTAAAAATAAATAAAATTTTTTAAAAAGGGAAGACAATGCAAAAACAAAAAGTCCATCTCTCCCAAATGAATGCTGGCAGTAAATTCTACTTTCAATATCATACTTGAAAGTGCCACCTCTGTCAACTAATCCTGCTGCCCACATATCAAGTAAGAAATCCCTTTGTCAGCATTCAAAGAGAGTTAAATATTTTTCAGGGACAAAATCATCTTATTTTATAGCAACACGATATCATGGAGTCTGTTTCTAAATTCTACTCTTTCCTTTTAAAAACACTGTCATCATGATTCCTTTAGGAAGCAACTTCACAGTATTATATATTAGGAGTTGTAAGAAATATTCTTGACTTTTGTTCTAAAACTCCACTTTCAGGAACTCAGTCCTTAAAAAGAGTTGTTTGAGAAAAGTTATATGCCTGATATCCATCACAGCATTACATACAAAAACCTGAAAATTCAAGGTCCACTATGGGAAGTGAACCAATTAAGTTAAATCTCTTTGATGAAATGATGTAATCTGGTCATTTAAAATGAAAGCTATGCAAAAAAACACACACAAAAAAACTTACCCTAACCAGTGAATGGGGGGATTATTTATATCAAATTGCAATTATGTCTGGTAACAAATATATGTGGGAAAGGGGAAAAATAAGAGAAAACAGACCTAAATGTTAACCTCTATATTGGAAGAAGCAAACAACAAGTAATTTTAATTCATTTTTTTCACTTTCTAATTTTGGAGAAATAAACTTATATTAACTTCTACAATGAAAAAAGATAACAGTATTACAACAAAATTTATCTGAAATTAAGCAGTAATCAGTTACTAAGCCAACTAACTTTCTTGTTGGTGGGCATACAAGGCATCCAGCCCAGATAGTCACCAAATAAACAACACGAAACTTTCTGGAAAGGCGGTCTACTTTAGCTTTATGTTTTCTTTTTTTCAACGTTAACCCGACCTAACTGAAAAGAATTTAATCTGAACATGTATCTTGCAAGATTTGATCTGAATTCTGAAGAATGATTTACCTGTATGTACATCCTGTGGGCTGTCTCTGGGGTGAGAGGAGGTTCCTGTATGGGCAGGAACACACTCACGGATAAAACAAGATATAGTTACCTACCCAAGGGAACTGAGGGCCACACAGAGGCCTCTTTTTACAGTCGCTTAGTCATGTCTGACTCTTTGCGACCCCATGGACTGTAGCCTGCCAGGATCCTCTGTCCATGGAATTCTCCAAGCAAGAATGCTGGAATGGGTAGCCATTCTCCTCACCAGGGGATCTTCCTGACCTAGGGATTGAACCCAGGTCTCCTGCATTGCAGGCAGATTCCTTACTGTCTGAGCCACCAGGGATGCCCCACAAAGTAAAACTAACAGGTCTTTAGCAGCTGGCCATCACAGCCTTCCTAACTTTATTCACTGTCCTGAACTTAGGACAAGAGCTGTCACAATTACCTGATGGACATTCAGTTGCTTTAATACAGGAAACAGAGATTCATCTGTCTTCGTCCTGTTCCAGCCAAAATACCGCTGACAAAATATGCAGGCAGTTAAGACTTATACTGTTTTTAAAGATATTTACAAGTGATAAGTAAAAAGGTCCAAGAAACCCACCCTTGACTCCACTTCCCATATCTCCAAAGATTTTCATATTTATAAAGATTAAAATGGTAAAAGAAGATAACAAATTACTCCAACATAATGGCAATATGTTCTTATAAATATCCTCTAAGATAAAAGATATCCAACTCTCATTTTAGGACACTCAAGACTAGTGACTATGAAAAAAAGGCTAATCAAGGATAAAAACAAATTTCTGATATCATATATATTTCTTTGAGAGAAAATGATGTAGTTAGATTAATACTACTGCAAACTTTAAAATATCTAACCAAGTGATTATTTAAATATGCAGAAAAGAACAGAAATAAAAAGAACAAACCTAATCATCTTTTCTATTCTTTCAGAATAAATACTTAAATATGATTGCTTATCACTATTTATTTCAAATAAAGATCCTCCTTAAAACTAAAGAGATGACTCACAATAACTAAAACATGGAAGGGACCCAAGTGTCTGTCAACAGATGAATGGATAAACAGAATGTGATATTACATACACTGGAACAGTATTCAGCCTTAAAAAGGAAGGAGAGTCTGCCACATGCTACAATTAGATGAACCTTGAGGATATTATGCTAAGTGAAATAAGCCAGTCACGAGGAGATCTATACAGTATGGTGTAACTTACGTGATGAACATACATGGAGTGGTCAAAGCCACAAAGACAGAAAGCAGATGGCAGTGGCCAGGGTCGGGAGGGAGACGGGGGCTCGTGTTTAATAGGTACAGAGCTTTAGTTTCAGAAGATGAGAAGAATATGGGGGTGAATATACAATAATGGGAAAGTATGTCATAATTGCTGAACAGTACACTTAAGATCGTTAAAATGGTAACATTTTATGTTATGCGTACTTAACTTCCAAAAAGAAATGGAGACAAAGGAATGGAAAGGAGCATCTTAGCTAAAGCAATATTAAGAAAAAAGTGATCCAAGTTCATGTTTCGTAGGTTTTAAACCAACACACACATTTGCCTTGATGTTCCCTGTGTCTGAGGAAGGGAAAGGATACTCTCTGATCTTGTCCAGGTCGGGTTTGCCCCACAGAAATGACCCCTTGGACTCGTCCACCACAGGCTTGAGGTAAGCGTCCGCCACGGCCGGGTTAGGGAAGCCAGGCGTGAGTTGCAACTTGCGCAACTTTTTTTTCACTTTGGTGTCATATGGATTCGGCCTTATCTTCTTATTCTCCTGGGCTTCGTGCCACCACTCTCTACAAGGCAAAGGAAACCAGTCTTCATGAAGCAGTGAGACCTTGTAGCTGATGCACCGCAGACAAAGAGCTAAACTTAGTTTAGCCACAACTCCTCTGTGTCTTTCCCAGTGGTAAAACGAAATAATGCATGCACATGCGCACACTCGGTCGTGTCAGACTCTGCAATCCCATGATCTGAGCCTACCAGGCTCCTCTATCCATGGAATTTTCCAGGCAGGAATACTGGAGTGGGTCACCATTTCCTTCTCCAGGGGATCTTCGCAACCCAGGGTTCGAACCTGCGTCTCTTGCATCTCCATCTTTGGCAGGCGGATTCTTTACTGGCTGAGCCGCCAGGAAAGCCCAAGTTGAAGTAATGTATCTGTATTATTTACTTCAAGTCAACTACAATAAGGAACCCAAAAATATTTAATAAAATGTAAAAACACCATGAAGACTGTCAAATTTTAAAAATGCAGAATACAACTCTACGTCAAATATGATCCCAATACTGGGGAAAATACATATATGTGGAGAAAGAGAGAAAAAGTACATAGGGGTATTTACAATAATAAAAAACACTAACAGCTCTCTTTTATCCTATGCTAGGCAATGTCCTAAGTGAGGATACAGCTATTAATTTTCTTGATGTTTTATTCCTTATTCAATTTTTCCGTTGTGAGTACAAATCACTGTGGTGGGTTAGAGCCCATGTTGGCCCCTCCGCCCAACAAGAAGCAGGGTTCCATGCTCCTCCCCTTGAGGCAGGCGGACTCTGTGGCCAAGGAAGTGACTCTGCCGGGCCTTCAGAGACTGCAGTCTCCACTTCCTGTCTCTTAGACTGTTTGCCTTGAAAGCTGCCGACGTGCTGTGAGGGGGTCCAATGGAGAGGATCCAGGCCCCCGATCCACACTGCTGGCTGAGCTCTGCTGACAGCTCCACTCACCAGCTAGGAGTGGGCCATCTCAAGTGACTTCCCAGCCCAGCTCAGGTGCCCCTGACACACCTGGAATCAGCCAAGACATCCCCATGCAGCCTCATCAAACTGCAGATTCATGAGCAAAATCTGCGACTATTGCTGCGTGAAGTCACTGAGACTTAAGGTAGCTTGTAATGCAGCCAACAGCCAGAAAATTTTATATAGTTAGGATAAATAAATAGCATGAAAATTAAAAAACGTAAATATAACCCTTTCCAATATATTCATTCAATGGAACCTAAAAAACTCACAATCACTGCTTCAATACTGAGTCCTAGGAACTGACAGACTTGGTCTCCGTCAGGGCGGCCCCTCACCAAGGCAGCAGCGCCCTCTAGTGCTAAGAAAGACCAACTGCAGTCTTTGTGCAGGATCAAAATGCGAAAAGGAAAAAAAAAAAAAGATCCATCTTCATCAGTTCTATAATACTGTCCAAGAGGGCAATGGGAGAATACCTCCATGTCTCCCTTACTGGCCTGTGAATTTTCAGCTTCAACACAGTAATCACGACTGCCACTAGGAAGAGCGGCACAGCAAATTCATCAAACCAAAAGGATCACCCCCTCCTTAAAACAAGCAGCCCAGGCACTTAACACAAATGTGAAAGACGGCCATGATGACCTGGCCACCAGCTGAGCTCCAGGGGAACAACAGGGGGTTGCAGCGACTGAGATATAAAACTAAAGGGTCCGTGCCCTGACCACCCCAGTGGAGTGGAATTGCTCTTCTGTGCTTTGGGACTATTTGGGAATCTGGACTCAGCACTTTCAGGTCTCATTTCCCTTCCTCCAAAATTTTCTGTGAAATCTCCCCCAATTTCAATGTTGGTAGCCAATTCCAAATGAAAGAAGAACATACTGTGTAGGTCAAACCAAACACAGCTGGGCTGAATTCAGCCCATAGACTCGGAGTAGCTCTGCTTCAGCGGCGAGTGATTGAGCAGGGTCTGGGTAGAAGGGAAAGCAGAGAAGAAAGCAAGGCGACACTCTGTCTTCCTGCTCTTCACCCTTTCCACGCCCTTTTCTATTTGCCATTGATGAGCTAAGACATATATTCCCACTCCCCGGTCTGGCCGATCTCCCTTGGCACGCTCAGACACAGAAGCACCAGTACACGCACACGTCCCCTGGCCCCAGAGTGCGGCAGCTCCTAAGCACACCACCTGTGACTCAGCCATCTTTCCTATTCCAGCCCAGCACACTGTCTGGCACATAATGGCGACTCAAAAAATACGTGAAGGAGAGAAATGGTAACTTCTACATTCCCAGGAAATCCTACAGGACTGGCTACATATCCTTTAGCTCAGATAAAAAATATAATCTGAACAGAATCTTCTCTGATTTCCTCAAAAGCTAGAAAAGGGAAAAGAAGCTTTAGAACCCCAACTGTTACCTCTTCCTCCATTCCCAATGAAGAATGATCTGTGACAGTTCATAATGTAAGTAACAGTCCTGTTTAATTTGGGGATTTCCTCAAAAGCTAGAAAAGGGAAAAGAAGCTTTAGAACCCCAACTGTTACCTCTTCCTCCATTCCCAATGAAGAATGATCTGTGACAGTTCATAATGTAACAGTCCTGTTTAATTTGGGTGTTTATATATAAACACCGGAACTAAAGAAATTAAGAAAGGACTTACGAGAATTTCTGGAGTGGTTCCAGGCCGTGTCCAGGGAATTCGTTGAGAATTTCCATGGCGGTAACACAACCCACAGTTGGTATTCCTTCTGTATAATCACTTCCAAGCAAATAGGCCAAATTTATTAATTTGTTCCGGTCCAATCCTGTTAAAGTAAAAATTATTACATATTTTTACATCTTTTGTTTTATACACATTTATTACATAAGATTTATAACTATTTTCTTATAACGATAATATACTTGTGTGTATATCCTCATTCAATGTCCAAAGATATCTGTTTCATTATCTGAAATAGGATTCTTTTTTGTAAATGACATTGCGTTAGGATTTTAAAAGTTTCATCCATCCTCACAGTTTTCAATGTCCCATAACCTGTGACCCCCAAATGCAGCTCTCTCCCCAAGACCTCTTCTCTGAACCACAGCCACATATAATCAAGGGTTCATCAGGATGTCACATGGGCGTCTCAGAAACAACACAGTCAGGCCCAGATCTTCACTGTTCCCCTACCTGCTCCCTACCATTCCACCTCCTCATTCAAGGCAAGTCCACTCTATATGCATGAATTCTGGGGAGACAAAATTCAACCCGAAACCACCTCCATGCTTCTTTAGAACACGCCAAGCAGGCTTCTTTCTGCCTCAGGGCCTTTGCACATGCCAGCCCCTCTGTCTGACATGCTCACCCCAAGGTACCTGTAGCTCCTGCTTCCTCTCTCCTTTAGCTCCAGCCACAAAGGTATGATTAGTAAAGCCTTGTTTGACTACAAAGGACACATATTTCCTGTGACTGCAGGACACTCTTGCCTCTCTTTGGTGGCTTTATTTTTCTATTTGGCTCACACCGCTGTCAAATTATGATTTATGTGTTTTTTTTATCATCTGTGTCTCCTTCTGGACTGTTTTATTCTCTGCTGTTTCCCCACTTCCCAATGCCAAGAACAACAACTGGCATATAGGAATCACTCAGTGTGTATTTGCTGAAGGAATGGGACGATGAGGGATCACTGCCAGAAATAATACAGGACCCTGAGGCTCATGGTTCCGGCGGGAGTGACTCACACCTGCCTCCCCTCTCTGCCACCTCCGGTTTACTCTGGAGAGTGCGGGGGACTAATTGAGTGTAACCAGGTCTGATGACTGAAACTGCAGAAAACATCTGAACATGACAAGGGCTGTAATTTCTTCATTCTGAATTTACAATCCTATTCTGGACTTCCCTGGTAGTATGGTGGGTAAGAACCTGTCTGCCAATGCAGGGGACATGGGTTTGGTCCCTGGTCTGGGAAGATCCCACATGCTGCACAGCACCAAGCCCAGGAGCCACAACGACGGAAGCCCGCGTGCCTAGAGCCTGTGCTCTGCAGCAAGAGACGCGACCACAGTGAGAAGCCCACTCACCACAGGGAACAGCGGCCCCCAGGCGCCTTAGCTAGAGAAAGCCTGCACTGAGCTTCCCGCAAAGACCCCGTGCAACTAAAAGAAAGCAACAAAACCCTGTTCTCCAGAAGCAAAAGACCATCATACGAAAACATGTATGTGAAAGGGTTAGCCACTCACTCGTGTCCAACCCTTTGCAACTCCATGGACTGTAGCCCTCCGGGTTCCTCTGCTCATGGCATACTCCAGGCAAGAACACTGGAGTGGATTGCCATTTCCCTCTCCAGGGGATCTTTCCGACCCAGGGATCCAATCTGGTCTCCCCCTACCATTTCTATCAATACACCAACTAGTCCCTTGGAAAGAAAGAATTCATAATATAAATTCCTAAGGTAAATTTCAAAAAGTAATCGTACTCTGAGGTCTTACCTAATTGGTTGTGAAAGTCCACATACTGGTAATATTCTACAAACTTGTTTTTATTGAAGAAGTTTTTGTAGACGTGCCGTGCGCCGAATAGCCAAATATCACTGTCGTCGGTGATGGTTCCGGAAGTCTGGTCGGTCAGATCCAGGATGGCGCACTGAGCCTCTGCTTCCATGGGAGCCTCGATGTAGGGGATGCCGAAGAGGCGGAGCAGTTCCTGAAGAGTGAGACACTCCATGAGCCCTGCTGAGGAGCGGGACCTGTCCGGAAGTGGGGGCTGTGCCTAAACGTGTCATTCAGTGCACGTTCCCTCGGGGGGTCTTACTCAGTAGCTATTCAGTAGAGACACGGCAGGTGTTGTTCAGGGAGGCCCCAGCTGTACACCCACCTGGCTTTCCAAGAACATCTGCCCCGTCACAGTAGCGGCCACCCGCTCTTGCTGCTGTTTTTGAGCTTTCAGTGAATTCTGCTGGGTCAAGAGGTTGCTCTCCAGAGCTTCCAGCTCGTCCTGTAAAATAATTTCATTTGTAGACAATTACACTAATAACCCAGTTAAGTTAACTGGTTCTAAAAAGTCTGCATTTAGTCTGACTAAAGTTACCAATAAGCGTTTCTCCTTACGAAGCTTTCCACTTGGGCTTCTGAGCAAGTCTTTAAAACCTCACTACCTCACACAAGGAACGGACACTATCCCAGCTGGCAACCTAGCGAGAAAGGTGCCGTCAGGA